>NC_092040.1:42403992-42742716 GCF_003086295.3 Arachis hypogaea
CAACTATGGAATACTGAAACTTGATCTAATTGCATTTTCAGAATAAGAATTGTTTCTGATTGAATTCAATGATGTTATCTTATCTATGTAGCCAATCATAACTAATGGGTAATATTTCAGTTAGTTGTATAATAATTTTCTGTTGATGCCTGTGCTTGATTACTTTTGAATTACTTGTTGACTTAACACGTTCTTTGTCTCTTTACCTTCAGAATTCTAGTTGAACAACTGGAAAAGGTGAATGTCAGTCAAATGGAATGTGATGGACAAATTGCTTTCTGGATCAATGTGCATAATGCACTTGTGATGCATGTAATGTTCACACTCCATGATCAAAGTGGTTTTGTTTTGCAAATTTTCAGCACATATAACTTTCTTCGTCTGTTGACAGGCATATTTAGCTTATGGAATTCCCCAGGGCACTCTCAGGAGGTTAGCCTTGTTTCACAAGGTATTGTTCTTTATTATTCTATTGTATAATGTCTTGAAGCAAATTCTGAGGTTATAAAACATTTTGTGAAATTTTTCATGCTGATTGCGAGTATATCTGACTTTGGAATTTTGTCTAGACCATTCAATCGCCATGTTTACAAGGGCCAATTAAATTCTCTCTTTGTAGCCACACCAGCGTCACGAAACCAGAGACAGACCCTTCTTTTCTGCACATTCTACTAATTAATTCCAAGTAAAATTGCCACGCCAGTCTAGGACATTTAGGTGATGTCGAAGTGAATGCAAACATGCGATATCAGTCGTAGAACTTTGGCATTTTTCATCTTATTGATACAATTTCACTGTGATATCACCTTTTATTTTTATTTTACATAGATATTGGATACATCGTGCCCTATATGAATTCATGTGTTTATATGTATAGTGCAGGCTTCTTACAATATTGGCGGTCATATCATAAGTGCAAATGCGATAGAGCAATCAATATTTTGCTTCAGAACACCCCGCATTGGACGGGTACTCATCTTATCCTAATGAGTTACAAGGTTTTTGAATACATTGTCAAGTAATTGAATATAATGATCACTCAAAGATGTTTTTCTGTTTTTTGCCTGTTGGCGGCAGTACGCTTCACTTGATTTGCATCTGGTGCTTGCAATGATGCAATCTATGCTTTTGTAGAACTGTAAATATGATTAAATCTTCTCTTATGATCTTGCAAACTTAGAGGATTTGCAGTATAACATTAGAATCAGAAGACAACTTTATAAACACCAATAAATTTTAATACTAATATTGATGGGATGCTTAGACCATCAGGACCTCTTTTTTATTTGTTTCCCCATCTAATTACATATTTCTATTTTATGTTTTGCCGAATGTAGTGGCTTGAGAGCATTGTGTCCACTGCAATGAGGAAGAAAAATGGTGAAGAAAGACAACTTATCAGTTCAAAATTGGGTATCACTGATTCCCAACCGCTTGTCTGCTTTGCCCTTTGTACTGGAGCATGGTCAGATCCTTTGGTAATTTTTCTCCCATTTATATTTTTTCTTCCATAAAATTGCAGTTCCACTATCACTAGGAAAATATGATGTTAGTCATCTACTCATGTAGTGCTTTTCTTATCGAGTCTACATAACTGCTATTTCAAAGATGAAGCACAAGTATAAAACAAATATGATATAGATTTAATTTGCATCCATAATTCTCCTCTCTTGAGGATGCACACATTTTAAAAAGTGGATCATATGTTTTGTTGTTATAAATGCTGCAGCTTAAGGTTTATTCAGCATCAAATTTGAAAGAAGAACTGAACACGGCCATGAGAGAGTTTCTTCAATCAAATGTAGTTGTGAAGAAGTCACGTAAAGTTTTTCTCCCAAAGTTGATGGAAAGGTTCTCCAAAGAAGCATCAATCAGTTTAGATGATCTCCTTGGATGGGTTACGAAGAATGTTGACAAGAAGCTCCATGATTCAATACAGAAGTGCCTTGATCGTAAATCAAATAAAAAGTCATCTCAGATCATAGAATGGCTGCCTTACAGTTCTAGGTTCAGGTACATGTTCACAAAGGATCTAATAGACAAGCCATGGTGGGTATGACATCTTACTCCTCTTTAAGAGATTCTTATATGCCATGGATCATACATGGTTTGAGAAAGCGAAGAAATGATAGTAGGTGCTTAAAGAAAATTCATGTACATTTTAACAAAATGAGATGTTAAGTACTAGATAAACCTACTATTACTATATTTGAAATTCATACCTAACAATTTGTACTAATAAACTCTTTAAGCTTAGATGCTGTAGATTTGTAGATTAGAATAATACACAGTATCATCTTGTAGGATGGATCAACAGAGGTATATTAATGGTGGCATGCGTGTGTGATGATAGAATGGCAAAAAGATTGTAGATTTTTCCGCCTCCAGAAATTTGACACGTGTTGAGAAGCACTGAAATATTCAAAATATGAAATACTTAGATAAGAGTGATTATTATTATTGGGAAGGAAAAAAAAAAACCTTCTACACAAGTACACAACATGGGTCTACCCCGATGGATTTTTAACGTTTATACAAGATAGACCGATAGATGTGTTATCAAATTATGAAGCATTAATTTTTGGGGGTTTCTGCCGATATTATAAGGAAAAAATTCTGCAGTTATTTTATATTTTTCTGTAATTGGATTTCAATATATTTGCTGAAATTCTTATTGGCAATTTCATAATACTCTATATTAAGGTCAAATCCTTAAAGTTCTATAATTTACAAAAATAACATTTCTATGTTATATAAAAATTCATTTACCACCACAATATATGATTTTGGTTTAGGTTTATTTAAGTTCTTATTTATTTAGGAAGAATTTTAAAAATTCGCGTCGCATACTTCGTGTTTACGGAAAAATGATGACCGGTTAGAATAAGATGGGTTAATGATTGCTTTAGGCTTCTAAATACTCAGCTCAACTCAGTTTTCGTTCAATTATGTGGTCTTTAATAATAAAAAAATACAAGAAAAACATGCCATAAATAACAAATATTAATATTTTTTATCAGTGTAATTAGATACCTTTAAAAATTATTCATCATTTAATTTTTAAAAGAAAAACTAAAAAACAAATAATTTTTCATAAAAAATAAATAATTTTTTATAAAAATAAATATTTAAATTAATTAAAAATATTATTTAAATAAAAAGACTAACTAAAAACTAAAAATTTAAAGCACAAATAGTATTTCTCTTTTTTCATAATATAACCATAACATAAATAGAAGTTATAATGGAAACAATCTATCATGACAAACAATCCTAAGCATCTTTTTAAGTTTAATTAGTAAATGAAGGAATGGTGGGTTTTTTTCTGAAATAAAATTAAAAATATATTATTTTCAAAAAAAATTATTTTAACTTTAATTTTTGAAATGCTTTTTTTGTTTAGGATGAGTTTGCTCGACCAATTTTACCGTTATACTCCACAAAATTTGGTTGAGACCGAAACTCAAATTTTTAAAACTGCGTTTGTTTAGAGATATAAAATTGTGTTTAACAGAGAAGACATGGATGGAGATTTATATATCCAGAAACATTGAATTAGTGTATTTTGTATTCACAGGAAGGACATCGAGACACTAACAAGGAACATAACTTATTTTTATATTTTCTTTTATTATCACTTATTAATTTTTTATAATTATATTTTTTATTATTGTATTTTTAATCTCAGATTTTTGAATGAAAAATATAATAAACTGGATTTTCTTAATTTGTTATAGTTTATTATTAAACATAATACAAAAACACAAAATTTTATGACTTTGTCTTTTATGTTTTATTCTCAGTATCTTATCTTATCATATTTTCAGAAACAAACGCAGCTCAAGAGTATATGGGAGTAACAAACATGACTTTTTCAACATTGTCGACCATAATGGCAACTATTATCATCATCTCCAGAAATATACAAGTATACAAGAATAAGCCATATGTAACGAGAATTTTTTTTATTATAAATAAAAAAATCATTATTTAAAAAAAATACAATATATTTATGTGTACTCTTATGTAGTCTTATGTATTCTGAAAATGATGATAATAATTGTTATTGTCCAAGCTTAAAAATTTGAGTCGGTCAATTATTTTTTGAGAAGTGGAAGCGAAGTTCATAATTTATATAAGACAAACTTTATTAATATTATGGAGTTAGTTAGAGTATAAAGTAAATTTACCTAGAATTTTAAAAAACAAATGTATCTACAAAATTAAAATTCAAATAACTTGTTTTTAAAAATAAATATTTTTTAATTTATTTTTTTAAAAAATCTAGTAATAGTTGATTACTTTTAAATTGTAAGATTAATTATAACATCTTTAGGATGATATATAATATAATAAGATTATTAAGATCCAGATGCACATACAATCTTGCCACTTGCCATATCCAACCCTCCGGATTTATCCATGCGCCGTTGGATTAGACTATCTAATCCACCACGATGACAGAAAAATATGACACATATGCCCTTCTCTACTCAAATTAGTGAAATAACCAATCATCAATGTGTACGTAATGCTGCGTTCCAAAGGAAGCAGTTTTGAATTTAACCCTAGACTAGACTAAGTACTAGATACTTTTCTTATTATCTAATCAGGACCACCCACGTGGGACGTTGCAAACAACTTCCACTTTACATCCGTTGGATCTTGTCTACTTACAAACAAACCCACTTCTTTTTAATTTTTTCATTTCGGATTCCCATCGCTGACATCTATTTTCTCTAAGTTAGGAAAAAAGAGTTAAAAAAGCCATAAATATTCGCAGTCCTTTTTTCTCAGCCAGTGAACAACACAACACACAAAAACCCGAACAGAAAAGAAAAGGGAAATAAAGTAAAACGAAAACAAATCCACTCTGAAACTAGTCAGCATCACACTCTTCGGTGTCGTTTCATCCTTCTGCTACGCTCGCCGGAACCCTAATTCGATCCGCCGGAACTCGAATCCACCGGTGAGGTTCAATTGACCACACCTGCTCGTTGTTATCTCCGTTTATTTGCTGTGTTGTTTTTATCTGTACTGAAAATTTCACTGACGAAGGGATTTTTGGTATTTCTGAGGCAGTAGATGAGTTTACGATTGGGGAAAAGGTGAGATCAAAAGGATTGGATTTCCTCGCCGGATGGAGGGAGGTAGCGTCTCTAGACTTATTTGTACTGGTACTGTTCATGTCCGACTTTCGAGTTACTTATTACTATTATTATTTTTCCTTTTTGGTGTGATTAGGGCAAACGAAAATTTGCTTTTGTTTTTTCTTTTCATTTCTGCATTGAAATGGCAAGTTTTGTGTGAAAGATGTTTACTTTCGTAGCCACTTGAAAAGGACAATTCACGCAGAGAATAAATTGTTCCTGAACTGCTTTTTAATTGAACTTTTCAGGTGGTAATTTTTTATTTATTGGTCTCTATTACTTACGTTTTTGTCTGTATAGCTGCGAAGTGTAAACAATCGTTCTGATGGTGTAGATTTCTCATATGAGACAAGACAACAATAGAGTTCAGTTCACTTGGTTTAGGATTTCAGCTTCTTCTTTTCCAGTTTTGTCAACATGTAATTTTTTTTGAAGTGGTTGATTGTTTCCGTTTTTGCGTCACAAAATAAAGAAGATCATAATTGCCATGGTGGCTGTATTCCGAAGATGCTGTTTTGATTGTATGATAGGATAACGATGAATCTATCTCAGTCATTTCTGAAATAAAAAAACTTGGTCTCTTTCAATTATTTAGGTTTACTTGGTTTTTTCCTCTGACATAATGTTCTTACAACAAAAATCTTCAGATAACTAGACAGCCTAGCTACTGCTCATCTATTGTCTTCTTCAAAGCATATATTTTGTATTATTGGAATCACATAGTTATATTACTACCGGAGAAACCAAATTATTTGGAATATGATGGTTTGATTTTCTTTTATTGAGGCTTGTGAGGTAAGAGTTAAACATCTTGTGAATGGCTTTACAATTCTGAAATGTTCCTTGCTGTGCTGAATATGGTATATTCTTATGCTGGTTTCATCAAATTGAGATTCTATCTCACCATGTTTTGTGTGGAATGGTAATCTCAATTTATTTGTTCATCTTGGTATATGCATGTTGTGTGCATGATGATGATGCTCGGTGAGGGATGAGTATGTAAATGTGATTGATCTTATGTGAGCCTCTTTTTCTTGCATATTTGTCTCTTTTCATGAATTTCTGCCCATGTGTGCATATATGCACATCGAGTTTGATCTCACACCCTTCTCATTTTTTGTTTTAGGGATACACCCATGGATTATGATGACAATGATTTTCAAAGCCAGAATCTCCATTTAGCTGGTGAAGGGAGCACCAAATTTCCTCCAGCATTAAGGCCATATGCGCTCTCTAAGTTTGATTTTGATGAAAGCCTTCAAGGGAATTTAAGATTTGATAGTTTGGTCGAAACTGAAGTTTTTCTTGGCATTGAAAGTAACGAAGATAACCAGTGGATTGACGCATTCTCCCGAGGGGGTAGTGGCATAGAGTTTAGTTCAACTGCTGCTGAATCTTGCCCCATATCAAGGCATGGAAATATTTGGTCCGAGGCCACTTCCTCGGAATCTGTTGAAATGCTATTGAAATCTGTTGGACAGGAGGAGTTTATTCCTAGACAAACTATTATTCAGGAATCAGATGCCTGTGATGAACTGGCCTGCATAACTAAGCAAATGGACCCCCATCCAAAACGTGACGATAAAAATGAATTTAAAGACAATGTTACAGATTTACAGCCTCCTGGAGGTAGTCATGGGAATTTGCCTGGATTGAAGGAGGATGTAAGAATGGAGCAGCCTCTGGATGGAGTTTCTGAAAGTCATGAAGTTGGACCATCTATCGGCGGAAGTTTGGGTAACCTGGAACCAAGTGATATTCACAGAAATATTGACTTACCTGTTTCCGATGGGAATCCAACTATCTATAATGATAACAGGAGTAATACTACAATTCTAACTGAAGCTGAGACTGCTGCTGACATCTTGCACAGTGACAAAACCCAAGTTGATTCATCTGTATCTGGGGTGCAAACTCATGCTACTGAAGCATCTATTCAAAGTGTGGTTGATGAGCAACAAGGTGCTTTACAAACACCAATTAATAAACAAGACTTGGATGGAATCACGGATATGGGTGATGCTCATCATCCCGAGGTATCTCTCTGTTCAATTGCCACAACAGGCGCTTTGGAAGGTGGAAGTGTAATTGAAGCCCTTGAGAAGGGGGTAAATATTGTAGAAGATTCGTTACAGAAAGAGGAAAGATGCACTGAAGATGATCTGTCTCGAAACCATGCAAGAGAAGATGTAGTTGTCCTGAAGGATGAGTTGATGCCTGATCAATCTGCACTAGCTACGCAGGAGTTGCCAAAGGTTTCAGAAGAGGATTCTACTTCTAAGGGACCAGGAGGTGAGGCCACTAATTCCACTTGTGAGATTTCTCCTAATCTCAAGCATAATGTGGATGTTGTGGAGAAGACAGATTTTGGTGAGTGCAGTGTCACTAAGGAAAATAAGTTATTGAACACTGGTGGCCACATGGATACAGAGATGTTATCAAGGAAGCCAGAGAATTTTGTTTCTTCAGAGGGGGTAAATGACATTTCTAAAGTAAGTGAAGGAGTTTTGGGTGACCCAGCTCAAATATGTCAGAACAGTGAACCTGACAGCCAAACTAACCATGAAAAATTTGATCAAGACACATCTGTCAATGACAAAGAGAGTAAGACCCCTTCTGAGTCTGGTCCAAACCATAGTGATATTGACCAATCACATCCTGTAGATAAGAGAGGTGGTTTGTCATTGCCAGGCGAAGGCATTGTGCAAACTGGGTTGACAACAGTTGCTGTGCCAATTAATGTCACACCGGTCAACAATTCAGGTATTTTTCAACTGAAATTACTTTCAATGTATCGACAATGCAGAACATTTTAATACTATCAGTGAATCATATGATGGCTCACATAATCACATTTTACATTTTACAAACTTCTAGTGGTGAAGGTGAAGTATTTAAGCTACCAGAGTTGTGTCACTTCTTTGGTGATTGAGTAAAATGTTCACATTGATTATTTTGATTCAGAAAAAATAATTTTGGCTGAATCTATTTTTGGACCTGATTCATTTTAAGCCCCTAACATATAAGGTATATTTTACATCTTATTTTCCAGCTTCACAGGTTATTGTGGAAAATGTTAGTTCAACATCCTGTGAAATAGTTCCACCTCCTTCTGAACAAGTTGTTTCCTCTCATGAAGCTACTAGTCACAATGATTTTCAAAGCATAACTGTTCCTGGGCCTGCTGTTGATGAAAAGGAAGAGTCTGCGTCCAAATTACCTGAAGAAGCTGGAACTTCTGCCCCTGTTGAATCTTCTGAAAGGGATACTGCTCCTTGTACTATTTCTGGAGCTGATAAACATCATTCATCTGATGCTTCTAGACAAGTGTCATGTGAGACAGTAATCGACTGTCTGCATAACGTTGAAGGGACCAGTGGTACTGTAAACACTGCTGAACCTCAAGGGAAAGTAGATGATAAGGATATCCATGGATGCAATAATGAAGATGGTGTGCCTCCAGTTCTTCATGAATCAACAGATAAACTGGGAGATGGTGTCAAATTTCCTTTTAGTAAGGATGACAAAGGGAATGCACAGAACAATGATGCCAAGTCATCTTCAGGTAATTCTTATTCTAGTCTAGTTTTCCACTTATGATGAAATTGCATTTTGATTGAACTTAGCATTGAATTTTTATGTACCCCTTGTCAAATGAGTATATTTGTCTTGTTATGCCATACTAGTTTTAAAAATGCTCTGATCACATGGTTTCATTCATTAATTCATTAATCTTTTATCAGAGAGAATCAAATGCTAACATTGTGGCTATGGCTCTTCCTGTTTACTAATCTACTGTTCTGTGAACATGAAATTTATTTGTTTATTATTGTTTCTTTTGAGACTGCATATTTGCCTGGTAAAGACGATATTGAAATTTTTGGTTGAAAAGATTTTGTGAAACTCTTTGAATTTGAATTACAACACCTCGTGGTGGTATATTTATGGATATATTGATATAATATGTGATGCTGATAAGGATTTGTGGAGTCCATTGCTTGTTCTTTCTGTCACCACATCCATTCAAATTTAGTCCTCTTTACAACATTTTCTTTGCAGGTGATGACATTGTACCAGGAAACAAAACTTCCTTATCTTCTGCTCCTTCACATAACTCTTGTGTTGAGTTGCAAAGCTTTCCTGCTAATAATTCCCGCCCTCCCATTAGTACAGTTGGAAGCCCTTCTAAGACTGATAAGGATAAGAACCAAATTAAGGTTTCTGCTAGTCAGAATCCCCCAACTTCTCAGGATCTGAAGGGAGAAAATGCTTCCAAAGCTGAGAGCAGTTTGACTCCAAAATTACATCCTGCGATTGATTCGTCCATAAAAAATGTCATGGATATGAACCAAGAAGATATTGGCAAGAGTCAACCAGTTCCAGTTCCTGTTATTGCAGACAAGAAAACATCTACTGTAAGTCTTGTTTTAGTTTATAATCCAGGCCAGAATTTTGTTATCCCGTTGGTGATCTTTTTATTGCATATATTTCCTGATCGAGTTTATTCTTAAATGTGCAAGTGGTCTTGTTGAAAAATGTAATATATAAAATGTATATTATGTGGTTTTCAAGGTAACCTTATAGGCATAATTTATTATTTTTCTCTTCTTTATTATCGAAGGCTGTGGATGGTTCTCCTAAAACTTCTGGGCGACGACGTGCTTCAAAATCCAAAATTTCTGGAAATATATCCCATGAAAGCCCACAAATACTGGATGGAGTGGCAGCACACAGTGTTCCAAAATCTACCCCTGAACGCAAACCTAGGCGGACATCTAATAAGAAACCTGGAAAGGAATCTTCTACAAAAGGAGGTCGGGTGAAAGATACAACTCTAGGTAGACAGTCGGATAGAGGTGATAAATCAACCAATGTCTCCTTGAGCCCATCTCCTGGTTTCCAGCTGATGCAATCAAACGAGGTGCAGCAGTATGGGCACATTGATCCCAATAGCTCAAAGCCATTTGCTCTTGTAAATCCTTCAACATCTAGCCTTCCAGATTTGAACACTTCTGCTTCTCCACCTGTTCTGTTTCAACAACCTTTCACAGATCTACAACAAGTACAATTGCGTGCCCAAATATTTGTCTATGGAGCTTTGATGTGAGTTCAAAAGTTGGTTAAGTTCTGTCATTTAATATTTTATGAATCATAGTTGTATGTTGTGTGCTTGCTCTTATGAATCACCATCATGCATTTTATTATGAGACCTGGCATGACCAGACCTGATTAATGGAAAAGTGGTCAAATCTCCACTGCTTGTATTTGTTAGGAATTCGGGTAATATGGGGGTGCCTGAAGTCTCAAAACGGGACTCGGGGAGGATGGGATGCTTGATGGTATATTTAGGGTTCTTTTCCCTTGACAACTAGCTTTTAAAGTGTGGTTCTCCACTTTTCATAGGTGCTTAACAAGTATTCTAAGTTCCTTTCTGTTTTAATTGATGTGTTGAATCTCAGATGTGTTCCATGCCCTTTGTTCAGTTACTGTTATCTGCAGCCAAGTTGCTTGCTAATGTTAGCATAGAACGTTCTAGACCCTTACAGCATGATAATCAATTGTAGCAGTGACTTTTGTTTGATGTTTATACAGTCAAGGCACAGCACCTGATGAACCGTATATGATATCAGCTTTTGGGGGACCAGGTTAATTTTTTTGTTTGTTATGATCTTGTTGCATCTCCTTCTTGACTTTTTTTTTTTTTTTTTTTTAACACAAGATTGAGTTTCTAGACATTCTTTTAGATGGTGGAAGGAGCATTTGGGAGAAGGCCTGGCGTGCCTGCATGGAAAGACAACATGGTCAAAAATCTCATCCTGTTAACCCGGAAACACCTTTACAATCTAAATCTGGTACGAGTAATTTTAAGTTTTTAACACACACACACACACACGTGTCTGCTGATATGATTTAGTTGTTTGACCCATTTGAGATCTGCAGGTGCCAGAACTGCTGATTCAGCTGTTAAGCAGAGTACTGCTCCAGGAAAAGGTATCTCATCTCCACTTGGTCGAGGCAGCAGCAAGGCTACTCCAACAACTGTGAACCCCTTAGTACCTTTTTCATCTCCCCTTTGGAATCTGCCTACTCCTTCTTGTGATTCCGTGCAACCTAATGCCCTTGGAAGAGGTTCTGTTGTGGATTATTCACAGGCACTTCCTTCATTGCATCCTTACCAAACTCCACCTCTGAGAAATTTTCTTGGACACAACACATCTTGGATATCCCAGGCCTCCATTCGTGGACCCTATATTCCTTCTGGCTCTCCTGCACCCGATAACAGTGCCCATGTTTCTGCATCTCCTTTCTCAGATACAATTAAGTTAAGTTCAGCTAAAGGACCTTCTCTGCCTCCCACATCTGTCATAAAGAGTGGTACTCCTGGTCTTCCTGAATCGAGTACTAGTATTCCAAGTACTACAATAGGTTCTGTTTCTGCACTTGATGCAAACAATGCGACAGTATCACTTCCTCAACAGTCTTCAGATCCAAAGCCAAGAAAAAGAAAAAAGATTACGGTGTCAGAGGATTTTGGTCAAAAAACTTTGCAATCACCACCTCCTGTTGTTACTACTTATGTATCTACTTCTGTGGCCGTTGCAACCCCTGTTGTGACTCTGCCCATAACTACCGGTGAAAAATCAGTTGTCTCTGTACCTCCACTTGCTGAACGCCTCAAAATTGACCAAAATGTGGAGAAGCGGATTCTGTCAGATGAGTCTCTTATGAAAGTTAAGGAGGCCAAACTACATGCAGAGGAAGCTTCTGCCCTTTCTGCTGCTGCTGTGAATCATAGCCTAGAGATATGGACCCAGTTGGATAAGCATAAGAATTCTGGGTTGATGCCAGACATTGAGGCTAAACTAGCTTCTGCAGCAGTTGCTGTTGCTGCTGCTGCAGCTGTTGCAAAGGCAGCGGCTGCAGCTGCTAATGTTGCATCAAATGCTGCAGTTCAAGCAAAATTGATGGCAGATGAAGCATTGATCTCATGTGCCTCTGATAATTCCAGCCAATTTAATAAAATATCTCTTTCTGAGGCTACAAGTAACTTTGGACAAGCTAGCCCTGCTTCCATCTTGAAGGGTGCTAATGGAACCAATAGCCCTGGTTCTATCATTGTTGCTGCAAAGGAAGCTGCTAGAAGGAGAGTGGAAGCTGCTTCAGCTGCCTCAAAAAGAGCTGAAAATATGGATGCCATTGTGAAGGCTGCTGAGCTTGCAGCAGAAGCAGTATCCCAAGCAGGAAAGATTGTAACTATGGGTGATCCTTTGCCATTAAGTGACTTAGTGGATGCTGGTCCAGAGGGTTATTGGAAATCAGCTGGAGAGTCTTCTCAGCATGTTGGATTATCAAAAGACATGACCAGAGATCTGGTCAGCATTGACAATGTTGGAGACATTCCTGAAACTTTTAATACTCATAACAGAGACATTTCATTGGTTGGCATTTCATCTTCTATCAATGAAAAGAATTCAAGAGGGCCAAGAGGCCGCAAGGTTACAGAGTTAACCAAGCCAGTTGATGTGGTTCCTGAATCTGAACCTCAAATACAGATTTCTAACACTGTTAGCGATGGAAATGAAACTGTGGAGGGCAATAACTTCAAGGAAGGCTCTCTTATAGAGGTTGCCATTTATTTTATTTATAACTTTTTTTTCTGTTTACTAGTTAAAATTTCCAGATTAATGGACATGCATTCATTGTTTTTATACCAACTTTGATGATGATTAGGTACTTGCTTTCATTGAATTTTGTGTGCCTGGTTTACCTTTTACCAAATAATGTTTTTCCTAGTAAACTGAAGCTAGCATATATGCAGGTTTTCAAAGATGAGGAAGGATATAAAGCAGCATGGTTCACAGCCAATATTTTGAGTTTTAAAGATGGTAAAGCTTATGTCGGATACACTTCGCTTGTAGCTGTTGAAGGTTTGTCAAGCTTATGAATACTTGTATCAATTTTCTATAACATATGTTAAGCAGATTCCTCTTGCAGTTGAACTGTTGGTGTCAATTTTACATTCTTAAATTGTCTTTCATGTATCACTGTTAATTATTTATCTTTTTTAAACTTATTTATTTGAATTTAAATATAGTATCAAATATTAAATCAAGAAAAAATTTATTTCAATTCTTATTTATACATGTTTTAATTGAAGTTTTTTTCTCTTTGAAAAAATGTTAAAAACCCAATCCTTGGCCATGGTCTACCAAGCAATATTACCATCGTTTTGTTTGTACTGGGGATTTGAATATGAACTTTATTCATTTTGGATGAATGATCTAAAAAAATTAAAATAAATTAAATAATTGGGGTGTTGATAAAATATTTATGTTGAAAAAAGATTAGTTAACCAATTGGATGTATACATGTTGGATGTAATGAATCACTGGCCATTATTCATTTATATATCTACCAATTGTGTTTTTAACTTCTAATTACTGTTAACAACAATGTGATTACAAATTTAAAAGGAATTGCTGTCTTCTAGGTGCCGGGCCCTTGAAGGAATGGGTTTCTCTCGAAGCTGAAGGCGACAAACCCCCCAGAATACGGGCTGCTCGTCCTCTCACTAGTTTACATTATGAAGGTACTAGGAAGAGACGTAGGGCAGCTTTGGGAGATTATGCATGGTCAGTTGGGGATAAAGTAGATGCTTGGGTACAAGAAAGGTATAGTTGCCTACAATTTTGTTCTATTTTGTTATTTATTACCGATGAGATCTATACTTTACACTGTTATGGTGTATGGATAAAATATAATATCCCCAATTGCTCACTATTGATTTCTTATGCGATATTCTTGGTGATATTCTTGGTGTTGGTGGGTTTGATTAGCTTATGGAATGGGGTTTTTTAATGAGGAAGAGAGACATGGTGAGTGAGAGAGATGACACTGATTAGATAAATTCCAAGCAGTGAAATAGATGTTATTGCTTAAAATTTCCAGGGAATTTCCCTTTTCTCTTCACTTAAAAGATCTAAGTGAGTATTGTCTGCAACCTTTAAATAAATAACTGAGGAAGATGAATATGGATGTTAAAGTTCTATGTTTGGTGGTTCATTTTATCAGCTGGTGGGAAGGAGTAATCACGGAAAAGAACAAGAAAGATGAAAAAACGTTCACCGTTCACTTTCCTGGTATGGATATTATTTGATTTGATAGTGGTTTATTTCTGTTTTTGGTTGTTTAAGGAAATATAATTCTGCTTGATCTTCTGCAGCTAGTGGAGAAACAACAGTTGTCAGAGCTTGGCATCTACGTCCATCCCTTATCTGGAAAGAAGGAAAATGGATCGAGTCTTCTAAGGTGGTAGCAACTATTAGTTCTACACAAGAGGTACTTTTAGTTCCTTCTTATGCTCTCAGCTTACCTACATGCCGGTTTTTACTAAGTTGTACATTTTGCACACAGGGTGATACGCCTAATGAAAAAAGACTTAAACTCAGTAATCCTGCAGATGTTAATGGACAAGATAATATGTCAAAGAATATTGATGCTACGGAGTCATCAAATTCTGATGGGTTGAGATTACTTAATTTGACTGAAAATGAGAAAGTATTTAACATAGGTAACAGCAGCAAGAATGAAAATAAATTGGATACACACAGAACTGCAAGGACTGGTCTTCAGAAAGAAGGTTCTAAAGTGATTTTTGGTGTTCCTAAACCTGGGAAGAAAAGGAAATTTATGGAAGTGAGTAAGCACTATGTTGCACAAGAGAGTAAAATTAGTGATAAAAATGATTCGGTTAAACTTGCAAATTTCTTGATGCCACCTCAAAGTTCAGGACCCCGAGGGTGGAAAAATAGTTCCAAAAATGATACCAGAGAGAGACTAGGAGCCGACTCCAAGCCCAAGACTTCAAGGTCAGGGAGACCACATAGTGCATTTGGTAGAGCAATCCCACCAAAAGACAATCCATCAAGTGCTTCTTCTCTTAGCAGTGATCTACCAGGTCACACAGAAAGGATCAAAGATTCAACTCATTTCAAGAATGCATCCCAGGGTGAAAATCAATTGGAAAAAGCACCCTACACTACGGATGGAGCTACACAGGGTCCAATATTATTTTCATCACTGGCAACTTCAACAGATGCTGTTCCCGCTAAAAAGACATCCACATCAAGAGCGAGTAAAGGAAAACTTGCACCTGCTGGTGGCAAGTTGGGCAAGGGTGAGACCGAAAAGCCTTCAAATGACCCCATTAAATCAACTTCTGATGCCATTGAGCAGCCTCGTAGATCCAATCGCAGGATCCAACCAACGTCAAGAGTAAGTTCTATAACTGAACTATGTCCACGGTTGCATGTCTAATATAACAATCTTGTCTTGACTTTTACCAAGCATATGGACTAACTTTAAAACGAATATATATGTGGCCCCTCCTTTTGAATCTGATGTGGTGGTTGACTTGTTGACAGCTATTAGAAGGATTGCAGAGCTCTTTAATCATATCAAAGATTCCGTCGGTTTCACATAATCGTAATGCCTCTAAAGGTATAATCCATATATTAGTATTTTATTATGTTCATTACTGATGGATGAGTCGTTTTTTCATCTTATTTCGTTGCTCAACTGTAACAGGTAATAACTAGGGTTGAAAGGGAAAAAACATGCAATGACGCGAATCTCAGTTAAAATGGCGACCCGTGATAAGATGATGGACACACCCAGCATAGATGTGTATATTTATAATAGGAATTTAGGAATGAATGAAAATTATTGCTTCCTTTGAAACTTTAGGCAGACTAGTCTAATAGATGGTCATATTGATTTTTAGTCTTATATTTAAGTATGACTTGATCCCCCTCCAAGTTTTCTGGCACTGTATATGGAATTTCTCCGTACTCGTCTGTAGAGGTTTTATGATGGAATGATAACGTGTTCTGCGCAGTAACCACTTCCTTTGCTGATTGCTGGCCGATCCAGTTTTACGCTTTGCACCTTTTCTGCTTTAAGGCGTTTCGTTAGTATAGGCTGAGAATTTCTTCGTTTTTATTGATATTCACGCGGGAAAATGAGATATTTTAGTGAATATAAATAAGAACCAATGTAACTTATTCACCATCTGTGTTCTATTAATTTATCGGTTTATGCTTTCTTAGCATGGTTTTCCAGTTTTCCTTGATAAAATTTCTAGATGTTACCGTTGACATTGGCCTGTGCTTCAGGACGGACATGCAAAATTGGCTTTAATTCAACTTAGAATTGATTGATAGAAAATTAGAGAAACTAAATCAGGTTGCAAGACAAACGACACTAAAGGGCTTAGATACAATTTACACTTGGGCATTTATCTATCAACATTTGCAACGTATTTGATGTCTTCAGGATCCAAACTTGGCTATCAACCAACCACTTGATCCCCCTGGTGATCTTTGAAAGTGAGACGGGATTGCCGTAGTATTGCAACTTCCATCAACACAACGATACTGATAACAAAGCGAGTGGGGAACATTTTTCCTCACCTAATAACCTCCCTGGTCCAAAATTCTATTCACCTTAATAGTGTGCCGACCCTTGTTCCCTTCACGGTGAATTAAGCTTTTCCAGTCAGATTTGCCTGAGGCCGGTATCCATCTCTGGCAAATTCATCCACAGATGTTCTTTCACAAATACACGAGGCAGGATATTCATGAAACTCTCCTCGTCCAGGTCTCATCTCATCTGGCTCTCCCATGAATCCTCTCTGGCATGACTTAACCTTTTTGGCAAAGGTGTCCCAGTCCATCTTATGCCTTGCCATAAACAGAGAGCTGAGCTTCTTTGTATTTGGTCTAATGGTTCTCTTGTGACCCATGTATCTCCTATAAAAAATGCAATGAAAAGTTTATTGGAAGCATGATAACAAGTAAACCAACAAAATTGGAAGAGCTGTAAATCTATAACCCACTGAAGCACATGTGGGCGAGAATAACTAGAGATTTTAAAAGCAGGAGTTGTAAATCTACAACCCATTGAACTTCTTATTCAACTTCAAATTTTCAGTTATGAGATGCGTTGTGTGGACTGACTTGTACCTCCAGACTTTTTACATCCCTAATTTTCTAGATGACTGCCAAAATTACAAACTTAAAAAAGTTACAGTTCTCCCACCTGTTTTCCATCGAAAGTGAATAATGCATCAAAAGTAACAGCATTTTATGACAGAATAATCATATTTGTGGCACTCCTTAACTAATTGCAATTCAAAAGATCCACATTGCAGCCGTTATTTCTCTCATCATCCCAACGTTCTCTTCAGCCTTACGATCCCCTGTTGAAGGTTTGGTTCATGCTATCCCCCCCCCCCCCCCCCCAAAAAAACAAAAAGTCCTCATTTGAATCTAATCACTGACAGCTCACACTTAAGTACGATTTGATGCTGCTGAACATTGTTTTTTTAGCCCAGCATTCGTACTTTTGTTAATGATAATTAAGAAGTCTATGTAATGTAGTAAATTAATAAAACGAAGGAATCAAAGTAAATTTATATTTACCTTCTACCTGCAATAATCTTGGCCATATTACCATTGTTATTGGTGACAAATACATTGCTTTCATCACAAACAATGTAGTCTATAGCAGCAAGGCGGGAAGAGAAGGGAAGTAAAGGTTTCAATTCTTCATCGGCAAGCATCTCTTTCGTGTAGATGTTAGGGAAAAGATCCTTCAGGGGTTGCATAGTTTCATCCCCACCATATATTTCACCTGATGCAACATAGAGGTATGTGTTATTTGTAAAACCAAGTGCCCGCAGCATTAACCCTACTTCATGAGGAGTAAGAGGACATTTCCCTCGCTTTCGCTCTCCATCAGCACTTAAATCCTGTATTATCATGAAGCAATGGCTCATTTAGGATATGCATAAATAAACAATGTATGAATGTTTTCAACTGCTTAAGAAATTCAGCAAGTATTAAGAAAAGACAAAACAGCATAATTCTGCTAGTTGAATGGCCAAGTGTTTATCATTAAATGTCAAAAGGATTGTAGTCTTACTGGTAATGTTGTCCACCTTTTTCTTATTTCACCAAGCTCATGTTTCTCTTTTTCTCCGCCACCATAATAACAACGTGAAAATGCCAGCATATCCGGTTCAAACCTGTCATATATCAGTTTAAATGGTGCTATGAGAATCCAAACATTTCATTTTAAGTCTTTATTCATTTATTCCATTTCCCATTTCATAATGAAAGAACAATAAAGTTTGTTATTAACTCCAATAAATTGCATGATAAAGTTGAATTTCACTCGTCCACTTCCTTAATAACTCAAAGTAGAAGTAATAATTCAACATTTTCTATTTAATCCACGTAATCAACCCCACCTAGTGGGATAAAGCTTTTATACTTTTGTTGAAAGAATTACAATGATTTTCGCCTTTCACAACCAATACAAGCTTGTCTCCTTACCAAGAACACTGTAAGAAATTACTAAACAGGAAAAATCAGATACCTCAAGTGAACTGCTATATAACGGTGTGCCATCTTCTGCATTCTCATAACAATTTTTTGACCTATTTCTTCTATAGGTTTTGTAAACCTCAGTGCATGATAATTAACTCGGCAACGTAGTTTTTGTAGTTCCTCATCAAGGTTATTTGCTAGTCTATAGTCAAACTTTGTCAATTGCACTACCTGCAAAAATATCCCAAATGTTAGTTAGTGCATTCAACTTAATAAAGACATCCAGTAAACTGGCAACCAATTAATATAGTTTCCTCATGAAAGTCATTTCAATGAAACAAAAGAACTTCTAGCAAAATAATAGTATTAAAAAAAGTATCTATTACAATAGGTAATGGGACCATACCTGTCGTCTCAACAGTATTGGCAAAACTTGATCCAGATAATATTCAGGTTCAGATTTTCTTGGGACGCGCATTGTATATGGAGGTTTCTCCATTGATCGCATGAACTTATCGGGGACCCTTTTGACAATTGTAACATCTTTTGCAAGAGAAGAAATGAACCAATCAACATCGAAAATATCGTGGAAGTCACTGCATTTAAAAAAAAAACAGTAAGTTTATTACAAGAACGATAATTAACTAGATTCTCATAATTATAACCCGGGTTTAGGGAAAGAATTATAGGATCTGCAGAATACCTGTCATCCTTCCAATAAGAATGATGATCCAATTCGGGCACAACTAGTGTGGCATTAAGAATTCGTGCAACAACAACGGCATCTGTTATCTGGATGCAGGAACATGATTTTCATTTTCACATATAAAACTTATTCATTATTAGTTATTACTAAAGGAGTTTAAAATTGCTAGAACAATTAGGGGGCAGACAGAGCTGAGCTAAGCCTCATATTCCATGAAAACCACTGAATTAGAGCCAATTAGCCTACAGAAGATTGTTAATAAGCTTATATCTTTGTTAAGCTCTTAATCAGTAGGGGAGAAGCTAAGACTGCAGAGCTATTACAAAAGTCTTACTATTATGATTAGCACATTGTAAAACTCATCTCCTGCTTACCCCAGTTCGTTGTTGGTTGAGCCCTCCGCTAGTTGCAATAAGCAAGTACCCATTTGACATTTGTTCACTCACAGCAGCTATTTCATCCCATTACCAAAATAAGAAAGAAAGTAAATTATTAAAAAATCAGCAAAATCTTGAAGAGATCACCAAAATAACAAAACGTTGCTCTTCATTTAATAAGGCAAAATCACATCCATTGCAAACAAAGTAACCAACGCAACAACCCTCTACTTATCTCCTTTTATGGCAACAAGATAGCATCAACCGAAACATCCTAAAATTCTTGGGAATTCATGAAGGAACAATCACTTGAATTTTGTTGTTATATACTGTAACTAACACATTTTAATAATGAATAGACTTACGGGCAAAACGGCGTCCCCTTTCACTGCATCCATAGAAGTACTTAGAATACTGCGATTCCCAAATATCAATCGGCGAACGATAACTCCCATCCTACAGAAATGATAACGGCTCTGGCTCTCATGCAAAGCTAAAACTTGGAATCAACGAATAAAGAAGATTAGGACATTGGTTGTGAACATACCAGGGCGGAGTAGAAGGTGCGGTGTTGGGAGTACCATTCGAGATCAGAAGCCATGTGACCGGTGAGAAGGGAAACGATTCCTAAGCCGAAGAGCATGAACCAGCAGAGCATGGAGCGCCAGATCGGCTTCCTGTGGTGAAACGGCGTCGTATTGGACCTCCAACAAACATGCTTGGTTTTGGTGTTGGGTTGCGATGAGAGAGCCAGGTTTGTCCACAACAAGCTGAACCTCCACGCCTTTCCCACCCCTACTCCCATTTGCTTGGGTCACACAACACGCAAACCTCTAACCGTCATCCTTTCCTTCATTCATGGCAATCCCCGTTGTCCATTGCTATAGGTGTTTGCGTAAATGACTCAATGAAATCAATGAATGCAAGTAATGTTGTTGCAGTTGTTGGAGCTGAACGAACCCTAAGTTATTTAGGGCTTTTGCGAGGATTTTATTGTTGCAGCAATTATTGGGTATGGATGAGTGTAGAAACTAGAAAGTTTATAGTATAGTGTGATATGCTTTAAGTGTGTGTGTTGAGGAAGCAGGAGGCACCAACACATACTTGATCACTGTCGCTTCCATTTTCCGTTTTTCTAGATTCAAAGTCTCTGCAATTACTGTTACTACTTTGCTTCTAATATTAAATTATTATTTTATATATCTATAAATATTATGTATCTTAAATAGTTACCACCACCACATTCATATGGTGGACACCTCTAATCTCTCTCTGTTATCATCGCCCGTCTGTTATTATTGGGATTACATGGCTCAATTAAATATGAATTAATCTATAATTCAAAGTGATGGTAGCTAATAATTTTATTCAAAATTCACCCAAGTTGCAATTTATGCACGTAGTTGGTGTATCTTTTTACGTTAAATACAGTTGTAATTTTTGAATAATCCAAGCTTATTCTAACTTGAAGATGGAGAGTTAAACAGAAATCATGGAATCAGTGAAGAAACACGTGGTAGTTTTATTTTTCATTTAGGAAAGAGAGACAGAACAGGTGAATTTAATGTGATGGGAAGAAGAGAGCATGGGAACAACAGCTGTAATGCTAATTCGAAGCACAGATTAACTATAATAGGATTAGAAAAAGGATCTTATACCAGATAGCTTCCATAATATGTTCATTTAAGTTACGATGGACCCACTAATTATTTCGATAGAAATTATTTAGTTAGTTAGGATTATATAGATAGTGTATTTGAGGGAAAAATTAATGAATTGATATTTAATTTAATTTATAATTTTTTTTTCTCTAATTCAAGGAAAGATTCCAACAGTCTTTTCAATTTAAACCGATGACATTAATAAAAATAAAAATAATATAAAAATATTATTTTATAAATCAATCATTTTATATATATTTAATATATGTTTTATATTTCATTTAAATTCTGTACAAATAATTAATTAGTGATTAATTTTTAATATACAGATAATATAATTAAATTTTAATATTTTCATTAATATTTGAAAATAAAAAAGAATCAAAGTAATTAATATTTAGTCAATATACAATTACTAATTTTATTTTATTCTCGATTTTTAATAAAATAGAAAGAGCTCATACTTAATTAATTAGTTTTTCAAATTTCTGGGTGAGTCACTATAGAAAGTAGAAACCACGTGATTTCGGTGATTGGATTTCTTTTGTTTTAAAATTTGGATACTTTGATAGGTGAAGAGGGATGCAAGCAAATGTAAAACCGAAGGTGACAGATAATGAAATGAAACTCACGGCAAACAAAAGCACAATAGCTTGCGATTTTTGGTGTAACTACGAAGCTGCAAGACGAACATCTTTATATTATACTTTTTTTAGGATAAAGAATGATATTAATTCTTTGATAGGGGCCCACAAGTTAGGAAAAAAGAGCAACACAAACTAGGGTGGTTAGAAATTGAATCATTCTTTAATGTTTAGGTGTGCAAATATATGCCTACGGAGACTTGATGCTAGTCTCTCTCTCTCTCTCGTTCTTTCTTACTTTAGTTAGAGGTGGATATTGGAAACTACCTTACACCTCCACATTAATCATATTTTTTGTTGTGTTTAATATGATACTCTCTCATTTTATTAATATATATATAGTGTTATATGGTGATATATGTTGTAGAAAAATATTTTTATGCAGATAAAATGGCAAAAGAAAAAAACAACACTTGAATTTAAAAAAAAAACTAATTGGCTATGTTATAAATAAGAGACTGAGAGAGTAATTTAAAAATTGTATTATTGATTTGTGTTTAGGGGTGGAAAAAAGCCAGACGGCCTGTCAGGGGCCTGCAGCCTGGCCTGTATTTGGCCTGACCTGGCCTGACCTGTTATAAAATAGGCAGGTTCAGACTCTTTTAAAAGCCTTAATACATCAATAGGTCAGGCTCAAGCTTACTAATTAGCCTTATAGGCCTGTTAGGCCTGCCTGAGCCTGTTAAAATATAATTAAATATATAAACAATTATTTATTATTAATAAAATTATGAGATATTTTAAATTTATTATATTTTATTATAAATATTTTTGTATATTTTAAATATGTTAAAAGTTTAAAATTTTTTATAAATATTAAATATATGACATATTATATATAACAATTTTTATTAAAAAATAAATTTTTTAAATAATAGTTTTATTTTTATAAAAAAATTATTAAGCCTTTTAACAGGCTTCAGGCCAGGCCAGGCCTAATACTTTATAAAGAGCCTATAACAGGCTGCAAGCCAAACTCAGGCCAATTAACTGTATGACAGGCCAGGCCTGTTAAAAACAAAGCCTGACCTGGCCTGGCCTGTTTCCGCCCCTAGTTGTGTTCAAAAAGTACAATATACAAGGGGTATTTATAGGTGTTAAATGAATCAAAGTAATAAAGACATAGAATCCTTCAATTAATGTACAGATATGCTATATAAATATAGACGATACTAATTGATCTAAATTGATTCTAATGATTCTCTAACATCCCTCCTCAAACTCAAGTGGGAGCTAAAGATACCAACTTGAGTTTGGAAAACAAAGTCCGAAAACGAGTCGGGTGATGAACTTTCGTGAAGATATCAGCAGTCTGATATAGTGTTCCAACAGCAATGAGACGAACAGCATCAATAAGAATACGTTGCCGAACAAAGTGACAATCAATCTCAATGTGTTTGGTACGTTCATGAAACACATCATTATGGGCGATCTGAATAGCACTGCGGTTATCACAAAAAAACATCAGTAGGGGACGACTGAGGAGCACCCAAATCTTCGAGAAGCCAACGAACCAAGATAACTTCAGCAATGGTGTCAGCGAGGGCACGGTACTCAACTTCTGTGCTTGAGCGAGCAGTGAACGTTTGCTTCTTAGCATGCCAAGAGATGAGAGCGTCGCCAAGAAACAAACAGTAACCAGTAGTAGAACGACGATCAGTGAGATCACCAGCCCAATCAGCATCGGAGTAAGCCTAAAGAGACAAAGAGGAATGGGCAGAAAAATAAAGGCCATGAAATAGAGTGCCTTTGATGTAGCAAAGAATGCGAAGAACTGCCGCATATTGAGTAGTACGAGGAGCTGACAAGAACTGGCTAAGTACATGAACCGGATAGGCGATGTCTGGTCGGGTGACAGTCAAGTAGACGAGATTGCCAACTAACTGTCGATAGAGAGTCGGATTATCCAAAACAGTGTCATCCATAGGGGTAAAACGAACATTAGGCTCAAGAGGAGTAGACTCAGTGCGACTATCTGTAATCCCAGTGCGAGCAAGAAGATCTGAAGCATACTTAGCCTCAAGTTCTAACCTAACTTGACATTGGCTATGCTAACACTCAACTATTCACTCTTAGTGCTAACCCAACTAAGAAAGGGATACCAAACAGGTACAAGATACAAGACACATTAATCAACCTAAAGAAATCAGAAAATAACTCTAGGCTTTTCTCTCAGGTGTTTCTCTCAGCCTTTTTCCATTCATGGCTTTTTCTTAAGCTTTCTCACAATGCATTTTCTCACAAGAAATTACAGAAAGATAAACATAGAAAAGAACATTACAATCAGTAAAACATGAAGGAGATTGACTTCATCAACAACCTCTTTACTATGTGCAAAACCAGATTCGCAAACCTCAGATGCAGTTCTTCAGTATTGGCCGAATGCTTCTTTAAAAGAAAGCATTATCCAAGTAGATGAACTTCTTAACAGAACACTGTTCTCACTTTCTGGTTTTCTCTCCTTGCCTTCTGAATGAACATCAAGCTGCTTTTATCTCCTTGCATGTTGCTGAGTTCTTCTTCCAAGGTCAACACCTTGAGCTTTGAGCTTCACCAACCCACATATTTACTTTTTCTCCTTAATCTTCAGATTAGAAACTTTCCTTCTGACTTCCTTATCTTGACCGAAAGCCATAATGCAGCAACCATAGAAATCTTCCAAAGGTCAACATGATCTGAGCCCTTGAAAACCAACTTGGTCCCCAAGACATGTTTGAGACCGTGGATACACAGCAGATTAGGGCAGAAAACAACTTTCCCTTGTGTGCCATTTTCGGACTTGCAGAGTGTTGGGAGGTAGAAAAGAAGATATGAAGCACGCAAATGGAAATGGATTACTTTTACCTAAAACCGGATTTGGCTTGAACTTGTTAATTTGACCTTAGCTTTTCTTGCCTGACCTTCTCTTTCTTTCCTCTTCTTTGAATAGCTTAGGAGCTAAGCACTTTCTCTTACTTCTGTGATTTGACATGGTCAGAGAAAAAGTAACGTTGAGTTTGTGAAAGCAAGTGAAAGGGAAAAAGCTTGCTGAACTCAATTCGGGCTTAGGTATGAATATGATTTGCTTGGCCCGTTTTGATTTCTTTGGCTTTGTTTCTTTTGGGCTTTTGTTTTTGCTTTTCAGCCCAACAGCTTGGTTATTTTATTTTTCATTCCATTTGGGCTGTAATTCAAATTTTGGCCTGCAACAAAAAATAAATAATTAGTAACATGTAATTATAATTAATCAACACTAATTATTTATTTTGTCCAAAAATAATGTTTGTCATCACTTAATTTATTTAGTTAATTTCTTAACTCAACAATCTCCCCCTTGATGACAAACATAATTTAAGCAATAATCAAAAGGAAATGAATTTGAGTAAGGTTTAGAAACTCCTTTGATTTTTGTCATTTGCTCTTATGTTGCTCCCCCTTTCCTTTTCAAGATTAGCTCTCCCTGGATTTATGCTTTCCTCTTTGTTCCTATTTTCCATAGTACTCAAATAGAATGCTATAGAGAGCTATGCACAATAATTTTGTCTAAGGGATATCACACAAGCAACATCACATTATTAGCCCAACATCCAGCTAATATTAGCAGCTAAAAGATTCAACATGTGATCTTAAAATTAATGCAACAGTCAGACAAAAATCCCAAAAGAAATACTAGTAGCTGCAGTAATGCCAAAAAATTTCTAAGGACACACATCACATCCTATTGTTTTTACTCCCCCTTTTGTCATCAAGGGAGGATAATAAGCATTATCAACAGAGGCAATGCCTTATATCCTACAGAAAAGAGTTAGATTACAGTTCAAAGAACTAACTAACAACCAAAAGTGCAGCAGTATCTAGAGTTATTACAGTCATCCGAGACAACAAAAGTAGGCCAAACAGTAGCAAAATAAAACAGAGTTCATGAGACAAAAGGAGAGCATCTGTAGCAGTTTTTATGAGACAAATCTTAGGCATCAGAACTATTTCCCTCCGAAGCATCTTCCTCCTCAACATCAGTGGCAATGTCTTCATCATTTTGAAGATTATCGATGAAGGTCATGAGCACAGCCACCCTATCCCTTGATTTCTTCAAGAATTTCTCATGCTTGCTTGCTAGCTTCCTTTGTTCCTTGCTGATGGCAATCATGTGATTTGATTGGGAAACAAACTCTTGAGTGACATCCTTGACCACATTCAGCAAAGCGGATTTCTTCCCAGTAGAAATGGAAGTACCCTCAGTGGAAGGAGGAGGAGAGTCATCCAGGATGTACTCTTCATCATCATCATCTAGAACCACTCTCTCAGATCGAGTTGGTACTTTTTGCTGTTTCACTGAACCACCCCCTTTTAGGTATGAATATCTGTTTTCATAATCCTCATTTGACAGGTCAACACCAAAATGCTCAAATATTCAAGTTAAAAATATGCCATAAGGTAGTGCTTTATCTTTTACACTTTTAACAGAATCAAACATGTATCTAGCCATCAAATAGGCAAAAGAGATTTCTGTTTTAGTGATTAGGGCATACAAAACAAGTGTGTCTATGTAAGAAACCCGTTGATATGAACCACTTTGAGGAAGTAAAATATGGTTGACAAGATGATGCAACTGAGCACGTTCATATCCTAGGGCTTTGTGAGTGGGTGTGATACCGTTAATTAAGGAAACATGTTCACAGATGTGAGCCAAAGTATCATGATAAGAGATACTAACTCCTTCATCCCACTTTACAGAAGTATAAGCACACGGCCCAACATTAGTGTACTTCAAAGAATCACTGATGGTTTCATTATTTAAAATAATGTCTCTGGCCTTAACATAAGAGTGCACACTTCCTTCAAGGTAAGTCATGTTTGCATAAAATTCTTTGACTAACAGAGGATACACAGGTTTTTTGATTTTGAAAAGGTGATTCCAGTCTAAAAATTCCAAATTTTCAACAAAAGAAAAACCTTTCTTTTTCAAGCTAGGTAAATCCACAAGAAAAGATGGACACAGAGTACGATACTGAATGACTCCCTCATAAAAATCATGGTTCATGGCAGATTTGAAACGATGGGGGTTATAGTCTGAGTGAGATGTCATGAAGTGTGATTTGTGAGCAAAAGGATCAATGTCTGGTTCTCTAACAGATTTGAGAGGGCGAGGAGGGTTACCTCTTTGTGAGCGCATTGGAACCGACCTGGATTTGGTTTGTGTTGGTTCAGAAATGGGTTCTTCAGTCGCCGGACGTTTTCCCTTGGAGGAGCTAGGCTTCCCAGAACTAGGTTTTGAGGAGCCTGGCTTGGAAGTTGTGGCCTTCGGTGGTGGTGTCGGCTTGGCAGGGGCAGGGTACTTTGGTGTAATCTTGGTTCGTGCCATGGGAGTAGTGCGAGGAGGAGAGGTAGGAGGAGAGGGTGAAGGAGTAAAATTGGTGTCTTGAGAACGAGTTGATGGTCTAGGATATCTTGAAAGTTTATGGATTTTCTCACGCGGTTCTCTTTTAGCAATAACTTTCTTCCCTATTTTGGTTAATTTAGGCTTTTGATGGAAGAGAGACAGTGGAGTGAGAGGGAAGAAACCGAAGGGTTTGAGGAGAAGTTATGGAGGGAAGAGAGGGAGCGTTGGTAACCGTACCTAAAAGTGGATTTCCAAAATCATGCAACTACATCACTTTTTGAAATGACATGAAAAGACCTGACCTCATAAAAGAAAGATTTGATTTGATTTAAAATAAAACAGGAAATTAATTTTAAATTTTGAAAAACCAAAAAAAATTAAACTGAAAAATCTTTTTGGATTATAAACATTAAATGAAAATTTCCTTAAAAAAAACACACAGCCCATCAAATATAACAACCAAACAAAAAATGTAACATTCATATATGGGCCCAGAGATGATTGGATTTAAGGAAACACATTGGACCACTCTAGATCTAATTTTGAGGTTGGCCCAGATTATCTTTCATTTGAAACAAGCCCAGAACACGCTGAATTGAAGAGAACATTCATCACCTGCCCAGAATTGTCTCATACCTATTTATGAGACAAAAAGCTCCAGCAACTACATCAGCATTTTTCAAATAAGGAATCATAACTCAAAATTCCTAGACAGGTCTTAAGCATGCATAATCTATCCTCAGTTAATGGTTTTGTAAAAATATCTGCTAATTGCTCCTCAGTTTCAACAAATTGAATACTAATATCCCCTTTTTTGGACATGTTCTCTTATTGAGTGAAATTTCACTTCAACATGCTTAGTCCTAGAGTGCAAAACTGGATTTTTAGAAATATTAATGGCACTCATATTATCACACATCAAGGAAATATTTTCAACATTTAATTTGTAATCAGCAAGCTGTGTTTTTAACCATAAAAGCTGAGAGCAACAAGAAGAAGCAGCTATATACTCAGCCTCTGTAGTGGATAAAGCCACTGTTGGTTGCTTCTTACTTGACCAAACATTTAAGGACTTTTCAAGGAAGCAACATAAACCAGAAGTGCTCCTTCTATCAACTCTATCACCAGCAAAATCTGCATCACAATAACCAACTGCAGAAAAATCATCAATCTTAGGATACCAAAGACCAAAATTGGATGTGCCATGAACATATCTAATGATCCTTTTAACTGATGAAAGATGTGACTTTTTAGGTTTGGATTGGAACCTAGAACACAATCCAACACTTTGCACAATGTCAGGTCTAGAGGATGTTAAGTACATAAGAGAACCAATCATTCTTCTATACCTAGTCTCATCAACATCTTTCTCAGTTTCTCCCTTATCTAATTTAGAACTAGGATGCATGGGAGTTTCCATGGGTTTGGCATTTTCCATATCAAATTTCTTAACCAATTTCTTGGCATACTTTTCTTGATGAATGAAAATACCTTTTTCAGTTTGTTTAATTTGCAGCCCAAGGAAGAAATTAAGTTCACCCCTCATACTCATGTCAAATTCACTTGTCATGAGTTTCCAAATTCAGAACAAAGGGATTCATTGGCTGATCCAAAAATAATGTCATCAACATATATTTGGACTAGAATAAAGGAATCATTAGAGTTCTTGATGAATAGAGTTGTGTCAGTGGTGCCTCTTTGAAAACCATTTTTCAAAAGAAAAGAGCTAAGTCTCTCATACCAAGCTCTAGGAGCTTGTCTTAAACCATAGAGAGCTTTAGATAATTTGAAAACATGGTCAAAATGCTCTTTATTTTCAAAACCAGGAGGCTGCTCCGCATACACTTCTCTATCTATAACTCTATTTAAAAATGCACATTTCACATCCATTTGATATAATTTAAAACCACAATGTGCAACATAAGCTAAGAGAAGTCTTATGACTTCCATTCGGGCAACAGGGGCAAAGGATTCATCAAAGTTTATTCCTTCTTCTTGGTCATATCCTTGTGCCACTAGCCTTGCCTTGTTTCTTGCAATGCTACCATCTTCTCCCAACTTGTTCCGAAAAATCCACTTGGTGCCGGTCACTTTCTTTCCACTAGGCCTTGGAACCAAAGTCCATACTTGGTTCTTTTCAAACTCAAGAAGCTCATCCTCCATAGCTTTAACCCAAGAAGGGTCACTGAGTGCTTCCTTGACATTTTGAGGCTCAATTTGTGAAAGAAGGGCAATGTTTGATCCTTCATTTGCCTTTCTAGTGGAAGACCTTGTTTGCACTCCATGAGAAACGTCCCCAATGACAAATTCCTCAGGATAATTTTTTAAGAATCTCCATTCACGAGGTCTGGTGGACTTGGATGCAGATTAAGATATCAAGGGATTCTGGGTGCTGCTGTCTTTAGGATTTCCTTCAGATTCATGAGACAAAATGGAATTGTCTCTCGAATTTTTAGCAGTTGCAGTTTCTGGTTCATTTTGCTCAGAATGTCCTTTCTCTTGATTTTGCACAGTTTCAACTTCCTTTTGATCTTGATTTTCTGCATCACAATCTTCCAAAATACTTTGTACCAAGTTAGTATCATAGAATGTAACATGTATAGACTCCTCAATAATTCTAGCATCTTGATGATAAACCCTATATGCTTTACTAGTTGTGGAATATCCTACAAACAAACACTCATAAGCCTTTGGATCAAATTTACCCAAATTATCCTTGTTATTTAAAACAAAACACTTGCATCCAAAGATGTGTAAGTAGTCTAAGTTTGGTGGATAGCCTTTCCAAAGTTCATAAGGGGTTTTCTTCAAAAATTTCCTTATGATTGTTCTATTCAAAATGTGGCAAGCCGTGTTAACCGCTTTAGCCCAAAGGAATTTTGGAACATTGCTCTCACAAATCATAGCTCTTGTCATCTCTTGTATGCTTCTATTTCTCCTTTCCACCACACCATTTTGTTGTGGTGTCCTTGGACAAGAGAAGTTGTGAGATATTCCAAATTCCTCACAAAAGGATTCAAATAAATTATTTTCAAATTCAGTTCCATGATCACTTCTTATAGAAGAGATTTTTAAATCCTTTTCATTTTGAATTTTCTTGCAAAAAGGTTCAAAGGCCAAAAAGGCTTCATTTTTATGTGCAAGAAATAAAACCCAACCAAACCTAGTATAGTCATCCACAATTACTAAACCATAATGTTTACCACCTAGGCTTTGAGTTCTTGTTGGACCAAATAAATCAATGTGTAGCAACTCAAGTGGTCTTTTAGTAGAGATGTCTTCCTTTGGTTTAAAAGAACTTTTTGTTTGTTTTTCCATTTAGCAAGCATCACAAGTGATGTCTTTGTCAAACTTTATCAACGGAAGACCTCTTACTAATTCTTTCTTTACAAGTTTGTTTATTTGAAACATACTTGCATGGCCCAATCTTTTGTGCCATAACCACTTTTCAGATTCTTTAGAGTGAAGACAAGCTATATTTTGATCCTTTAGTTCATCAAGAGTGAGTCCATACATATTATTAAAACGCTTGGCAACAAACATTACTTCATTTGTTTTTTCATTCACAACACAACATTCAGATCTTTTGAAAGTCACTAAATATCCTAAATCACACAGCTGACTTATACTCAAAAGATTGTGTTTCAAACCACATACCAAAAGTACCTCATCAATGAAAGTTGATTGCTCATTACCTACTTTTCCAACAGTAATGATTTTACCTTTACCATCATCTCCAAAGGTCACAAAACCTCCATCATACTTGTTTAGTTTTATGAAGTAGGTTGACCTTCCAGTCATGTGCCTTGAACATCCACTATCCATGTACCACATGTCCTTTTTGTTCTTGGATGCTAGGCAAATCTCATCAAGATTGTTGTTTCCAGCCATGAAGCAGTCTTTGTTATCTCCTTCAGATTCTTCTTCTTCATTTGAGTCATTCTCAAGATCCTCCCAAGCTGCCATGAGTACTCTCTTCCTTTCCTTCTTTCCTTTGTCCTCCTTTTTGAGCTTTGGACAGTTTAGCTTGAAGTGTCCAGCCTCCTTGCAGTGATGTCACGTCACTTTGCTTAAGTCAATCTTGTGTTCCTTTGAACTTGAACCTTTGTATTTGCCCTTGTTCTTCATCATTCTTCTAAATCTCCTAGCAAAAAACAAAAGCTCATCATCTGAAATACCATCACTAGACTCACTCTCTTTCGGTTCTATTTGTGACTTGAGGGCTATTCCCTTTTTCTTTGAGTCTGTGTTTGTGTGTGTGGCTTCATAGGCAAGGAGTTTTCCTCTCAACTCATCATAGGTTATGAGACTTATGTTGTTACTCTCGGTTAGGACAGTGGCAGTGTTTTCCCATTCTTTTGTGAGGTTTCTAAGGAGTTTTCTCACCAAGGTTTGTTCTGCATAGTTTGTACCCATAGCATCAAGGTTGTTGATTATGATTGAGAATCTCTCAAACGCTTCATCAATGCTTTCTCCATCCTTCATGCTAAACATCTCGTACTCTTTTCGCAGCATATCAATCATCGTTTCTTTTACTTGTTTGGTGCCTTCGTGTGTAACCTGGAGTTTTTTTCAGATTTCTTTGGCTGTCTTGCATCTAGACACCTTCCGGTACTCTTCAAAGCTGATAGCACAGTGAAGAAGGTTGATTGCTTTAGCATTCAGCTCTATCTTCTTCTTGTCATCCTCATTCCATTCAGCTTCTTCTTTTGGAGTCACCACTCCATCAGCACTTGTTTTTGTTGGGATCTTTGGACCGCTCACGACAATCTTCCATATGTTGTAGTCAATGGATTGAATGAAAAACCTTATCCTTTCTTTCCAGTAGGAGTAGTTCTTCCCGTTGAAGAAAGGTGGCCAGTTGTTTGACTGGCTTTCAGTGAGGGTGTAGGCAACTGTGGTTGCGCCCAAGTTGTTTGCCATTGGATCTTTGCTCCAAGCGGTTAAGCTTGATTCTTGAGACCTTAGCTCTTGATACCAATTGAAGGTTGTGGTAGGCTTAGAGAAGGGGTGTTGAATCTATGCCTTCCTTTTAATTGCTTTTGTAACCCTTTTAAAACAAATTTTCAATTCAAGTTCTATTTGTACTCAGTAGCGAAAATTTATGAGACAATTTATTTTTGTCTCATGAATATCAGAAAATAGAACACAGCAGAAAAGAGAAAAGCTAACACCAGCATATATCCTGGTTCGGTTGCCTTGTGCTATGCAACCTACATCCAGTCTCCTCCACAACGATGGAGGAATTTCCACTATAGTTCAAAGTATTACATACACCAATTTCACACTCAAGTTCTAACCTAACTTGACATTGGCTATGCTAACACTCAACTATTCACTCTTAGTGCTAACCCAACTAAGAAAGGGATACAAAACAGGTACAAGATACAAGACACTTAATCAACCTAAAGAAATCAGAAAATAACTCTAGGCTTTTCTCTCAAGTGTTTCTCTCAGCCCTTTTCCATTCATGGCTTTTTCTTAAGCTTTCTCACAATGCATTTTCTCACAAGAAATTACAGAAAGATAAACATAGAAAAGAACATTACAATCAGTAAAACATGAAGGAGATTGACTTCATCAACAGCCTCTTTGCTATGTGCAAAATCAGATTCGCAAACCTCAGATGCAGTTCTTCAGTATTGGCCGAATGCTTCTTTGAAAGAAAGTATTATCCAAGTAGATGAACTTCTTAACAGAACACTGTTCTCACTTTCTGGTTTTCTCTCCTTGCCTTCTGAATGAACATCAAGCTGCTTTTATCTCCTTGCATGTTGCTGAGTTCTTCTTCCAAGGTCAACACCTTGAGCTTTGAGCTTCACCAACCCACAGATTTACTTTTTCTCCTTAATCTTCAGATTAGAAACTTTCCTTCTGACTTCCTTATCTTGACCGAAAGCCATAATGCAGCAACCATAGAAATCTTCCAAAGGTCAACATGATTTGAGCCCTTGAAAACTAACTTGGTCCCCAAGACATGTTTGAGACCGTGGATACACAGCAAATTAGGGCAGAAAACAACTTTCCGTTGTATGCCATTTTCGGACTTGCAGAGTGTTGGGAGGTAGAAAAGAAGATATAAAGCACACAAACGGAAATAGATTACTTTTACCTAAAACCGGATTTGGCTTGAACTTGTTGATTTGACCTTAGCCTTTCTTGCCTGACCTTCTCTTTCTTTCCTCTTCTTTGAATAGCTTAGGAGCTAAGCACTTTCTCTTACTTCTGTGATTTGACATGGTCAGAGAAAAAGTAACGTTGAGTTTGTGAAAGCAAGTGAAAGGGAAAAAGCTTGCTGAACTCAATTCGGGCTTAGGTATGAATATGATTTGCTTGGCCCGTTTTGATTTCTTTGGCTTTGTTTCTTTTGGGCTTTTGTTTTTGCTTTTCAACCCACCAGCTTGGTTATTTTATTTTTCATTCCATTTGGGCTGTAATTCAAATTTTGGCCTGCAACAAAAAATAAATAATTAGTAACATATAATTATAATTAATCAACACTAATTATTTATTTTGTCTAAAAATAATGTTTGTCATCACTTAATTTATTTAGTTAATTTCTTAACTCAACACTATGAACTAATATTTATTGAAAAAAAACCTAAACTCTTGATACCATGTTATAAACAAGAGACTGAGAGAGTAATCTAAAAAGTGTATTATTGAGTTGTGTTCAAAATGTACAATATATAAGGGGTATTTATAGATACTAAATAAATTAAAGTAATAAAGACATAGAATCCTACAATTAATATACAATAAATATGCTATATAAATATAGACGATACTAATTAATGTAAATTAATTCTAATAATTCTCTAACAGACTAAATCACATCAAATTACTTCTAAAAGATCATCTATAAAATTCAACGAGATCCACAATTTCAATTTAACTTTGATTGCTCCTTTCTTGAATTTTAATATAATCAACTCACTATCCACATAACGTTCGGAATAATCATTTTTGAATAAACTGTATAAACTTCCACATTATTTACTTCATAAATTACTTTCTTAAAAACTTGGCTCCTAACAAAGATTCAAATCATAGAAAAAACTCCAAATTTATGCATGAGTAATTCGAAAATGTTACAAAAATCGCAACCTCTCCGTTATAATAAGTGTATAGGCTCTCAGTTGATATCAATGTAAATTATTCTTTATACATGTATAGATGTATATAGATGTACAAATATATTTCATATTTAATTTTCATATCATATATAAAGTGCAACGCTTACTTTTTCACGTTAATGACATTTCATATAATATCCTTTTGCTGTTCACAAATTTATGGTTCTTACTTCCTAGATCACGTTCTAACAAGTAAAATGTACTCGATCCTTTGCTTAAAGGAATTAAAAGGGAAAAGCAAAACTGAAAAGAACTGTATCCTCTTCAGTTCTTCGCAGCTCACTTTAAACTATAAACGGCAAAGGTTAAGTACTTCAGTGCGTGCTAAGTGCTAACTAAAGTTTTTGGTGAAATGAATATCAATAATATTTTTTGTACACTATTTTTTTCGATCATTTCAGCCATATTTTTTCTCTTTTTTTTCCCCTAAAGTTTTAAATCTTATTCTAATTTTCTGTCCAAAATTTTAACTCTTATTCATGATTTTTAAATAAATTATTTATTAAATTAAGTTAACTAAAATATAAAAATGTCATTTCAAATATGATTTTAAAAAAATAATAATTTTTAAAAATACTTTCATCCACAAAAAAAACAAGTCCAATATAAAAAACTCAAACTCGTCGCCTTAGCAGAGCACCCAACATTATGGTTCTTTCCCAACAAAAAGAAAAAAGGGAAAAAGAAAACCATTTTTTTAATCTTTGATTAGGTTGTGGTTTTAACATAAACCAATACGAAAAGAAAAAGGTTCAAAATAAATTAAAGGGGCGTTTCCACCCTCAAATAATGGCCTTGTTACTTTGTTTTTTCCTCTCCTCTCTTTTGGGGAGAGGGGGGTATGGTCGTATGGAGCAAGAATTATGAATTTAAAATTAATTAAATAAATAAAAAATATATTTAATGTCCAAAAAAATAATAATATTTTTTGTTTTTAATATTGGAATAGCAATGATATTTTTTTAAATATAGACTAATGTGATATTATTCTCAAATATAAAATCGTTTAATTAGAGAAACAAAAATTAAACTATCCAATTTGTGAGAAATACAAAAATCAGACTATCTTAATTTGTGACAAATACAAAAATTGAACCAAAAAATTTTTATTAAGAAATTAAAAAATTTAAAATATAAAAATCGGAGTCTTTAATTTATGTATTTTTCACATTTTTTAAAAACACAAAAAATTATAATGTTATATTTTTGTATTAAAGAAAAAAACCCGAATAATGATGCTTTTCTTGTAAGAAGGACCTTGACCTTTTGTGATAAAATTGTGCAGAGGTTGGTTGCCTTATGATCAGTGGTCCCACTATGCACTTGTGTTTTTTATCCCTTTCGTTCCCTCTTATGAGTTAAGACTTTATTCCATTTTTCCACCAAATTTCTGTTTCTTCGAAAGGAACACCAAACAATGGAGAACCGATAAATAATAAATAAACAGGGCAAGTTAGCGTAATTTACTCTTAAAATCTTACATGGAAATAAATAATTCTTTCATTACTTCGCTAAAAAATTGTACAAACTACAAACATAGCTAACTTGCGGGCTATTGTGTTAAACAACAAAAGTAAAACTTGACTCCTTTAATGAATAGCATTCACGTCAGTAGCTCATAATTATTAGCTCAAACTCACAATCCAGATTTATTGAACTACCAATGAATTGAGGTATAAATGGTTTATGGAGTAATTTGGCTCACTTTTTGCTCGGCTCTCAAGTTGTAAGCATGGCCAATTTGGCCATTATTATAATTTATTTAAGCACTTCAGTTTCATGTCAAATGTAATAAATGAGGTAAAATATTTTCAACATTTCAAACTTGACATTCAAATCATGAACATTGCAAGTACTTATTTGGTGTTTTGTTTTGAATATGGATGAAGGACAGAACATAATCTTCGTCCCCATTTTCATGTTAACTTTTTTGTGGGGACCACAACAGTTTGGTCTCAATAAATTTTAAAGGACTCGCAAAAAATTTATTGGTCTTGATAGGAGTCGGTCAATAATGTTAAAAAATATTGGCTAAAAATATATAGTTAGAATGCTAGACCAAAGAAATTAAAAACTATAAATTCTATTTATTTTGAGCTTTTCTCAAGAACCATACTCTCTACCGAAGTACCGGTAACCATCAGTATTGTTTTATTTTGTTTTTCTCTTTCTTTTTTTGGTCAGATCACGCTAGTACAGTAGTACTACATTGTTTTTTGTCATAAGGCTAGTACTTTTTCTTTTTTTTTTGGACTGGATAATGCTAGTACTTCTAAACATTAGGTTATGACCAAAAACTTTGGGTCCAGAAAGTACCAAACTGGTTAAATGTTAAATATGGTTCATTTTTATAATGGGCTGACAGAAGTATCTTTTTCAGGAAATTTACAAAAATGGGCCTAAGATAAAATGGTGTGTTTGTTTGAGGTGAAAATGGGAGGAAAGAAAAGAAAGGGAAAGAAATTGGAAGGAAAATAGTTATTTTCCTTTGTTTGATTGAGGAGAGAAATGGGAGAGGAAGGAAAATGAATGGAAAAATATTGGTGGGATCCACTAATTTTCTTTCCCTCCAACAATGGAGAAAAAATGGAGAGAAAACTATTTATCTCTCTCTACTTCCAATATTACCCCTTTACTTTTTTCAATATAAAGGATAAAATTGTCTTTTTATACCATTTCTTTCCTTCTTATTTTCCTTTCATCAAAACACATCTAAAGAAAATAAAAATCCACTCAATTTCTTTCCTTTCTTTTCTTTCCTTTCTATTTTTTTCCTCTCTATTTCTTTCCTTCCAACCAAACATAGCCTAAAGGTTTAATTAGGCTTATTTTTTCCTTTATGGATTTGGTATTGGTGTTGTACAATGAAATGGATGCATAGACAAATTTTTTACTGCTATGGTATTCGGTCAAAACGTAAGTTACATTTTAGTTTTGTTTTAATTTTTTTGTTGAGGAAAATAGACAAATGCAGCCTATGTTTTATTTTTCTAAAGGTTTTTAAATTTTTTTTATTCCCTTTAAGCCCAATCATAACCTACATTTTGCTGTAGGCATTAAAATTTTTTTTTCGAAGTAACAAAATGCATATTGTGTTTTACGTTTTTGTATCAGCTTTTTTTATAGAAGAGCCAAAACGGCGTTTTATGGGTTGTCAGCCTTTTTTTTTTTTGAAAAATTAAAAACGTAGGTTGCGTTTCGTTTAAAAAAATATTTTAACCAAGAGTCCGGCCTATAAATACGAAGTAAGACTCTCATTCAGCTTGCCTCACTCCATTTTTACTCATTCTATTCTTCTTTCTTGCACATATGCCGTAGTTCTGAGCTTTTTGGCAGTTAAGTGTGTCAAAAAAGTCGGATTAGGTGAGGTTGTAATTATGAAAAATATTGCAAATTTGTAAGTGTATTATAACGGTGAGATTATACCAAACACACATGAAGGATTGACTTTTGTTTGTGAATGTCCGTTGTCATTTGCTATTCCATGTACCATGAGTTTTGTAGAGTTACAAAATGGACTTTGTAATAACATTCAAAGCCAATTTTCAAAAATGGTGAGCAACATTTTATACAGAAATCCTGTACAAATATTTAGTGGGCTGATTAAAAGAGCAAGACCGTCGGTTTAGAATTTTCACAAAATATATTCCTTTGCAAGTATAGTTCCAAGTCAACAAGTAATGTTCAAATCAAATTTTAAATTCAAAAGGAAATGTCACAATCAATACCAAATTAACCGAGAGTATTTAAACTCTCGGGTCGTCTTCCCTAGGAGTTGTAAATGGAAGTGCTCAATTATTGGTTACGAGGGCTAATGGGGATTGATGGCAATGAGACAAGAAGTGTAAAAAGCAAGAAAATAAAGATGCATGCAAGTAATTAAATGACAAGCAATCAAAGCAATAAAAAAGGAAATTAAATTGCAAAACGAGCTCTTGACAAGAATTGGGGAATTAAGGCTTCCTATCCTAGTTATGGACCACAAATATAGTAATTGTGTAGAATTAATTCCAATTAGTCAATCCTAACATCGAGGATTACTCAAAAGGGCATAATTGATCTCAATTCACAAGTCCTATCCAACTCTATTAATGGGAAGCTTAGAGTTAGTGGAAACCAAATCAATTAACAATCCTCACACAATGTGGAATGGACATCCACCACTCAAGTTCACCTAATTACCCAATTTTCCAACCAAGAGTGTGAAAAACTAGGCAAAAATCCAACCAAGCATTTTATTAAATACTTGGAAGGCATAAAAGGAAAGCATGGTAAAATAACAAAAAATAATAAATTCTACAACTACCAAGCAAGGAGAGTAAGCATAACAACTCAATTAAACAATAAAGGAACATGAAACATAAATTGCATTAAACGTAAATCAAAACAACAAGAGTGTTCATCAACATACAAAGTAACCAAAATGAAAATTAACAAGATAAGCTAAGAAAATTAAGGCAATAGAACATAGAAAGTAGAAGAAACTAGATGAAAATAAGGATTGAAAATAGAAATTATAAAGAAATTAAGCTAAAAACCTAATTTCTAGAGAGAAGGGGAGCTTCTCTCTCTAGAAAATAACCTACATGATGTTAAACTAATCCTAATTTCTCTCCCCTTCACATGGAATAAAGGCCCTTTGATATAGCAAGAATTAGCTTTAAAAAGTCCCAAAACTGAGCTCCGGAGGCCCAGAAATTATCCCTAGCAATTTGCATTAAGTGAGTCACGTGCTGGGACATGTGCATACGCACAGAAGTTGTGCATGGACACACTTGCTCATTTTCATTCTGTGCGTGGGCACAGGTGCTGATTTTGACCCTTATGCGTAGGTACAGAAAATGTGCGTGGGCACACTCTGAAATGCTTCTCTCCTTTGATTTCTTCATGCTTTCTCCCAATTCTATGCCTTTCTAACCTATTACACCTGAAATCACTCATCAAAATCATCAATGCATCGAATGGAATGAAAGTGGGATAAAATTGATTAAATTAAGCACAAAATAGCATGTTTTCACAATTAAGCTCAATTTAGAAAGAAAACACAAAAGTATGCTATTTCGATGAATAAATGTGGGTTTATATGATGAAATCCATTCAAATCAATCCAAAATATATCGTCAAATATGGATTCCTCACTAATACAGTTTCAAATGATGCCCATCACTGACGATGCTAGTATGCAGCAGATGTTATGTATTTATCAACAAACCCGATTTCATGTGCCGATGATAGAACTGTACGTTGAGTTTGAACAGCAGTCAGGGTTGGGTGCGGTTGGCGAGGAGGTCAATATTGATGAGCTCGGGGATATAGATTGGGGAGAAGATAATAGTGACAGTGAAGAGGAGTTCGAAACCAACTATGAAGCCGACGACGAAAATGATGACAGAGACTTGGCAGGCAATCCGGCGGTACAAAATGAAGCGGATGTGATTGTAAGCCAGCACCCGTTTGGTGTTCCATCTTTTATGTGGTCTCTAGATCTCGAAGCCATGTATGCGCCGAAATTTCTTGAGTATGCAAACATGGGTATGTTATTATTATTAATTTAAGTTGCCTATAGTATTTATTTTAATTGTCTTGTCTGACTGATGGTGGTGTGCATGTCGTAGGTAAAGGCAACACTACCGCGGAAGATGGTGAGTTTAGTATCAGAATGGAATTCAGTTTGAGAGAGTCGGTGATATCTGCAATCAAAAGCTACACTATCGCTAGAGGAGTTGATTACACTGTGTATGAGTCTGAGCCACAGGCATTCTATGCGAAATACAAGGGTTATGGTGAAGGGTGCGATTGGCTTATCCGAGCTAGTTTGATTCAAAAGAAAGCTTGTTGGGAGATCAGAAGATACAATGGCAAACACACGTGCACCATGGGCACGATTTCACAAGATCATGCGAAGTTGACCTCAAACACAATTGCAGAGGCTATTAGGCTGTTGGTCGAAGCAGACCCATCGATAAAGGTGAAGTCTATTATTGCAGAAGTTCAATCCAGGTTTAACTACATTGTAAGTTACCGCAAGGCTTGGTTGGCAAAGTAGAAATCTGTCGCAAAAATTTTCGGTGATTGGGAAGTTTCTTACCAGACTCTTCCAATATGGTTGAAAGCAATGAATGTGAATATGCCAAGGTCTCATGTGCAAATTAAAATGCTCCCCGTTTACCGTGAGAGTGAAGAGGTTCAAGGTGTAAGAGTACTGCACCACATTTTTGGAGCTTCTATGCATGTATTGTAGCATTCAGACACTGCAAGCCACTGGTGCAGGTTGATGGCACGCATCTGTATGGTAAATATAAAGGTGCACTTATGGTTGCGGTAGCACAAGATGGGAACCAAAATATTGTGCCTATTGCATTTGCGATAGTCGAGGGTGAGACAGCAGACGTGTGGGAGTTTTTCCTGACCAATTTGCGGAGATATGTTGTGACCATTGATGGCGTGGGTATTATTTCTGACCGCCATACCTTTATCGACACTGTAGTAGGTCGCAGTAACGGTGCATGGTCACCACCAAGAGCGTGGCGCATGTACTGCATCAGGCACATCGGGTCAAACTTCTTAAGGAGGTTCAAGGCTCCATATTTGCATAAACTGGTGATTAACACAGGTATTTCATTTTGCTGATATGGTCCTATTCATAATAATTTTGTGGTCAATCCTTATGATTAAATGAATTGTTGAACAGGCTATTTTAGGACAGAATAGGAGTACAACAAAAACTACCAACGGCTTAAAGAGTAGAGTGAGGCATATACTCAATGGTGCGATGACATCGGTGTTGAGAGATGGATGTTGGCATTCGATGGGGGTCATCGTTGGGGTCATATGACGACAAACTTGGTAGAGTGCATAAATTATGTCCTGAATGGTGCACACAACCTTCCTGTGACTGTCATTGTTAGGTTTACTTTCTATCGGCAGAATAAATTGTTTACTCGGAAGAGTGTCGAGGCTCATGAGTGTGTCTGCAATGGATTCACGTATTCAGAATTTGCAACGAAGAGAGTTAAAGAAAGATTTCGACATGCAAGAAACATTATGGTCAACCAGTTCGACAGGCGGAATGAGATGTTTGAGGTTCGCAAAATGGAAGATGGTTCCGTTTACACTATTAACCTTGTGCGACGATTCTGCAACTGTGGCCATTTCTAGGTCGAGCGACTCCCATGTCGCCACGTTCTTGCATGTTGCGCTAACCAGTGCCTTAATTGGCAAGTATATGTGCACGACGTGTACAAGATGACTAAAATTTGCAAGGTGTACAGAGGCGGGTTTGTTCCGATGGGTAACCTATCCACGTGGGATAGATATGAATGAGCAAAGGTGATCGCCAACTGGTCATTGAGGCACGCGACAAAAGGAAGACCGAAGTCAACCCGCTACTTGAATGAGATGGATTCGCGGGATATGCGTGGTCCTCGCCGGTGCACTATATGTGGACGCGAGGGACATAACCGCAGCCGATGTCCTCAGCGTGCAGGTCCAAGCTCCGCTAGAGGTCATTAGTGGTTAACCTTTTCGATGTAACTTTGTTATGACCTACTTCACAATGATATGTAACTTTTGATGTAATATCGTCATTTTTGTTAACATAGTTAATAATTTGTAATAAATAAAGTTTTCAATAAATAAATATTTCGCTACAAAAGTGCAATATGAGAATCTCAAATAGAGTTATACGACAAAGCTAAATATATAATGATAATAATACTAAACAGAATCATCTAAATATAAGATACAACACTGAATACACTCTGAATACAACACTAAATACAAGATACACTGCAATAGACTACTTCCTCGGCGCCTTCTTCGAATACAAGGATGGGGTGTATTTGTCCGGAGGCGCAGTCTGTGTCCGTAAGTTGTACGGATGACGCTGAGGCACACCGGAATCCAGAGCACTGCCAACGTTAGGACCACCAAAATTTGTCATGCTTGCACTACCAGTGTCAAACAAACCGGAATTACTCATCCCCAGAGCACTCGCTCCACCAAGAACATACCAGTTCTGCAAGCCATGTCCCAAATCTCCCCCTTCTTTCTGGGGTACTCATTAAAATCGAACAACTGGGTACGCGGTGGTGCGGAAGGACTGGGCGGATCTACATGACCCGTCGATTGATCAAAGTCGAAGTTACTGGCATGACTTGATATGGCGCGATGACCACCAGACTGCTGAGATGTAGCAGGCGTTTCCTGCGGTGGTGTTTGAAATAGATAATATGTAACTCTCAGGACCTGAGAGAAGCTGATGGTGTGAGATCCACCCAACGGACTAAAGTGACCCTTGGTTGGAATTACCAGCTGTGGTGTGTAGGGCTTAGGTGCCTGAGGTGGCCGTGGTTCCGGTATATATGGTGCCTGCTGCTCATATGCCGGCCACTGTTGTTGCTGTTGGTCGTAGGCCGGATCCTGAAACTGCTGGGCATATGCCGAATCCTGAAACTGCTGGGCATATGCCGGCATCTGATATTGGTGCTCATATACCGGGACCTGATAGTGGTGCTCATATGCCAGAATCTAGTTAACAATTAATAGTAATTAATGGTAATAGATAAATATAAACAATAATAATTAATTATAATTTAAAACGGTAAAAATTAATAATAATAATACTAGTAATTAATAATAATACCTGAAACTGCTGCTCATGAGGCAGGACTTGCTGCTGAGGTCCAGCTGGTTCTTCCTATTGCTGCTGTGGTTCATTGGCACTAACCTCTTCACCTGCAACTCTATCTGATAGTCGTAGGTGAATCCCGTATTACTGTGTGTACCACTCGTAGTACACTGGGAGAGGATGAAAGTCAATAATCTCCTCGCCTAACTGCAATGTGTTATAGCGGTCAGATCTCCACCTGTTAACCCATTGACTGTAAATCTCTCCCCAGTCATGGTTTTGTGCTCCTATTAACCGCTTGCAATGATCACGATCAAGATCGAATGCCGGGCCTGGTGGAAGCTGTTGCATCCAAACTATCGTCTAACTCGATCTGTCGGGTGTTATTCTATGCACTCGATTGACACTAACGACGACTGGGTGGAGCACATAAACAAATTGGCAGCGAAGTCATTCGAAACCCCCACTCCCATATACGGCCGCCATATAAACTGCAGATTAGTTACCAAGAGGCCGATTAGAAAAATTATTCTTCTGAATAAAAACATTGGACATTAATGGTTACAAGTTATATCGTCAACTCACATGTCGAGTCCTCGCTTAAAATGCGTAGTAGGTTTCCGTATATATCTTGTATGTCGGCGCCAATAACTCCACCTAACAAAAAATAGAATAATAATAATAATAATAATAATAATAATAATAATAATAATAATAATAATAATAATAATAATAATAATAATAATAATAATAATAATAATAAACAATACCATCGCGCAAGTGGAATACCAACATCGCCGAGCTGATCGCGGGGTATCGGTGCCAGAAGCGGCATACGCTCCCACACCCAAACAAAAAGTAGTATCAGTGGGCCATCCATCTCTTTACAGTTGTATCGTGATGCACGACACAACGTTCTATATAGTTGTGCCAGACTGGCTGCCTCCAACTATATCCTGAAATCCGGTGAAAATCCTGAAGTAGCGGTAGAAACTTCGAGTTCAATGAAGTGGTCGACATATCCGGAAACACAATTATTCTGAGCATGCAGAAAATGTGCGCCCGTACGTAACGCTGAAGAGACTCCTGAGTGTCACACGACTCGGTGTCTTTGCACCGCCGGACCCATGCAAGATTAACCTTTTCCAACACGTGATCTTGCGGACCGGGCTCCCGACCAAAACACGTAATGCAGTTCTCCATCAAAACTGGTGACTGCTGTCTGATTTACCCGTAACGGCCTCCCCATTAATCGAGAGACGAAGAATATAGTTCACATCTTCCGGCGTCACCGTCACTTCACCAACCGGAAGATAAAATATGTGAGTCTCCGGCCTCCAACGTTCCACTAAGGCACTTAGTAGTGCAGAATGACCTCTCATTTCGCCAACTCGCGAAACGTGTTAAAACCCAGTCAATGTCAGTGCCGCTGCAGCTACCTCGTTAAAGGTATCTGGCGGATCAAGTTTCCTGGACAACAAATTCCTGATAGCTTGCAAAAAGAAAAATAATAATTATTTAAATTTTATATAATATCAGTTAATAATTTATTCAAAAAATATATTAACCATTAATTTTGTATTATTAGAAAATAAATAACAATTTATTATTATCATTATTATTATTATTTTTATTATTATATTAATAGAAAAACATTAATAAATTATTAAAAAATGATAAACAATTATGTAATTAACAGTATTATTTATTTATTATTAGAAAATAATAATAATTTATTATTATTATCCTAAACAGTATTTTACTATTACACTAACCATGATAACCATTTTTTTTGAAACCCTAGACAGTATTCTATTATTAAACAATATTATTTACTATTAGAAAATATTAATTAACTATTAAAATTAATAAATTTTTTTACTAAACAGTGTTAGAAAAATACCGTTTACTAAACCGTATTATTATCATTATCATGAATGAAAAATAATAATAAATTACTAAAAATTAATAATAAATTATTAAACAGTATTATTAATTATTAAAAATTAATAATAACTTATTCTCACTATCATAATCAATATTATAAACAAATAATAATATACTAATCATAATAATAATTACTCAAATATAACAATAATAACAATAATAATAACCATTTATTATATTATCCGATAATCTATTAATAAACATATTACTTATTATTAGAAAATATTAATAAATTATTAAAAAATAATAATTTTTTTAATTTAAACATTGTTTAAAAAAAAAACCATTTACTAAACAGTATTATTATTATTATCATGAAAAATAATATCAAATCACTAAAAAATAATAATAAATTATTACACAATATTATTATTAAAAAATATTAATAAATTATTCTCATTATCATACCCACTATTATAAACAAATAATAATAATAATAATAATAATAATAATAATAATAATAATAATAATAATAATAATAATAATAATAATGACATCACCAATAATAATAATAATAATAATAATAATATTAATGTAACTAAGTTTGCCGGTGACAACCATGTTTCTTCGAATTTTATCCCTTTGACTGCTTTGTGAAATCTTAGACGACTAGAAAAATACTGCTTTAATATTTTCTTAGGGAGGATTCTATCAGTTTAATAACATTGGTATCATTGCAAAGGCTGCATCAATAAATTGTGCACAACAACCTAGTCTTGATAAAGTGCCTACTCAAAACTCACAAAATTTAAGAGCTTTGAATCGCATTGTAAGCACTTCTAATGTTGCTGGTTTAGAGAATAGTGTAGTTGTAGAACACAGTAAGTCTGATGTTGAGCATCAAAATGAAAGTAACTCTAGTGGCAATAATAAAGATATTGAAATTAGTGTAATCAATGTGTGTAGGTTTGGAGAACTGTATAATGTATGGCATAGAAGGCTGAAACATCCAACAACCAAGGTTGTAAAGAGAGTTATAGAATTGTGTAATGTTGATACTAGCAAATTTAACAAACAATCAAGTTTGGTGATTAAATCATTGTGTAATGCTTATTGTCAAGGGAAGCATTATAACCTTCCATTTTCTTATTGAAGTACAATTTATAAGAGCTCTCTGGAGCTTGTGTATTCAGATGTGTGGGGACCAGCTCCTACCATTAGTAGCTTAGGCTTTAGGTACCATATTTGATTCATTAATGCAGCAACCAGGTTCACAAATGTTTACTTGCTTTAAAACAAGGCACATGTTTATCAAGCCTTTACTCAATACAAGAAAATGATGGAAAACCAAAGTGAAAATAAGCTCAAAACCTTCCAAACAATAATGCTAAAGAAATTTTCTCCCAAAAATTCATGCAATTTCTTTTTCAAAACGGAATAGCTCACAGACTAAGTTGTTCTTACACACACTAGCTAAACGGTACAATAGAATGCATATATAAACATGTTACAGAGTCTGGGCTTGCATTTCTAGCTCAGGAAGCCATGCCACTCAAATTTTGGGATGAGACATTCTTGACAGTAACTCATCTCATCAACCTATTGCCTTCCCAAATCACCTCTCAAATGTCCTTATTTGAGTTACTTCACCATAAAGAACATTATTACAAGTTTCTTAGAACATTTGGGTGTGCTTGCTTTTTCTAACTAAGATACTACCAACCTCACAAGTTTAGCTTCAACTCTGAAAAGTGCCTCTTCCTTGGATATTCAGCTCATAATAAGGGATATAAGTGCTTAGATAAAAGTGGAAAGTTGTACATCTCTAGGCATGTGTTGTTTGACGAAACTGAGTTTTTTTACCAATCCATGTTCTTCAAAATCAGTGATCCCAAACCTCTACACAGCTCTGTCCCTCATCTCCTAAACCTTACAACTGTCACCATAGCCCCAATCAAGACAAATCTGCCTCCACTACCACGCTGCTCTATAGCTCGAGCACCACTCACCTTACCTCTTCCAATCACAACAGTCTAAGACCTTACACCTATCATGCAAACATCAACTTGTACTCCATTAACCGTAGAGTCATCCACACCCCTAGAGACCTTTTCGAATCAATCAGAAACCCAAGAAAATTCTGCAGATCCTACAATATTAATCATGTTAATAATTATTCATTACCTGCTAATATCGATTTGTCTTTCTCTACTTCTATGTTTCCCTCATGTATTGCAGGGTTAGCTGAGAACTCTAAAGCTGCTGCACAAGATGCAACAAGAAATATGCACTCTATGACAACCTAGAGCCAGGGAGGAATCTTCAAACCAAGAGTATTTATCTCACTTCTACAAGAACAAGTTCCTGATCTCATACAGCAGGAGCCCACAACAATGGCTCAAGTGCTCGCCTCATCGCACTGGAAGGCTGCTATGGATAAGGAATTTGTAGCACTACTCAAGAACAAAACATGGAAGCTAGTCTCAAATATAGTGGCGCATGAGGCAATACGGTGCAAATAGGTCTTTTGGGTGAAGCGACAACCTGATGGGAGGGTTAAAAATTACAAAGAGACACTTGTTGCATAGGAATTTCATTAGCAAAAAGGGATAGATTATGATCAAGTCTTTAGTCTGGTTGCCAAGCCCGCCACTATTTGAATAATGCCCTTTGTGGTTATGACCTTTGGCTGGAAAGTGCGCCAATTTGACTTCAACAATGCCTTTCTTAATGTGATTTGTTTGAAACAGTGCATATTGTTAAACCTGATAGCTGCACGCTTGGCACTGGGCTTGTTTGCAAGCTGGAAAAGGCTCTGTATGGGCCAAATAGTCCCCTCGTGCTTGGTTCCTCAAGCTCAGTTGAACTTTAAATAAGTTTGGCTTCTCCAACACTATCTCTGACATGTGCTTGTTTGTGTGTCACTGCTTCAATTCTACAATTTATCTTTTGAGCTATGTTGATGATATACTGGTCACTGGCACTAATGCTGTTGATTCATCGATGAGCTAATTCATCAACTTGATGTTGTATTCACTTTGAAAGATCTTGAATAAATGAGTTTTTTCTTAGGTATTGAAGCTATAAAACATAAAGATCAGTCCCTGACACTAAGGCAGACCAAGTACATCAAAGATCTCCTGAAGAGAGCAAAATTCTTTAATGCCAAGCCAGCTCTGACCCCAATGATGGGTAGCTTAAAGCTCACAGCAGCTGAGGACACTCTAGTTGACAATCCTTCACTGTATTGATCAATAGTAGGCGGACTCTAGTATGTCACAATAATGCATCCAAACATCCCCTATGCAGTGAATAAGTCTCGCAATATATGCATTCACCCTCTGAGAAGCACTGGATTATCATCAAACGGATAATGTGCTACCTGGCTGGTACTTCAAAAGTGGGTCTTCAGATGCACAAAAATTCTGAATTCAGAATCATTGCCTTCAGTGATTTGGATTGGGCTGCCGATTTGGATAATCGGAGGTCGACCACAGGATGACAGGATACTATGTCTTTCTCGGAACCAATCTTATATGTTGGTCGAGCCGCAAGCAAGGAGCAATTTCTCGATCAAGTTCAGAAGCCGAGTTTTGTGCCTTAGCTAATGCTATGACTGACACTATCTGATTGCAAAAGTTGTTATATGAAGTGCACCTGCCATTAGGTCCTGCTCCAACCTTGTACTACGATAACCAAAGCACATTGTTGATGACAAGAAATCCTATCCTCCATCATAGGTTCAAACACTTTGAAATTGACTTTTATTTTGTGAGGTATAAAGTGGTACAAACAATATATCATGTTGTGCACATTCCTTTCCAAGATCAAATTGCGGATGTTCTAACCAAACCAGTTTCGTAAGCTCAATTCCTCAGCTTTAGACCCAAATTTTGTGTGGCAGAACCACTCCTCAGTTTGAGTGGGAGTGTTAGGCACGCACAATGCAGCAGAGGACATAGAGCAGTTAGATACAGTTAGCAATTAGTGAGTTGGCACAAGTCAGTTAGTTGATTTATTAGCTAAACTGTTATACCCGTTAAAGTCATACACTAATCATGAACCTCATTCACATGTGTATAAGTATAATTCGTCTTAGTGTAACAAGTACAACACATCTTTCTAATCTTCTATGACTCAACTCTTTCTTCTCTAGTTTCTTCCTTCTCTTTTCTCTCTCTCTTAACCACACTTCACTAAGTCTCTGATACCTTTCATAATTTAAGGGAAAAAGTTGATCGATCCTAACCTAAAAACATCCTCATCATGGGTGCAAAAATCCCTGGCAATCACATGAAGGGAGGTTAACGAAGGTGTAAGCTTGCAACTGCGAGTGCCAGTCCTAATTAGAAGAATTACTAACGGAGACATTCTATCAAACAGGTGGCGTGCATCAACTAAATAACTATATCATTCATTTATTCATTCTTAATCGATAGAATAGGAGCATATGCCAAAATACGCTTTTTGGCATTGTTTTTAGATAGTTTTTAGTATAATCTAGCTACTTTTAGAGATGTTTTCATTAGTTTTTATGCTAAATTCACATTTCTAGACTTTACTATGAGTTTGTGTATTTTTCTGTGATTTCAGAAAATTTTTGGCTAAAATTAAGGGACCTGAGAAAAACTCTGATAAAAGGCTGACAAAGGACTGCTGATGCTGTTGGATTCTAACCTCCCTGCACTCAAAATAGATTTTCTGGAGCTACAGAACTCCAAATGGCGCGCTCTCAATGGCGTTGGAAAGTAGACATTCAGAGCTTTCTAGAAATATATAATAGTCTATACATTATTCGTGATTAGACGACGTAAACTGGCACTCAACGCCAGTTCCATACTGCATTTTGAAGTCAAACGCCAGAAACACGTCATGAACCAGAGTTGAATGCCAGAAACACGTTACAACTTGGCATTCAACTCCAAAAGAAGCCTCTGCACGTGTAAAACTCAAGCTCAGCCCAAGCACACACCAAGTGGGCCCCGAAAGTAGATTTCTGCATCAATTACTTACTTCTGTAAACCCTAGTAGCCAGTCTAGTATAAATAGAACATTTTACTATTATATTCAGTGTCTTTGACCATTCGGTCTTTTGACCATAGGTCCTTCTCCCTATTTTCGAATTCATATCACATTTTGGGGGCTGGCCATTTGGCCATGCCTGGACCTTCACTTATGTATTTTCAACGGTGGAGTTTCTACACACCATAGATTAAGGGTGTGGAGCTCTGCTGTACCTCAAGTTTTAATGCAATTACTACTATTTTATATTTAATTCAGTTTATTCCTGTTCTAAGATATTCGTTGCACTTAAACATGATGAATGTGATGATCCGTGACACTCATCATTATTCTCACCTATGAACGTGTGACTGACAACCACTTCCGTTCTACCTTAGATCGGGCACATATCTCTTGGATTCCTTAATCAGAATCTTTGTGGTATAAGCTAGAATTGATGGTGGCATTCGTGAGAATCCGGAAAGTCTAAACCTTGTTTGTGGTATTCTGAGTAGGATTCAGTGATTGATGACTGTGACGAGCTTCAAACTCGCGATTGTTGGGCGTGATGACAAACGCAAAAGAATCAAGGAATTCTATTCCGACATGATCGAGAACCGACAGATGATTAGCCGTGCTGTGACAGAGCATTTGGACCATTTTCACTGAGAGGATATGATGTAGCCATTGACAATAGTGATGCCCTACATACAGCTTGCCATGGAAAGGAGTAAGAAGGATTGAATGAAAGCAATAGGAAAGCAGAGATCCAACGGGGACAAAGCACCTCCATACACTTGTCTGAAATTCTCACCAATGATCTACATAAGTATTTCTATCTTTATTTTCTGTTTATTTATTATTATTCGAAAACTCTATCACCATTTATTATCCGCCTGACTGAGATTTACAAGATGACCATAGCTTGCTTCATACCAACAATCTCTGTGGGATCGACCCTTACTAACGTAAGGTTTATTACTTGGACGACCCAGTACACTTGCTGGTTAGTTGAGCAAAGTTGTGAAATTATGTTTAGACCATGGTATTGAGCACCAAGTTTTTGGGGCCATTACCTGGGAATCAATTTCAAACAACAATTTAAGTATGAATCACAATTTCGTCCACCAAGTTTTTGGCGTCATTGCCGGGGATTGTTCGAGTATGGACAACTGACGGTTCATCTTGTTGCTCAGATTAGGTAATTTTCTTTTTTATTTTCTTTTCAAAAAATTTTCAAAAATATTTTTCAAAATTTTTCCTTTGTTTTTGAAAAATCCTTCAAAGTTTTTAAGAATGAATTCTAGAGTTTCAAAATGGTATGCTGAAGCTTGGCTGGCCATCAAGCTTTAGACTAACCTGGTATGATTCATGGGATTTTGATTGAGGACTTTGAATTCATTACTTTCTTTTTCCTATATGTTTTTCGAAAAAAAAATAAAATAAAATCCAAAATAATAAAATTATAAAAATAAAAAATATTTTTGTGTTTCTTGTTTGAATCTTGTGTCATGTTTTAAGTTTGGTGTCAATTGCATATTCATCTTGTTCTTACAATTTTCGAAAATTCATGCATTCATAGTGTTCTTCATGATCTTCAAGTTGTTCTTGGTAAGTCTTCTTGTTTGATCTTGATGTTTTCTTGTTTTGTGTCTTTTATTATTTTTCATGTGTATCTTTGCATTTATATTGTCTAAGCATTAAAGATTTCTAAGTTTGGTGTCTTGCATGTTTTCTTTGCATAAAAATTTTTTCAAAAATATGTTCTTGATGTTCATCATGATCTTCAAAGTATTCTTGGTGTTCATCTTGACATTCATAGTGTTCTTGCATGCATCATTGGTTTTGATCCAAAATTTTCATATTTTGGGTCATATTTGTGTTTTTCTCTCTCATCATTAAAAATTCAAAAATAAAAAATATCTTTTCCTTTTTTCTCTCAAAATTTTGAAAATTTAGGTTGACTTAGTCAAAAAATTTTTAAAATTAGTTAGATCCTATAAGTCAAGTCAAATTTTTAAATTTAAAAAAAATCTTATCTTTTTAAGACTTTTTCAAAATTCAAATCTTTTTCATTTTTCTTTCATGATTTTTGAAAATTTTAAAAATTATTTTCAAAATCTTTTCTTAATTTTATTTCAAAATTTTCGAAACTTAACTAACAAGTAATGTGATTGGTTCAAAAATTTGAAGTTTGTTACTTTCTTGTTAAGAAAGGTTCAATCTTTAAACTGTAAAAAGTCAAAGGGCATAAAATAAATACTTATTGTGCAATAATGGAAATATGTTGGAGTTTTGGAGATGCTTTGTCTTCTGAATTTCTGTAACATAATGCTTCCTCACTTTCAAAAGTGAAAAGTTCCTTCCATGGCAAGCTGTATGTAGGGCATCACTGTTGTCAATGGCTATTTCCCATCGTCTCAGTGAAAATGGTCCAAATGCTCTGTCACAGCACAGCTAATCATCTGTTGGTTCTCGATCATGTCGGAATAGAATCCATTGATTCTTTTGCGTTTGTCATCATGCCCAGCAATCGTGAGTTTGAAGCTCGTCACAGCTATTCAATCCTTGAATCCTACTCGAAATACCACAGACAAGGTTTAGACTTTCCGGATTCTCATGAATGCCGCCATCAATTCTAGCTTATACCACGAAGATTCTGATTAAGAAATCTAAGAGATACTTATTCAATCTGATGGAGAATGGAGGTAGTTGTCAGGCACACATTCGTGGATTGAGGAAGGTGATGAGTGTCACAGATCATCACCTTCTTCATAGTGAAGCGCGAATGAACATCTTAGATAGGAACAAGCATGTTTGAATGGGAAACAGAAATAATTGCATTAATTCATCGAGACGCTGCAGAGCTCCTCACCCCCAACAATGGAGTTTAGAGACTCATGCCGTCAAAGAGTATAAAATTCAGATCTAAAAATGTCATGAGATCCAAAATAAGTCTCTAAAAGTTGTTTAAATACTAAACTAGTAACTTAGGTTTACAGAAAATGAGTAAAATAAGATAATTGGTGCAGAAATCCACTTCTAGGGCCCACTTGGTGTGTGATGGGGCTGAGACTTAAGCTTCTCATGTGCCTGGGCTGTTTCTGGAGTTGAACGCCAGGTTGTAACCTGTTTCTGGTGCTGAACTCCAACTTGCAACCTGTTTCTGGCGCTGAACGCCAGACTGCAACATGGAACTGGCGTTGAACGCCAGTTTACGTCATCTATCTTCGCGAAAAGTATGAACTATTATATATTGCTGGAAAGCCCTGGATGTCTACTTTCCAACCCAATTGAGAGCACCAATTGGACTCCTGTAGCTCCAAAAAATCCATTTCGAGTGCAGGGAGGTCAGAATCCAATAGCATCAACAATCCATTTTCAGCCTAAATCAGATTTTTGCTCAGCTCCCTCAATTTCAGCCAGAAAATACATGAAATTATAGAAAAACACACAAACTCATAGTAAAGTCCAGAAATATGAATTTTGCCTAAAAACTAATAAACATTATACTAAAAACTAACTAAAACATACTAAAATCTACATGAAATTACCCCCAAAAAGCGTATAAAATATTTGCTCATCACAACACCAAACTTAAACTGTTGCTTGTCTTCAAGCAACTAGATAAATAAAGTAGGATAAAAAGAAATTAAGAAGCAATAATATCTCAGAGTTTCAAGTGAAGCTCAGATTCTAATTAGATGAGCGAGACTAGTAGCTTTTTACTTCTGAACAGTTTTGGCCTCTCACTTTATCCTTTGAAATCCAGAATGATTGGCATCCATAGAAACTTAGAATTCAGATAGTATTATTGATTCTCCTAGTTTAGTATGTTGATTCTTGAACACAGTTACTTGATGAGTCTTGGCCGTGGCCCTAAGCACTTTGTTTTCCAGTATTACCACCGGATACATAAATGCCACAGACACATAACTGTGTGAACCTTTTCAGATTGTGACTTAGCTTTGCTAAAGTCCCCAATTAAAGGTGTCCAGAGTTCTTAAGCACACTCTTTTGCTTTGGATCACGACTTTAACCACTCAGTCTCAAGCTTTTCACTTGGACCTGCATGCCACAAGCACATGGTTAGGGACAGCTTGATTTAGCCGCTTAGGCCTGGATTTATTTCCTTGGGCCCTCCTATCCATTAATGCTCAAAGCCTTGGATCCTTTTCACCCTTGCCTTTTGGTTTTAAGAGTTATTGGCTTTTCTTTTTCTTTATCCAATGATTCCTTTTTTTTTGCCACCTTTTTTTTCACTGCTTTTTCTTGCTTCAAGAATCAATTTCATGATTTTTCATATCATCAATAATATTTCTCTTGTTCATCATTCTTTCAAGAGCCAACAATTTTAACATTCATGAAATTCAATATAAAAAATATGCACTGTTCAAGCATTCATTCAGAAGATAAAAAGTATTGCCACCACATCTAAATAATTAGAATTTTCCTTATTAAAAACTCGAAAAATATTGCCTCTTTATTCTAACAATCTACTATTTTATTCATGTTTGATGATGATGAGAAAAAAATAAATTATAGCTTAATTGGAGATAAAATCAAAATAGAGATTACTACTACTAATATATAACTTCTAAGGTAAATTCCTAATAAGAACAGTTATCACAGAGTTAAGGCAAAGATTAGGACTCAACAACCTTTATTTTGGGAAGTGGATGTTCCTCTAGTCTGTGGGGTGCTTGGTCCTTCAAGAGATAGTTTCTGACGCTTCTGTTCCTTCAAGTCACATCCTTGCTCTTTTTGTTCCCTTAGGTGTCATGATCTTGATGAGTTTTAGCTCAATGATCATGGAAAATCACACCAAACTTAGAGGTTTGCTTGTCCTCAAGCAAAAGAAAGGAAAGGAGAGGAATAGAAGGAGAGGCAATTTCGAAATTCAAAAGATATGATGAGTTGAAAACGATATGAGAAGAAATTAAAAAGATTTGAAAAGAAATTAAAGAAAAATCAAGAAATATGTTTAGGATTAAAAACTTTTTTGAAATTGAAGTTGAAAGATGAGAGTTTGTAACATATTTATGCAAGAAATCATGAATTGAAACATGAAAATTGAAAAAAATTTGAATTGAAAACGAGATTACATCCTCCCCACAATCATGGCATTAAACGCCCAAACGCTGCATGTTTTGGGCGTTTAACGCCCATTTGCAGCTTCTCCTGGGCGTTCAACGCCCAGCTGTTGCTTCTAGCTGGTGTTGAACGCCAGGAACTCCTTTGTCACTGGGCATTTTTCTGAACACCCAGGACGCTGTAAATCTGGCGTTAAACGCCAAGAAGGTGCTTCTTTCTGGCGTTCAACGCTCAGAAGATGCTTCTTTCTGGCGTTTAACGCCCAGATGGCTATCATCACTGACGTTGAACGCCCAGTAGGTGCTTTTTTTGGGCGTTCAACGCCCAAAACAGCTTTTACTGGCTTTTTCGCACCAGTGAGCTTCCTTTTTGCTGTTTTATCCTCTGAATCCTTCTGTAACTCTGTGAACTCAAGCAATTGCTATTTTACCTTGAAGATAATTGACATAAACCTGCAAAAATCAATTAATTAACAAATAAGCTTTGTAAATGGCTGGGTTGCCTCCCAGTGATGCATGAGCATCTTGTCTATCTTTTTCTAGTGAATTTGCATCTAAATTGTTGAGTTTAATTTAGAATTAATTATATTTTAGCCACTGTGGATGCTATTTTGAGTTTTGTGCAATTTTATTTATTTTAGGTAGCATTCGGAGGGATTTGATGAAGTTTCTGCAGAGAAAAAGAAGAAACCAAAGAGATGACCAACGAAGACCGACGCAGACGCGTCACATGCGCGATCTGCAAAAATACAAATGACGCTGGGGTGATTTCTGGGCTGTTTTGACCCACTTTCTAGCTCAGAAAACACAGATTAGAAGCTGCAGAATGGACAAAGCAAGTGGTCCCCACCCATCAACTGAAATTCTGTTAATAATTAGAATCTAAATTCACATCTTATCTTTTAGGAAAAGATATTATTTTTATTTTTAGATAATTAGATTTTAAATTAATTAAGATTAGTTATAAAAAGGGAAGACTTCTCTTCTATTAGACACATTACATTAGAGGGATTCTATTAGGGAATTCTATACTGTAGAGTTAAGAAATTAACTAAATTAATTAGTGATGACAAACATTATTTTTGGGCAAAATAAATAATTAGTTTTAAGTGTTAATAAGTATATGTTGCTAATTATTTATTTCATATTGCAGGCCAACAAAATCTCAAGCAGCCCAAATGGTATGAAAATGATATAGCAAGGCTGATGGATAAGTAATCAAGCACAGCCCAAGAGAATCAAAGCCAAAGGATCCAATGGGCCAAACGGGTGGCTTAATGAAAACCGGATCCAAGCCCGTATCCATCCCACAAAGCTTTCATTCCCTCTCACTTGCTCTCACCACAGCAACGTACACTTCTCTAATCAAGTCAAATCATAGCATCAGAAAAGTAAGAAAGAGAAAGAGAGAAAAAGCTTCATCCATAAGCTAGTGACCAAAGAAGCAAGAGAGAGAAAGAGTGAAGCTTGAAGCACAGAAGCTAAAACAGTAACTCCAAGCTAAATCAAGCTTAAGAAAGGTAATCCATCTCATCTTGCATGCATCAGATCTTCATCCCTTCTTCCCAACGCTCTGCAATATCCGAAAATGGCATTCAAGGGAAAGTGGTTCTCTGCCCTATTCTGTTTCACATCTACGGTCACAAGTGATACTTGGGGACCAAGTAGCTTTCCTATGGCTAAGATCAAGCTTACCATGAGAAGATTTCTATGGTTACTACTTTGTGGCTTTCGGTCAAGATGAGGAAGTTAGAAGGAAAGTTTCTACTCTGAGGATTAAGGAGAAAAAGTGAATCTGTGGTTGGTGAAGCTCAAGGCTCAAGATGTTGACCTTGGAAGAAGGACCCTGCAACATGCAAGGAGTTAAAAAGAAGTTTTTTTGTTCATTCAGGACCAAGGAGAGAAAATCAGAGTTTGAGAAGTTGAGTTCTGTGAAGTATTCCCTGTGAAGTTCCTCTACTTGGACAATGCTCTCTATCAAAGAAGCATTCTGCCAACACTGAAGAACAAATTCAGAGGTTTGCAAAGCTGGTTTTTCACATAGCTTAGAGGCTGTTGATGAAGTCAATCTCCTTCATGTTTTACTGATTGTAATGTACTTTTCTAAGCTTATCTTTCTATAATTTCTTGAGAGAAAAGGCAAAGTGAGAAAGCTTAAGAAAAAGCCATGAGTGGAAAAAGGCTGAGAGATACACTTGAGAGAAAAGCCTAGAGTTATTTTCATATTTCTTTAGGTTAGCTAAGTGTCTTGTATCTTGTTCCTGTTTGGTATCCCTTTCTTAGTTTGGTTAGCACTAAGGATGAATAGTTAGGAGTTAGCATAGCCAATGTCAAGTTAGAATAGAACTTGAGAGTGAAATTGGTACATGTAATTCTGTTAACTATAGTGAAATTTCTCCATAATTTTGGAGGAGACTGGATGTAGGTTGCATAGCACAAGGCAACCGAACCAGGATATATGCTGGTGTTCTCTTTTCTCTTCTCCGCTAAGTTCTGTTTTCTGATATTCATGAGACAAAAATAAATTGTCTCATGAATTTCTGCTGCTAAGTTCAAATAGAATCAGAATTGTAATTCTGTTTAAAAAGGTTTTTAACAGCAACTTAAAAGGAAGGCATAGATTCAACCCCCCTTCTCTAAGCCTACCACAACCTTCAATTGGTATCAGAGCTAAGGTCTCAAGAATCAAGCTTAACCGCTTGGAGCAAAGATCCAATGGCGAACAACTTGGGCACAACCACAGTTGCCTACACCCTCACTGAAGGTCAGTCAAACAACCGACCACCTTTCTTCAACGGGAAGAACTATTCCTACTAGAAAGAAAGGATAAGGATCTTCATCCAATCCATTGACTACAACCTATGGAAGATCGTTGTGAGTGGTCCAAAGATCCCAACAAAAACAAGTGCTGATGGAGTGGTGACTCCAAAAGAAGAAGCTGAATGAAATGAAGATGATAAGAAGAAGATAGAGCTGAACGCTAAAGCAATCAACCTTCTTCATTGTGCTATCAGCTTTGAAGAGTACCGGAAGGTGTCTAGATGCAAGACAGCCAAAGAAATCTGGGAAAAACTCCAGATTACACATGAAGGCACCAAACAAGTCAAAGAAACGAGGATTGATATGCTGCGAAAAGAGTACGATATGTTTAGCATGAAGGATGGAGAAAGCATTGATGAAGCATTTGAGAGATTCTCAATCATAATCAACAACCTTGATGCTATGGGTACAAACTATGCAGAACAAACCTTGGTGAGAAAACTCCTTAGAAGCCTCACAAAAGAGTGGGAAAACAGTGCCACTGTCCTAACCGAGAGTAACAATATAAGTCCCATAACCTATGATGAGCTGAGAGGAAAACTCCTTGCCTATGAAGCCACACACACAAACACAGACTCAAAGAAAAAGGGAATAGCCCTCAAGTCACAAATAGAACCGAAAGAGAGTGAGTCTAGTGATGGTATTTCAGATGACGAGCTTTTGTTTTTTGCTAGGAAATTTAGAAGGATAATGAAAAGCAAGGGCAAATACAAAGGTTCAAGTTCAAAGGAGCAAAAGATAGACTTGAGCAAGGTGACGTGTCATCATTGCAAGGAAACTGGACACTTCAAGTCAAACTGCCCAAAGCTCAAAAAGGAGGACAAAGGAAAGAAGGAAAGGAAGAGAGTACTCATGGCAGCTTGGGAGGATCTTGAGAATGACTCAAATGAAGAAGAAGAATCTGAAGGAGATGACAAGGACTGTTTCATGGCTGGAAACAACAATCTTGATGAGGTAAACTATTATGATTTGACCATTGAGGACTTGCATGCTATTATTGATGATCTTACCTTAAACACCTCAAAACTGTTTGACAAATACAATGAATGCAGATCTGAAAGAGATGTGTTAAAAGCTGAAAATGAGTTTTTAAAAGAAAAAGTGAAGGAAACTGAATGTGCTTTAGACATCATTGAAGAAAACAGATTTCTAAAATCTGAACTTGAAAAATTAAAAGGAAAGCACATTGTGGATCCCTCACATGAGTTAATTGCTGAAAATAAAAGATTAAATGACAAAATTAAAAGGCTGAATGGTGACTTAGCAAAATTTTCTCAAGGTTCTAGTAACTTGGATAAATTACTTGCAAGTCAAAAACCATTATTTGAAAAATCTGGTTTAGGCTACATAGCCAAGGAAGAAGCAGTTTCTAATATTTCCTCTATAAAGTTTGTGGCCTCTTCATCAAATACCAAAACTATACCAAACAAAGTTGGTGTTGAAAATGCTGCAACATTTAAAAAAAATTTTGATGAAGTATACACAAGTGAAACTGAGCATTCAAAAAAAACTGAACCGAGTTCAAACCAGCCAGGTTTGGGTTACATTTCGAAAAATGAGGATGCTTTCAAGAAATCACCATTTTAGAACAAAACCTCATTTTTGAAAGGTAAAAATATTCAAAAAAATTCTGGTGAAAACATTTTTGCAAAGAGGAATAATTATAACAAAAATCAGTTTGTCAAAAGAAATGCTTCTTCTCCAAAAACCAGAAAATTCCAACCATTTAATCATTTCAAGCAATATAACTCATCTCAATTTCAGCGGCACACATCAGAAAATCATTGTGTTAATTGCAAGAAATTTGGTCACTCATATGCACAATGCTTCATTGAAAAGAGAGTTGTAGGAAACAAAGTTTACAATGTTGTTTGTGATTTCAATGCACTTGGGCAACCAAGATGGATTAACTTCAAAGGATCCAAATTAGTTTGGATACCTAAGGCTACTTGAAACTCTTCATGCAGATTTGCCTAGCATCCAAGAACAAAAAGGACATGTGGTACATGGATAGTGGATGTTCAAGGCACATGACTGGAAGGTCAACCTACTTCATCAAACTAAATAAGTACGATGGAGGTTTTGTAACCTTTGGAGATGATGGTAAAGGTAAAATCATTGCTGTTGGAAAAGTAGGTAATGAGCAATCTACTTTCATTGATGATGTACTTTTGGTTTGTGGTTTAAAGCACAATCTTTTGAGCATAAGTCAGTTGTGTGATTTAGGATATTTAGTTGTTTTCAAAAGGCTTGAATGCTGTGTTGTAAATGAAAAGACAAATGAAGTGATGTTTGTTGCCAAGCGTTTCAATAATATGTATGGACTTACTCTTGATGAACTAAAAGATTAAAATGTAGCTTGTCTCCACTCTAAAGAGTCTGAAAAGTGGTTATGGCACAAGAGATTAGGCCATGCAAGTATGTTTCAAATAAACAAACTTGTAAAGAAAGAATTAGTAAGAGGTCTTCCTTTGATAAAGTTTGACAAAGACGTCACTTGTGATGCTTGCCAAATGGGAAAACAAACAAAAAGTTCTTTTAAATCAAAGGAAGACATCTCTACTAAAAGACCACTTGAGTTGCTACACATTGATTTATTTGGTCCAACAAGAACTCAAAGCCTAGGTGGTAAACATTATGGTTTAGTAATTGTGGATGACTATACTAGGTTTGGTTGGGTTTTATTTCTTGCTCACAAAAATGAAGCCTTTTCGGCCTTTGAACCTTTTTGCAAGAAAATTCAAAATGAAAAGGATTTGAAAATCTCTTCTATAAGAAGCGATCATGGAACTGAATTTGAAAATAATTTGTTTGAATCCTTTTGTGAGGAATTTGGAATATCTCACAACTTCTCTTGTCCAAGGACACCACAACAAAATGGTGTTGTGGAAAGAAGAAATAGAAGCATACAAGAGATGACAAGAGCTATGCTTTGTGAGAGTAATGTTCCAAAATTCCTTTGGGCTGAAGCAGTTAACACGGCTTGCCACATTTTGAATAGAACAATCATAAGGAAATTTTTAAAGAAAACCCCTTATGAACTTTGGAAAGGCTACCCACCAAACTTAGATTACCTGCACATCTTTGGATGCAAATGTTTTGTTTTGAATAACAAAGAAAATTTGGGAAAATTTGATCCAAAGGCTTATGAGTGCTTGTTTGTAGGATATTCCACAACTAGTAAAGCATATAGGGTTTATCATCAAGATGCTAGAATTATTGAAGAGTCCATACATGTTACATTCTATGATACTGACTTGGTGCAAAGCATTTTGGAAGATGGTGATGTAGGAAATCAAGCTCAAAAGGAGGATGAAACAGCTCAGAATCATGAAAAGAAAAATTCTGGACAAGCTGAACCAGAAATAGCAAATGCTGAAAATTCAAGAGACAATTCCATTTTGTCTCATGAATCTGAAGGAAATTCTGCAGACAGGTGCACACAGAATCCCTTGGTGACTGAATCCGCATCCAAGTCCACCAGACCTCGTGAATGGAGATTCTTGAAGAATTATCCTGAGGAATTTGTCATTGGGGACGTCTCTCATGGAGTGCAAACTAGGTCTTCCACTGGAAAGGCAAATGAAGGTTCAAACATTGCCCTTCTTTCACAAATAGAGCCTCAAAACGTCTAGGAAGCCCTCAGTGACCCCTCTTGGATTAAAGCTATGGAGGATGAGCTTCTTGAGTTTGAAAAGAACCAAGTGTGGACGTTGGTCCAAGGCCAAGTGGAAAGAAAGTGACTGGCACCAAGTGGATATTCCGAAACAAGTTGGGAGAAGATGGTTGCATTGCAAGAAACAAGGCAAGGAATGACCAAGAAGAAGGAATAGACTTTGATGAATCCTTTGCCCCTATTGCCCGAATGGAAGCCATAAGACTTCTCTTAGCCTATGCTTCATTTTGTGGTTTTAAATTATACCAAATGGATGTGAAATGTGCATTCTTGAATGGTGTGATAGATAGAGAGGTATATGTGGAGCAGCCCCCTGGTTTTGAAAACAAAGAGCATTCTAATCATGTTTTTAAATTTTCTAAAGCTCTCTATGGTTTAAGACAAGCTCCTAGAGCTTGGTATGAGAGACTTAGCTCTTTTCTTTTGAAAAATGGTTTTCAAAGAGGCACCACTGATACAACTCTATTTATCAAGAATTCTAATGATTCTTTTATTTTAGTCCAAATATATGTTGATGACATTATTTTTGGATCAGCAAATGAATCCCTTTGTACTGAATTTGGAAAGCTCATGACAAGTGAATTTGACATGAGTATGATGGGTGAACTTAATTTCTTCCTTGGGCTGTAAATTAAACAAACTGAAAAAGGTATTTTCATTCATCAAGAGAAGTATGTCAAGGAATTAGTTAAGAAATTTGGTATGGAAAATGCCAAACCCATGGGAACTCCCATGCATCCAAATTCAAAATTAGATAAGGGAGAAACTGAGAAAGATGTTGATGAGACTAGGTATAGAGGAATGATTGGCTCTCTTATGTACTTAACTTCCTCTAGACCCGATATTGTGCAAAGTGTTGGATTGTGTTCTAGGTTCCAATCCAAACCAAAAGAGTCACATCTTTCTGCAGTTAAAAGGATCATTAGATATGTTCATGGCACATCCAATTTTGGTCTTTGGTATCCTAAGATTGATGATTTTTCTGTAGTTAGGTATTGTGATGCAGATTTTGCTGGTGATAGAGTTGAGAGAAGGAGCACTTCTGGTTTATGTTGCTTCCTTGGGAAGTCCTTAAATGTATGGTCAAGTAAGAAGCAACCAACAGTGGCCCTTTCCACTGCAGAGGCTGAGTATATAGCTGCTTCCTCTTGTTGTTCTCAGCTCTTATGGTTAAAAACATAGCTTGCTGATTACAAATTAAATGCTGAAAATATTCCCCTGCTGTGTGATAATATGAGTGCCATTAATATTTCTAAAAATCCAGTTTTGCACTCTAGGACTAAACATATTGAAGTGAAATTTCACTCAATAAGAGAACATGTCCAAAAGGGGGATATTAGTATTCAATTCGTTAAATCAGAGGAGCAATTAGCAGATATTTTTACTAAACCATTAGCTGAGGATAGATTCTGCTTGCTTAGGACTTGTCTAGGAATTTTGAGTTATGATTCCTTGTTTGAAAAGTGCTGATGTTTTTGCTGGAGCTTTTTGTCTCATAAACATGTATGAGATAATTTTGGGCAGATGATGAATGTTTCCTTCTAGTCAGCGTGTTCTGGGCTTATTGCTAGTGAAAAATCATTCTGGGCCAACCTCAATTCAGATTTGGGCAGTCCTATGTGTCTCATTTGTTCAAACCACATCTGGGCCCAATATGAATGTTACATTCTTATTTTTAATTGTGTGTTTAAGTTTTCTTAAAAATTTTTTTGTTTAATGGCCCGAAAAGTTTTTTTGGCTAACTTAATTTTTGACTTTGGTCCAAAAAGTGTTTCAATTTAATTCTGATTGCCTTTCAAAATTTAAAATTAATTTCCTGTTTTAATTTAAAAATCAAATAAAATCTTTTCCTTTATGATGTCATGTCTTTTCAAGTCTTGTCAAATGGTGATGCAGTTGCATGGTTTTGGAAATTTGCTTTTGGGTACGGTTACCAACATAACTCTCTTCCCTCCATAACTCCTCCTCGCTGTGACCCCATGGCTCGGACCAAGAACACTTCAAGGTTCCCTGCCTCTGCCAAGCCAACGCCACCACCGAAAGTCACACCATCCAAGCCAGGTTCATCGAAACCGAGTTCATCCAAAGGAAAGCGACCTGCAGCACCAGAACCTCCACCTGAGCCCATACAACCAAAATCTAGGTCTGTTTCATCACGTTCTCAAAGAGGTAAAGCTCGAGTTCCTCTCTCATCTGTTAGAGAACCAGACGTTGATCCTTTTGCTCACAAATCACACTATATGACATCTCACTCAGACTTTAACCCCCATCGTTTCAAATCTGCCATGAACCACGATTTCTATGTGTAAAACCCGGTTAATTAACGGCTAATTAACCCATAAATGAGAATTTATTCTAGAAAGCCCAAAATGTGATTTTTGTGACTAAATGTGATAGAGGAGATTGAGACAAGAATTTTGGTACCAATTTTATAGAATTCGGACCAAGATTGGACCGAACGGGCCAAACCGGGCCAATTGGACCCAAAGTGGGCCCTTGGCCCAACATAACTTAACCAAAACCCTAGTTTTCAGCACTCTCTCTCCTCATTTGTTACACACACAAGCTGAAATTAGAGAGAAAGGGAGGAAGAACACTCTCTCAAGTTCTCTCCCTTGGTTGATCTTCAAACCACCATAACTTTTGATCTAGAGCTCCGATTGCCGCCCCGTTTGCGGCCACGCGTTCACCGCGGAGAGCTCTACAAAACCCATACAACCAATCTTGAGGTAAGCCACGTGTTGCTGTTCGAAATCTCAGCCCTTATTTTCGAGTTTCATGGGTGAAATGTTGAGACTTTGGGTTCTTTGATGTTATAGGACCCAACTCTCTTGAAGGAGAAGGTTAATCTTGTCTCCTTGGACCTTGGGTGTGGTAAGATTCTCAACCCTAGTGTATTTTGTTGTTTTATGATGTTTGGGTTTTGAGATGTTGTATATGGGTATGATGGTTGTGGCTTAGGTTGTGTATATGTGAATATTGGAGCTTGATTGGTGATTTTGAAAAGCTTGGAAAGGGTTTGGTGGTGAAAAATCTGTTCTTGGAGGTATTGAGGCCTTGAGAGCTTGTGGATAAGTGGTTTGGAAGTGCTCCGGTTGAGCTTGGGAAAGCGGCTAAGGTATGGTTTCGGTTTCCCGTATCTAATATGTAATGTGGTAGGAAATACTTAGGCTAGAGGCCCTAAGATAGGCATTGGATGGTTGATGTTGTTGAATGATTGAGATATATGATGTGGTCATATATGTGATGATGATTATTGATTCCTTGGTGGTATGATGTATGAGAAATATGCATGTTGTGATATATGCTTGATGATTGGTTATGGTTGAATTGTGGGTTGAACCATGTTGATGATGAGTATGATGTTGATTGTGAATAATAATGATTTATTGGAATTGATGTTGTTGAGAATTGGCATGAGGAATAGTATATGATATGTCAAAATGTTGAGTTGAGCCACTTGGGTGAAGTGGGTTAGAATGATGAGATAGTGATTTTGTATATTGTGGTAAAATCTCAATGTGTGAGTTGAGGAGGCTTGATGTTGAAATTGATGTATTTTGATTGATTTCAAAGAAAAGGGGTGAAAATGGCATGTTTTGATTGATTTTGAAAAGAGTTGGAAATGGCTTGTTTTAAAAATGGCACTTTGTGGTTTTTTATGAAAAATATGGTTTTTGGGCATACTTTGATGGGACATAACTTGGACTACGGATCTCTGTTTTGTGCCAAATCTATTTAGAAATGAAATTGGATCCGGGAAGTCCATGCCGTTCGAAGAACGGGCGAAAAACGATTTAAAATGAGAAAGTTATGTCCGTTGGAAGATTGGGGTTTAAATTGGTGAATTCTGCAGCTTTTAACTTAGAAAATTTTTAGCAGAATGACCCCTTGCGCGTGGGCGCACTTGGCGCGTGCGCGCCGTTCTTCCCGAAAATGCCATCCACGCGTGAGCGTGATGTGCGCGGGCGCGCCGATGGTGCTGCACCCAATGCCAGCCATTTTCCAGAGAGTCATGCCAGAACTGTGCCAGTGTTGTGCCTGGGGCACGAGAACACCCACGCGTACGCGTGGTGGACGCGTACGCGTCGATTTGGTAAATGTTTAATCCACGCGTTAGCGTGCACGACGCTTGCGCGTCGATGAAGTTTTGAGGCCATTCACGCGTGCACGTGGAGTGCGCGTACGCGTGGCCCTGTTTTCATCCCAAAGTTGATTTTTGAGTTTTAAAAGCCAAATTTCATACTTCTAAGCCTCCGATCTCACCACTTATATCTCAAAACATTATGATATGCCTAGCTATGAGAGAAGGAGCTAGTGGATGTGGTAACTTGCGAGTGAGGCAAGGGAAAATGAATAATCAATGAGGATCATTGATGATTATGTGAGATGTGGAGGATGGTGGTGGAAGTGCTTGTTAAGCCATTGGCCGAAGGGCTGTAATTGCTTATGAATTGGCTGGTTCTGGATTGAACCGTGAGCCGGAATAGCTGTGTATGCTATGAATATTGGCTGGTTATGGATTTAACCGTGAGCCGGAATGGCTGTGTATGATATGAATATTGGCTGGTTCTGGATTGAACCGTGAGCCGGATGGCTGATATGGATGTTGATCCATGGATGAGAATTCATGCATGTTTATGCTGAATTATTGATAATTGTGATTTGCACTTCCACTATCGGAGATAAGAGTTTCCCTGGGTAGTAGCAGTGACTAGCCACCACGTGCTCCAGGTTGAGACTCGAAGCTCTTTTGACCCTATGTCATAAGTGTGGCCGGGCACTGTGAAAGACCCGGATGAGCTCGCCCCCGTAAATAGTCACCACTGAGGGTGATGGATATAGATCATGATTATGATCAAGTTTATGATGAGTATAACTCGAGTTGGGGATGCATGACAGAGGGACAGTCCAATGGTTAGCTACCAGGACTTGTCGGGTTGGCTCTATAACCGACAGATGATATCATCAGCCACTAGGGACAGGCATTCATCATATGCATACTATGTGAATTGTTTGAGATTGCCTATTTGACTGCATATAACTTGCTAATTGTCTAAATGTCTTACTTGCTCCTATTTGTATATTCCTTGTTTGATATAACTGTGTTTGCTATATTACATCCTGCTGGTGGTTGGGAGGTTTGAAGGAATTGGAAAGGGAAGTACTAGTTAGACTGAAGAACCTTTAGTCAGATGCCCTTTTATGGTTTAGCTTGTTTATAAGCTTTGATACTATCTGGAGGAAGTTCTAGGATTGCCTTTGGCTTTCCTCCATTATTATGTATTATATATGTGGAAGCTGTTACCATGCTGGGGACCTCTGGTTCTCACCCATGCGGATTTTGTGGTTTTCAGATGCAGGACGTGAGGTGTCCCGCTGATGCATGCTGGAGACTTCTATATTGCGAAGAACCTTTGTTCTCGGGGCTATGTTTTGGTTTATATGTTTTGCTTAGATACTTTTATCTCCAATAAATAATACAAACTGTGATGACTCCTCTTATGGGAGAATTTTGGAGAATAGGTTTTATGTATTTGTGTCCCTTTGGGTTTCCTTTGGGGTTTTCCTTATTTTATCATATGTATATATTGTTATGCTCGGACCGGTTATCTTCGCAGCCGGATCTTGAGTCTTGATATTCCTGTTTTTGACACTCCTTTGTATATATATAATCACGCGTTGGTTTTCCTTATTCGTTACGTTGTCGATCGGAGTGTTGCGCTTTAGGGTTGCGATGGTTTCTGTTTACCCCTTTTTCTACAAAGGCTCCTAGTTATAATCAATCATTCATACTACTATATGTACTAAATTTTTATTTTAGAGGTCGTAATACCTTGCCATCTCTGAATTATGACTTAAGCATAAGACTCTGTATGGTAGGGTGTTACATTATGGTATCAGAGCAGTTCGTTCCTGTAGAGCCTGAGGGATGGACTGATTATGCTTCTGTGCATTCTCTGTGTGTGTGTTATGTGCTATTAGTATATCTGCTTGATATAATTGGCATAAACGTTCATGAGCATGCATTTGGGACTTTGAAGTACTAGACTTCCGATATTGAGACTGATCAACTTAATATCGATTGTTTGTTATGTATAGGAACCAGATGGCGCCTCGTGGACGCGGTAGAGGTAGTGTGAGAGGTCGTACGAATACTCGTGCACCGGAGAATAACCCTAATGACCCGGTGAACTTTATGACTGTGTTGGGGAACATGGCTGCTGCTATGCAAGCCACTGCTGAGGCTCTTGGTCAACAGATGAACAACCATGGTAATGATGGAGGTGGAGTTCAGGGCCCGATGACACTGGCAAACTTTTTGAAGGTTAATCCGCCTAAGTTCAAGGGAACTACTAGTCCGACTGAGGCTGATACGTGGTTTCAGGCTATAGAGCGAGCACTGCAAGCACAAGTGGTGCCTGAAGGGCAGCGTGTCGAGTTTGCTACCTATATGCTTACAGGTGAAGCGTCGCATTGGTGGCAAGGTATCTGACGTCTTCTGCAGCAGGGTGATGACTATATCACTTGGAATGTCTTCCAAGAAGAGTTCTATAAGAAGTACTTTCCGACTTCTGCTAGGACGGCTAAGGAACTTGAATTGTTACAGCTGAAGCAGAGTACTATGTCCATATCAGAGTATACTGACAAGTTTGAGGAGCTGTTCAGGTTCTCTCGTATGTGCCAAGGGACTCCGGTGGAATATGAGGAATGGAAGTGTGTTAAGTATGAAGGAGGACTCCGGAGTGATATTTTCAGTTCAGTGGGACCAATGGAGATTAGGACCTTCTCCGAGCTGGTAAACAAGTGTAGGGTTGCTGAAGAGTGTGTGAAGAGGGCAACCGCTGAGAAAGGGATTCACAGAGGATCATTCTCACAGAATCGAGGGAAGAGTTTTGCACCTAGAGGTCCGTCTTTCAAGAGAGGAAGCTCTTTCAGAAGGCCCAACAACAACAACAATTTCCAAGGGAAGAGGTTTGGGAAGCAGCCTCAGAATGATCAATCTTGTACTAGGTGTGGAAGTCACCATCCGGGAGCACCATGCAAGGCCGGATGGGGTTTGTGCTACACTTGTGGAAAGGCGGGGCATAAAGCCGTAAATTGTCCTGAGAAGCAGAAACAAGGTGCTGGAAAAGCACAACAGACTGGTCGGGTGTTCACCACTTTAGCTGTAGGAGCTGAGGGATCCGAGACACTTATTCGAGGTAACTGTGAAATGGCTGGTCAAACTTTAAATGCTTTATTTGATTCGGGAGCATCACATTCATTCCTTGCATTTGAGAAAGCCCATGAGTTAGGACTAAAGATTGTAACTTTAGGTTATGATCTAAGAGTGTACAATGCTACCCATGAAGCCATGGTAACTAGGCTAGGATGCCCGGAAGTCACCTTTAGGTTCAAGCAGCGTGATTTTGTTCATAATTTAATCTGCTTGCCGATGATCGGTCTTGATCTTATCTTGGGATTGGACTGGTTATCTAAGAACCATGTCCTGCTTGATTGTTCTACAAAGTCGGTATACTTTATGCCGGAAGATACTGAAGGGCCGGTCGTGGTGAATAATTATTATTTGAATTCGATGATGGTGAACTGTTCTGGTGTTGAATGTCAGGGTATCCTGTTGTTAACCGCGGGTGTTTCGGGTGATGATCAAAAGTTGGAACAAATTCCGGTTGTGTGTGAGTTTCCGGAAGTGTTTCCCGATGATATTGATGAGTTTCCACCTAACCGAGAGGTTGAATTTGCTATTGAATTGGTGCCCGGGGCGGGACCAATCTCAAGTGCTCCTTATAGGATGTCACCATTAGAGATGAATGAGCTAAAGTCTCAGTTAGAGGATCTGTTGGGAAAGAATTTTATACGACCAAGTGTCTCTCCGTGGGGTGCTCCAGTATTACTGGTAAAGAAGAAGGATGGGAGTATGCGGCTCTGTGTGGATTACAGGCAACTGAACAAGGTTACAATAAAGAATAAGTACCCATTGCCGAGAATTGATGATCTCATGGATCAGTTACAAGGAGCTGGAGTTTTCTCCAAGATCGACTTGCGATCCGGTTATCACCAGATAAGGGTGAGGGGTGAGGATATCCCTAAGACCGCTTTTAGGACTCGTTATGGTCATTACGAGTACACTGTGATGTCTTTTGGGCTGACGAATGCTCCTGCAGTGTTTATGGATTACATGAATAGAGTTTTCCGTCCGTTTTTGGATAAATTCGTTGTTGTCTTCATTGATGACATACTGATTTATTCCAAGACTGAAGAAGAGCATGCGGAACACTTGAGGACCGTATTGCAGATTCTAAAGGAGAAGAAACTTTATGCAAAACTGTCTAAGTGCGAATTTTGGAAGAGTGAGGTGAAGTTTTTGGGCCATGTGGTGAGTAAGAAGGGAATAGCCGTAGACCCAACTAAGGTGGAGGCTGTGATGGATTGGAAGCAACCAACCACCGTAACAGAGATAAGGAGTTTTCTGGGTTTAGCTGGCTATTACCGAAGGTTTATCAAAGGCTTTTCACAGATAGCTTTGCCAATGACAAAGTTAACCCGCAAAGATACTCCGTTTGTTTGGACTCCTGAGTGCGAGGAGAGCTTTCAGACATTAAAGAAAAAGTTGACCACTGCACCTGTGTTAGTGTTACCCGAGCCGAATGAGCCATTTGAGGTGTATTGTGATGCCTCATTGAAGGGTCTAGGGTGCGTGCTGATGCAGCATCGTAATGTGGTGGCGTATGCCTCGCGGCAGTTGAGACCTCATGAAGTTAGTTACCCTACGCACGATTTGGAACTCGCTGCGGTTGTGTTTGCCTTGAAGGTGTGGAGGCATTACCTCTATGGGGTTAAGTTCCAAGTTTTCTCTGATCATAAGAGCTTGAAGTATCTCTTTGATCAGAAAGAGCTCAATATGAGGCAGAGGAGGTGGATGGAATTGTTGAAGGACTACGACTTTGAGTTGCATTACCATCCGGGAAAGGCAAACGTAGTGGCGGATGCTTTAAGTCGAAAGTCATTGTATGCGGCTTGGATGATGCTTCAAGAGGAGAGGTTGCTCAAGGGATTTGAGAGTCTGAAAATTGGTGCTCGAGAAGTATCCGGAACCTTGTGTTTGAGCCGATTAGAGATCTCAAGTGACTTTAAGTCCGAACTCCTAAAGGCTCATCAAAATGATGAAGCGTTATGGAAGGTGTTACCGGCTATTGAGCAAGGAAAACAGTAGAGAGTGTCGGAAGAAAAAGATGGGTTGTGGAGATTCAAAGGTAGGATCATTGTGCCGGATGTGGGCACTTTGAGGCAAGATATTTTAAAGGAGGCACACAAAAGCGGATTCTCCATTCACCCGGGAAGTACTAAGATGTACCATGATTTAAAGGCATTGTTCTGGTGGCCGGGTATGAAGAATGATGTGGCGGAATATGTTTCAAAGTGTTTAACTTGTCAAAAGGTAAAGATTGAACATCAAAGACCTTCCGGGATGTTGCAACCTTTAGAGATTCCACAATGGAAGTGGGAAAGTATTGCAATGGACTTTGTGTCTGGATTGCCAAGGACTAGGGCTGGTTTTGATGCTATTTGGGTGATTGTGGACCGACTGACAAAGTCAGCTCACTTTTTACCCATTCGTATGACTTACACCCTTGAGGAGCTAGCACGGTTATACGTAAAGGAGATTGTGAGACTTCATGGTGTACCTGCTACTATAATCTCTGATAGAGATCCTCGTTTCACTTCAAGGTTTTGGGGTGCATTTCAGAAAGCTTTTGGAACCCGATTAAGCTTGAGCACGACTTACCATCCTCAAACAGATGGTCAATCTGAGAGGACGATCCAAACACTAGAAGATATGTTGAGAGCTTGTGTTTTGGACCAACCGGCGAGTTGGGATCAGTATATGCCATTAGTGGAGTTTGCATACAATAATAGTTATCATGCGAGCATCGGAATGGCTCCGTATGAGGCCTTGTATGGGAGGAAATGTCAATCTCCGCTATGTTGGTATGAAGCTGGAGAGAAAAGCTTGTTGGGGCCGGAGATGATAGCTGAGACTACTGAACAAGTCAAGAAAATCCGTGATAGGATGCTTACGGCGCAGAGTTGTCAAAAGAGTTACGCCGATCAGAGGCGAAAGCCCTTAGAATTTGAGGAAGGAGATCATGTTTTCCTTAAGGTTACTCCGACTACGGGAGTAGGTAGGGCAATTAAGGCAAAGAAGTTGAATCCTCGATACATTGGTCCATTTCAAATCCTGGAGAGGATTGGACCGGTGGCGTATCGGATGGCTCTACCACCTCATCTTTCGAACCTGCACGACGTGTTTCACGTGTCGCAGCTTCGGAAGTACACTCCTGATGCTAGCCATGTGTTGGAACCTGAGTCGGTTCAGTTAAGGGAAGATTTGACGCTTCCAGTGGCTCCAGTCAGAATTGATGATACTAGTATCAAACGGTTGCGTGGAAAAGAGGTTTCATTGGTCAAAGTGGCATGGAGTCGAGGCGGTGTTGAGGAACACACTTGGAAACTTGAGTCGGAGATGCGAACGGATTATCCGCATTTATTCTCAGGTAATTGCATTTGAATTTTGTGGGCAAAATTCCCAATTAGGTGGGTAGAATGTAAAACCCGGTTAATTAACGGCTAATTAACCCATAAATGAGAATTTATTCTAGAAAGCCCAAAATGTGATTTTTGTGACTAAATGTGATAGAGGAGATTGAGACAAGAATTTTGGTACCAATTTTATAGAATTCGGACCAAGATTGGACCGAACGGGCCAAACCGGGCCAATTGGACCCAAAGTGGGCCCTTGGCCCAACATAACTTAACCAAAACCCTAGCTTTCAGCACTCTCTCTCCTCATTTGTTACACACACAAGCTGAAATTAGAGAGAAAGGGAGGAAGAACACTCTCTCAAGTTCTCTCCCTTGGTTGATCTTCAAACCACCATAACTTTTGATCTAGAGCTCCGATTGCCGCCCCGTTTGCGGCCACGCGTTCACCGCGGAGAGCTCTACAAAACCCATACAACCAATCTTGAGGTAAGCCACGTGTTGCTGTTCGAAATCTCAGCCCTTATTTTCGAGTTTCATGGGTGAAATGTTGAGACTTTGGGTTCTTTGATGTTATAGGACCCAACTCTCTTGAAGGAGAAGGTTAATCTTGTCTCCTTGGACCTTGGGTGTGGTAAGATTCTCAACCATAGTGTATTTTATTGTTTTATAATGTTTGGGTTTTGAGATGTTGTATATGGGTATGATGGTTGTGGCTTAGGTTGTGTATATGTGAATATTGGAGCTTGATTGGTGATTTTGAAAAGCTTGGAAAGGGTTTGGTGGTGAAAAATCTGTTCTTGGAGGTATTGATGCCTTGAGAGCTTGTGGATAAGTGGTTTGGAAGTGCTCCGGTTGAGCTTGGGAAAGCGGCTAAGGTATGGTTTCGATTTCCCGTATCTAATATGTAATGTGGTAGGAAATACTTAGGCTAGAGGCCCTAAGATAGGCATTGGATGGTTGATGTTGTTGAATGATTGAGATATATGATGTGGTCATATATGTGATGATGATTATTGATGCCTTGGTGGTATGATGTATGAGAAATATGCATGTTGTGATATATGCTTGATGATTGGTTATGGTTGAATTGTGGGTTGAACCATGTTGATGATGAGTATGATGTTGATTGTGAATAATAATGATTTATTGGAATTGATGTTGTTGAGAATTGGCATGAGGAATAGTATATGATATGTCAAAATGTTGAGTTGAGCCACTTGGGTGAAGTGGGTTAGAATGATGAGATAGTGATTTTGTATATTGTGGTAAAATCTCAATGTGTGAGTTGAGGAGGCTTGATGTTGAAATTGATGTATTTTGATTGATTTCAAAGAAAAGGGGTGAAAATGGCATGTTTTGATTGATTTTGAAAAGAGTTGGAAATGACTTGTTTTAAAAATGGCACTTTGTGGTTTTTTATGAAAAATATGGTTTTTGGGCATACTTTGATGGGACATAACTTGGACTACGGATCTCTGTTTTGTGCCAAATCTATTTAGAAATGAAATTGGATCCGGGAAGTCCATGCCGTTCGAAGAACGGGCGAAAAACGATTTAAAATGAGAAAGTTATGTCCGTTGGAAGATTGGGGTTTAAATTGGTGAATTCTGCAGCTTTTAACTTAGAAAATTTTTAGCAGAATGACCCCTTGCGCGTGGGCGCACTTGGCGCGTGCGCGCCGTTCTTCCCGAAAATGCCATCCACGCGTGAGCGTGATGTGCGCGGGTGCGCCGATGGTGCTGCACCCAATGCCAGCCATTTTCCAGAGAGTCATGCCAGAACTGTGCCAGTGTTGTGCCTGGGGCACGAGAACACCCACGCGTACGCGTCGATTTGGTAAATGTTTAATCCACGCGTTAGCGTGCACGACGCTTGCGCGTCGATGAAGTTTTGAGGCCATTCACGCGTGCGCGTGGAGTGCGCGTACGCGTGGCCCTGTTTTCATCCCAAAGTTGATTTTTGAGTTTTAAAAGCCAAATTTCATACTTCTAAGCCTCCGATCTCACCACTTATATCTCAAAACATTATGATATGCCTAGCTATGAGAGAAGGAGCTAGTGGATGTGGTAACTTGCGAGTGAGGCAAGGGAAAATGAATAATCAATGAGGATCATTGATGATTATGTGAGATGTGGAGGATGGTGGTGGAAGTGCTTGTTAAGCCATTGGCCGAAGGGCTGTAATTGCTTATGAATTGGCTGGTTCTGGATTGAACCGTGAGCCGGAATAGCTGTGTATGCTATGAATATTGGCTGGTTATGGATTTAACCGTGAGCCGGATGGCTGATATGGATGTTGATCCATGGATGAGAATTCATGCATGTTTATGCTGAATTATTGATAATTGTGATTTGCACTTCCACTATCGGAGATAAGAGTTTCCCTGGGTAGTAGCAGTGACTAGCCACCACGTGCTCCAGGTTGAGACTCGAAGCTCTTTTGACCCTATGTCATAAGTGTGGCCGGGCACTGTGAAAGACCCGGATGAGCTCGCCCCCGTAAATATTCACCACTGAGGGTGATGGATATAGATCATGATTATGATCAAGTTTATGATGAGTATAACTCGAGTTGGGGATGCATGACAGAGGGACAGTCCAATGGTTAGCTACCAGGACTTGTCGGGTTGGCTCTATAACCGACAGATGATATCATCAGCCACTAGGGACAGGCATTCATCATATGCATACTATGTGAATTGTTTGAGATTGCCTATTTGACTGCATATAACTTGCTAATTGTCTAAATGTCTTACTTGCTCCTATTTGTATATTCCTTGTTTGATATAACTGTGTTTGCTATATTACATCCTGCTGGTGGTTGGGAGGTTTGAAGGAATTGGAAAGGGAAGTACTAGTTAGACTGAAGAACCTTTTGTCAGATGCCCTTTTATGGTTTAGCTTGTTTATAAGCTTTAATACTATCTGGAGGAAGTTCTAGGATTGCCTTTGGCTTTCCTCCATTATTATGTATTATATATGTGGAAGCTGTTACCATGCTGGGGACCTCTGGTTCTCACCCATGCGGATTTTGTGGTTTTCAGATGCAGGACGTGAGGTGTCCCGCTGATGCATGCTGGAGACTTCTATATTGCGAAGAACCTTTGTTCTCGGGGCTATGTTTTGGTTTATATGTTTTACTTAGATACTTTTATCTCCAATAAATAATACAAACTGTGATGACTCCTCTTATGGGAGAATTTTGGAGAATAGGTTTTATGTATTTGTGTCCCTTTGGGTTTCCTTTGGGGTTTTCCTTATTTTATCATATGTATATATTGTTATGCTCGGACCGGTTATCTTCGCAGCCGGATCTTGAGTCTTGATATTCCTGTTTTTGACACTCCTTTGTATATATATAATCACGCGTTGGTTTTCCTTATTCGTTACGTTGTCGATCGGAGTGTTGCGCTTTAGGGTTGCGATGGTTTCTGTTTACCCCTTTTTCTACAAAGGCTCCTAGTTATAATCAATCATTCATACTACTATATGTACTAAATTTTTATTTTAGAGGTCGTAATACCTTGCCATCTCTGAATTATGACTTAAGCATAAGACTCTGTATGGTCGGGTGTTACACTATGAGGGAGTTATTAAGTATCATACTCTATGTCCATCTTTTCTGGCTGATTTACCTGATTTGAAAAAGAAAGGTTTTCCTTTTGTTGAAAACTTGGAATTTTTTTACTGGAATCACCTTTTTTGACATCAAAAAACCTGTATATCCTCAGTTGGTCAAAGAATTTTATGCGAACATGACTTACCATGAAGGAAGTGTGCATTCTTATGTTAAGGGCAGAGACATTTTTTTAAATAATGAAACTGTCAGTGATGCATTGAAGTATACTGATGTTGGGCCTTGTGCTTACACTTCGGTTAAGTGGGATGAAGGTGTTGGAATTTCTTATCTTGATGCATTGGCTCACATTTGTGAACATGTTTCTTTAATTGATGGCATCACACCCACTCACAAAGCCCTAGGATATGAACGTGCTCAATTGCACCGCATTGTCAACCACATTTTGATTCCTCAAAGTGGTTCATATCAAAGGGTTTCTTACACTGACACACTTGTTTTATATGCCCTTATTACAAAAACAGAAATCTCTTTTGCATACTTGATGGCTAGAAACATGTTTGATTCTGTTCGAAGTACAAAAGATAAAGCACTTCCTTATGACATGTTTCTAACTTGCATATTTGAGCATTTTGGTGTTGACTTGACCAATGAGAAATATGAAAATAGACATTCATACCTAAAGGGCGGTGGTTCAGTGAAACAGAACAAAGGACCCACTAGATCTGAAAGAGTCGTCCTAGATGATGAAGATGAGGACTTTGTCCCTGAGGATTCTCCTGCTCCTTCCACCGAGGGTACTTCCATTTCCACTGGGAAGAAATCCACTCTGCTGAATGTGGTCAAGGATGTTGCTCAAGAGTTTGTATCTCAATCAAATCACATGATTGCCATGAGCAAGGAACAAAGGAAGTTAGCTAGCAAGCATGAGAACTTTCTGAAGAAATCAAGGGATAGGGTGGCTGTGCTTATGACCTTTATTGATAACCTTCACAATGATGAAGACATTGCCACTGATGTTGAAGAGGATGTTGCCTCGGAAGGGAATGTTTCTGATGCCTAGGATTTGTCTCATAAAAACTGCTGCTGCTGCTCATTTTTTTGTCTCATAAACTCTGTTTATTTTGCTACTGTTTGCTCTACTTTTCTTGTCTTGGATGACTGTAATAACTTTGAACACTAATGCACTTTTGGTTATTTAGTTGGTTATTTTGACTGTGCACTAACCTTTCTTGCAGGGTTTATAGTGCTGTTTTTGTTGATCTTGCATGTTATCCGCCCTTGATGACAAAAGAGGGAGTAATAGCCATTAAAAGTTGGTTTTTGATTCAGTTGAATGATGCTACTGATTTTTCTGATTAGTCAGTTGATTGATGCTGATAATTTATTGATGCTGCTAATTCTGTTCTGAACTTTGTTTCGGATTAGAACTGAACTTTGTTTTTGCAAATTGTTTTTGATTTACAATATGCTTTGGCTGTTGTCATGATAAGAAATACTGGGCTGAATATGTGTTGCTAGTTATATAGAATCCCTTAGTTAAGTTACATCTTGAATAGCTCCTTTTAAGCTTAATACAAACAGGAACAAAAAGGAAAAAGCATAGATACAGGGGGAGCTACTGTTGAAAAGGAAAGGGGGAGCAACACATTAGCAAGCAACATCATTCAAAGGGAGTCTCTAAAACCTTACTCAAACTCATTTCCTTTTGATTGTTGCTTAAATCATGTTTGTCATCAAGGGGGAGATTGTTGAGTTAAGAAATTAACTAAATTAATTAGTGATGACAAACATTATTTTTGGGCAAAATAAATAATTAGTGTTAAGTGTTAATAAGTATATGTTGCTAATTATTTATTTCATATTGCAGGCCAACAAAATCTCAAGAAGCCCAAATGGTATGAAAATGATATAGCAAGGCTGATGGATAAGTAATCAAGCACAGCCCAAGAGAATCAAAGCCAAAGGATCCAATGGGCCAAACGGGTGGCTTAATGAAAACCGGATCCAAGCCCGTATCCATCCCACAAAGCTTCTCATACAAGATAGAAGCTTTCATTCCCTCTCACTTGCTCTCACCACAGCAATGTACACTTCTCTAATCAAGTCAAATCATAGCATCAGAAAAGTAAGAAAGAGAAAGAGAGAAAAAGCTTCATCCATAAGCTAGTGCCCAAAGAAGCAAGAGAGAGAGAGAGTGAAGCTTGAAGCACAGAAGCTAAAACAGTAACTCCAAGCTAAATCAAGCTTAAGAAAGGTAATCCATCTCATCTTGCATGCATCAGATCTTCATCCCTTCTTCCCAACACTCTGCAATATCCGAAAATGGCATTCAAGGGAAAGTGGTTCTCTGCCCTATTTTGTTTCACATCTACGGTCACAAGTGATACTTGGGGACCAAGTAGCTTTCCTATGGCTAAGATCAAGCTGACCATGAGAAGATTTCTATGGTTACTACTTTGTGGCTTTCGGTCAAGATGAGGAAGTTAGAGGGAAAGTTTCTACTCTGAGGATTAAGGAGAAAAAGTGAATCTGTGGTTGGTGAAGCTCAAGGCTCAAGATGTTGACCTTGGAAGAAGGACCCAGCAACATGCAAGGAGTTAAAAAGAAGTTTTTCTGTTCATTCAGGACCAAGGAGAGAAAATCAGAGTTTGAGAAGTTGAGTTCTGTGAAGCATTCCTTGTGAAGTTCCTCTACTTGGACAATGCTCTCTATCAAAGAAGCATTCTGCCAACACTGAAGAACAAATTCAGAGGTTTGCAAAGCTGGTTTTTCACATGGCTTAGAGGCTGTTGATGAAGTCAATCTCCTTCATGTTTTACTGATTGTAATGTACTTTTCTAAGCTTATCTTTCTGTAATTTCTTGAGAGAAAAGGCAAAGTGAGAAAGCTTAAGAAAAAGCCATGAGTGGAAAAAGGCTGAGAGATACACTTGAGAGAAAAGCCTAGAGTTATTTTCATATTTCTTTAGGTTAGCTAAGTGTCTTGTATCTTGTTCCTGTTTGATATCCCTTTCTTAGTTGGGTTAGCACTAAGGGTGAATAGTTAGGAGTTAGCATAGCCAATGTCAAGTTAGAATAGAACTTGAGAGTGAAATTGGTGTATGTAATTCTGTTAACTATAGTGAAATTCCTCCATAATTGTGGAGGAGACTGGATGTAGGTTGCATAGCACAAGGCAACCGAACCAGGATATATGCTGGTGTTCTCTTTTCTCTTCTCTGCTAAGTTCTGTTTTCTGATATTCATGAGACAAAAATAAATTGTCTCATGAATTTCCGCTGCTGAGTTCAAACAGAATCAGAATTGTAATTCTGTTTAAAAAGGTTCATAACAGCAACTTAAAAGGAAGGCATAGATTCAACCCCCCTTCTCTAAGCCTACCACAACCTTCATATACAAATTTACATTCTACATTCCATGAGCAACTAAACCTCCACTGTTAAGGTTAGGAGCTCTGTCTATTTGTATGGATTGATTTTATTACTTTTTCTATTTTAATTTATGTTTTGAATTTATATTTAAGAATTGTTTTTACTCTTTATCTTATGAATTTGGGTGGAACGGAAGTATGACCCTCTTTCTATTTGAGTTCTTGTAAAACTTGGAAAAGCTCTTTACTTGAACAATAGCTTGAAAACATATTCTCCTAAATTTTAATCATTTGGATTTAATGGGATACATGACATATAATCCTCTTATTTTTGGGTAATTAGAATTTTTGTGGCATATAAACTGAAAATTGATTTTTACCCTCTAATTGGAATTAATTGACCAAGGAATTGGCAGTTGATAAATTTTAGAGGAGATTAGAAAGGTCTAAGGAATTAGGGTCTAGTCACATATAGTTTGCCATAAATTAAATCCTACATAATTAAAATAGTTAGTAAGAAAAGTTAATCCGGAAAAATAGATAACTCTGAAGCCTTAACTGTTTATCCATATTTTATTCCCAATTTATTTAATTGTCTATATTTTTGATATTTTGAATTCAAGCTTAAACCTTTTGAACATCTCAAAACCAATTTCTGCTTGCCTAACTAAGCCAATCAATCAATCATTGTTGCTTGATCCATCAATCCTCGTGGGATCGACCCTTACTCACGTAAGGTATTACTTGGTACGACCCGGTGCACTTGCCGGTAAGTAGTGTGGGTTGTAAAATTCCGCACCACCCAGTAAGCGCTTCTTTATTGTCTTTAGCTGGACTATTACTGAGCTTTAGTCAAGTCTTAGTTTTGAGCATTCTTGCTCAAAATTGCTTTCAAGATAATGTATGACTCTCTGTCCATTAACAATGAACTTTTTGTTAGAATCATTATCCTGAAGCTCCACGTATCGATATGGTGACACACTTGTAATCACATATGGACCTCTCCACCGGAATTTCAATTTCCCGGGGAATAATCTGAGCCTAGAATTAAATAGCAGAACTTTCTGCCCTGGCTCAAAGACTCTGGATGATAATTTCTTATCATGCCATCTTTTTGCTTTCTCTTTGTAAATTTTTGCATTTTTGAAAGCACTGAGTCTGAATTCCTCTAGCTCATTTAACTGGAGCAATCGTTTTTCTCCAGCTAACTTGGCATCAAGGTTTAGGAATCTGGTTGTCCAATAGGCCTTGTGTTCCAGTTCCACTGGCAAGTGACAGGCTTTTCCATACACCAGCTGGTATGGAGAATTTCTTATAGGTGTCTTGAATGCTATTCTGTATGCCCACAGAGCATCATCCAAGCTTGTTGCCCAATCCCTTCTACGGTTAATCACAGTTCGTTCCAGGATTCTTTTAAGTTCTCTATTAGAGACTTCAGCTTGCCTATTTGTCTGTGGATGATATGGAGTGGCCACCCTGTGGCTAACTCCATATCGAACCAAAGTAGAGTAAAGTAGTTTATTACAGAAATGACTGCCCCAATCACTGATTAGTACTCTAGGGATACCAAATCTGCTGAAGATGTGTTTCTGGAGGAATTTCAGCACTATCTTAGTATCATTAGTGGGTGTTGCTATAGCTTCTATCCATTTGGATACATAATCCACTGCCACCAAAATATAAGTGTTTGAGTATGATGGTGGGAATGGCCCCATGAAGTCAATACCCCATACATCAAACAACTCAATCTCCAAGATCCCTTGTTGAGGCATGGCATAACTGTGAGGCAGATTGCCAGATCTTTGGCAATTGTCACAATTAAGTACAAACACTCGGGAGTCTTTATAGAGAGTAGGCCAGTAGAAGCCACATTGGAGGACTCTTGTGGTTGTTCGCTCACTTCCAAAATGTCCTCCATACTGTGATCCATAGCAGTGCCAGAGGATATTTTGTGCTTCTTCTTTAGGCACACATCTATGGATTACTCCGTCTGCACATCTCTTGAAGAGATATGGTTCATCCCAAAGATAGTACTTTGCATCCGTGATCAATTTCTTTGTTTGCTGCCTACTGTACTCTTTGGGTATGAATCTTACTGCCTTGTAGTTTGCAATGTCTGCAAACCATGGCACTTCCTGGATGGCAAATAGTTGCTCATCCAAAAAGTTTTCAGAGATCTCAGTAAGAGGGAGGGACGCCCCTTCTACTGGTTCTATTCGGGACAGGTGATCTGCTACTTGGTTCTCTGTCCCTTTTCTGTCTCTTATTTCTATATCAAACTCTTGCAGAAGCAACACCCATCTGATGAGTCTGGGTTTTGAATCCTGCTTTGTGAGTAGATATTTAAGAGCAGCATGGTTAGTGTACACAATCACTTTTGATCCTACTAAATAAGATCTAAACTTGTCAATGGCGTAAACCTCTGCAAGTAACTCTTTTTCTATGGTTGTGTAGTTCTTCTGTGCGTCATTTAAAACACGACTGGCATAGTAAATGACGTGCAGAAGCTTGTCATGCCTTTGTCCCAACACTGCACCAATGGCATGGTCACTGGCATCACACATCAGTTCAAATGGTAATGTCCAGTCTGGTGCAGATGTGACCAGCTTAGCTTTTAGAGTCTCAAATGCCTGCAGACACTCCTTATCAAAGATAAATAGCGTGTCAGCAGCTAGCATATTACTCAGAGGTTTGATTTGATTTTTGAAAAATCTTTTATAAACCTCCTATAGAATCCTGCATGCCCCAGAAAGCTTCTGATTGCCTTAACATTGGCAGGTGGTGGTAATTTTTCAATTACCTCTACCTTAGCTTAATCCACCGCTGTTCCCTTGTTCAAAATTTTGTGCCCAAGGACAATTCCTTCAGTCACCATAAAGTGACATTTCTCCCAGTTTAAAACCAGGTTAGTCTCTTGGCACCTCTTTAGAACAAGTGCTAGATGGTCAAGACAGGAGCTGAATGAGTCTCCAAATACTGAAAAGTCATCCATGAAGACTTCTAGAAATTTTTCCACCATATCAGAGAAAATAGAGAGCATGCATCTTTGAAAGGTTGCAGGTGCATTGCACAGACCAAATGGCATCCTTCTGTATGCAAATACTCCAGATGGACATGTGAATGCTGTTTTCTCTTGATCCTGGGGATCTACTGTAATTTGATTATAACCTGAATATCCATCCAGGAAGTAGTAGTATTCATGACCTGCTAGTCTTTCTAGTATCTGGTCTATGAATGGTAAAGGAAAATGATCCTTTCTGGTAGCTGTATTGAGCCTTCTGTAATCAATACACATACGCCACCCTGTAACTGTTCTTGTAGAAACCAGTTCATTTTTTTCATTATGAACCACTGTCATGCCACCCTTCTTAGGGACGACTTGGACAGGGCTTACCCAGGTGCTATAGAAATAGGATAAATAATCCCAGCCTCTAGTAATTTAGTGACCTCCTTCTGCACCACCTCCTTCATGGCTGGATTCAGCCGCCTCTGTGGTTGAACCACTGGCTTAGCATCACCCTCCAATAGGATCTTGTGCATGCATCTGGTTGGGCTAATGCCCTTAAGATCACTAATGGACCATCCAAGACCTGTCTTGTGTGTCCTTAGCACTTGAATTAGTACTTCCTCTTCCTGTGGCTCTAAGGTAGAGCTTATGATTACAGGAAAGGTATCACCTTCTCCCAGAAATGCATTATTCAGGGATGGTGGTAATGGTTTGAGCTCAGGTTTAGGAGGTTTCTCCTCTTCCTGAGGGATTTTCAGAGGTTTTATTATTCTCTCTGGTTCCTCCAGATCAGGCTGAACATCTTTAAAGATATCCTCTAGCTCTGATTCAAGACTCTCAGCCATATTGACCTCTTTTACCAGAGAGTCAATAATATCAACACTCATGCAGTCATTTTGGGTGTCTGGATGCTGCATAGCTTTGACAACATTCAACTTAAACTCGTCCTCATTGACTCTTAGGGTCACTTCCCCTTTTTAGACGTCAATGAGGGTTCGTCCAGTTGCTAGGAAAGGTCCTCCTAGAATGAGAGTTGCACTCTTGTGTTCCTCCATTTCCAGCACCACAAAGTCAGTGGGAAAGGCAAATGGCCCAACCTTGACAATTATGTCTTCAATTACGCCTGATGGGTATTTAATGGAGCCATCAGCAAGTTGGAGACATATCCGGGTTGGTTTAACTTCATCAGTCAACCCAATCTTTTTGATAGTAGCTGCAGGTATTAGGTTAATACTTGCCCCAAGATCACATAGAGCTTGCTTTGTACAAGTACCTTCTAATGTGCATGGTATCATAAAGCTTCCCGGATCTTTAAGCTTCTCAGGTAAGCTTTTCAGAATGACTGCACTGCATTCTTCAGTGAGGTAAACTTTCTCAGTTTCCCTCCAATCCTTCTTATGACTTAAGATCTCTTTCATGAACTTAGCATAAGAAGGTATTTGCTCAAGTGCCTCTGCAAACGGAATCTTTATCTCAAGAGTTCTGAGATAGTCTGCAAAGCAAGCAAATTGCTTATCCTATTCCACTTGGCGGAGTTTCTGAGGATAAGGCATTTTGGCTTTATATTCCTCAACCTTAGTTGATGTAGGTTTATTGCCTACAGATGTGGGTTGAGAAGCCTTTTTAGAGGGGTTGCTATCAGTACTTGTATGTGTCTGATCTCCCACTAGCGTTTGAATGCCAGGGGTGGAAGCTGGAGTGGCGTTAGACGCCAGCTCCTTACCTATTTCTGGCGTCTGAACGCCAGAACTGTGCTTCCTTTAGGCGTTCAATGCCAATTCCTTGCTTGTTTCTGGCGTTGAACGCTAGGACTAAGCATGGTTTGGGCGTTCAACGCCAGCTTTTCAGCCATTTTCTGGCGTTTGAGCGCCAGGATTATTCTTCTCTGGGCTCTTATTGTCCTCAGATGGATTTTGGGTGGTTTGCTCATTTCTTGTCTTCCTGCTACCTTAAAGTGAGGTATTTAATATTTTCCCACTTCTTAATTGAACTGCTTGGCATTCTTCTGTTATTTGTTTTGATAACTGCTGTTCTGTTTGCTTCAACTGTACTTCCATATTCATATTAGCCATTCTTGTTTCTTGTAGTATCTCCTTGAATTCGACTAACTGTTTTGTTAGAAAATCTAATTGCTGATTGAGTTCAGCAGCTTGATCTGCAGGACTGAGTTCAGCAGTTACTATTTTAGTCTCTTCTTTCAAGGAAGGTTCACTGCTCAGGTACAGATGTTGATTTCTGGCAACTGTATCAATGAGCTCTTGAGCTTCTTCTATTGTCTTTCTTATGTGTATAAATCCACCAGCTGAGTGGTCTAGAGAAATCTGAGCTCTCTCTGTAAGCCCATAATAGAAGATGTCTAACTGCACCCACTCTGAAAATATTTCAGAGGGGCATTTTCTTAGCATCTCTCTGTATCTCTCCCAGGCATCATAAAGGGATTCATTATCTCCTTGTTTAAAGCCTTGGATGCTTAGCCTTAGCTGTGTCATCCGTTTTGGAGGAAAATAGTGATTCATGAATTTTTCTGACAGCTGTTTCCATGTCTTTATGCTGTCCTTAGGTTGGTTATTTAACCACCTCTTAGCTTGGTCTTTTACAGCAAATGGAAACAGTAACAGTCTATAGACATCCTGATCTACTTCCTTATCATGTACTGTGTAAGTAATTTGTAAAAACTGTGCCAGAAACTCTGTAAGTTCTTCCTGTGGAAGACCGAAATACTGGAAATTTTGCTGCACCATGATAATGAGCTGATGATTCAACTCAAAACAACTGACTCCAGTGGAGGGTATACAGATACTACTCCCATATAAAGCAGTAGTGGGGTTAGCATATGACCCCAGAGTCCTTCTGGACTGTTCATTTCCACTTAAGTCCATGTTGGAGTAAAGAAGGTAATGTGGATTAAAATTTTCTTTTGAATGTCGGAAATTAAAAGGAAGATAAAATAAAATAAATGAAAAATTAAATAAAAATTCAAAAATTAGAAAACCAAATGAAATAAAAAAATTAAAAATGAAAATAATTAATTAATTGAAAAGATTTGAAAAATTTTGGATATAATTTTTGAAAATTGAAGAGAGAGAAAAAGTGGTTAGGAAGTTTTGAAAAAGATATGATTTTGAAAAAAATTTGACCAAGTCAACCAAAAGGATTTGAAAAATTTTGAAATTGAAATCTGAATTTTTATAAAAAAAATTCAAAAATATGGCTTAAAATTAGTTAGAAAATGATTTTTTTTGAATTTTGAATTTTATGATGAAAAAGAAAAACACACAAAAGAAACAAGACTTAAAATTTTTTAGATCTAATGCTCCTTGTTTTCGAAAATTTTGGAGGGAAAACACCAAGGAACACCATACTTAAAAATTTTAAGATCAAAACATAAGGAAGACTTAAGAATACCTTGAAGATTCACAAGAACACCAAGAACAAAAGAAAGAACACCAAACTTAAAATTTTTAGAAAATCACAATAAAATTTTCGAAAATTAATGAAAGATTAACAAGAAAACACCAAACTTAAAGTTTGGCACAAGATTTAATCAAAGAAAAATTATTTTTGAAAAAAAAATTTAAAAGGAAGATACCCAATTGCCAAGAACATAAGCCAACGCTTTAGCCAACTGAGCTATAAATGTAACGTATTTTAATGTTGTATAAAATATATTTTTAAAAACTAATATTTTGAAAAAGCACAAGGAAAACACAAAAAATACACAAAATAGGAAAAACCAAAGATCAAACAAGAAAATTTGACAAGAACAATTTGAAGATCAAGGAAGAATAAAGAACAAAAATTCGAAAATTTAAAGAAAAATAGAAAATATGCAATTGACACCAAACTTAAAATATAAAACTAAACTCACATACAAGTTAAAAATTAATAAGGAAAAATAATATTTTTGAAAAAATTTTGAAAAGAAAATAAAGGACTCAGATTTAATGACTCTATAGCATCAAAAATAAATTATTCTTAATCTAAGCAACAAAATAAACTTTTAGTTGTCCAAACTCGAACAATCCCCGGCAACGGCGCCAAAAACTTGGTGCACGAAATTGCAATCACACTTTTGCAATCCGCACAACTAACCAGCAAGTGCACTGGGTCGTCCAAGTAATACCTTACGTGAGTAAGGGTCGAATTCCACAGAGATTGTTGGCTTGAAGTAAGCTATAGTTATCTTGTTGATCTTAGTCCGGATGCCAATAGGGTTCTTTCGTTTTAACTATAAAAAGTCAAAGGGCATAAAATAAATACTTATTGTGCAATAATGGAAAATATGTTGGAGTTTTGGAGATGCTTTGTCTTCTGAATTTCTGTAACATAATGCTTCCTCACTTTCAAAAGTGCAAAGTTCCTTCCATAGCAAGCTGTATGTAGGGCGTCACCGTTGTCAATGGCTACTTCCCATCCTCTCAGTGAAAATGGTCCAAATGCTCTGTCACAGCACGGCTAATCCTCTGTTGGTTCTCGATCATGTCGGAATAGAATTCATTGATACTTTTGCGTTTGTCATCACGCCCAGCAATCGTGAGTTTGAATCTCGTCACAGCTATTCAATCATTGAATCCTACTCGGAATACCACATACAAGGTTTAGACTTTCTGGATTCTCATGAATGCCGCCATCAATTCTAGCTTATACCACGAAGATTTTGATTAAGAAATCTAAGAGATACTTATTCAATCTGATGGAGAACGGAGGTGGTTGTCAGGCACACGTTCGTGGATTGAGGAAGGTGATGAGTGTCACGGATCATCACCTTCTTCATAGTGAAGCGCGAATGAACATCTTAGATAGGAACAAGCATGTTTGAATGGGAAACAGAAATAATTGCATTAATTCATCGAGACGCTGCAGAGCTCTTCACCCCCAACAATGGAGTTTAGAGACTCATGCCGTCAAAGAGTATAAAATTCAGATTTAAAAATGTCATGAGATCCAAAATAAGTCTCTAAAAGTTGTTTAAATACTAAACTAGTAACTTAGGTTTACAGAAAATGAGTAAACTAAGATAATTGGTGCAGAAATCCACTTCTGGGGCCCACTTGGTGTGTGATGGGGCTGAGACTTAAGCTTCTCACGTGCCTGGGCTATTTCTGGAGTTGAACGCCAGGTTGTAACTTGTTTCTGGCGCTGAACTCCAACTTGCAACCTGTTTCTGGCGCTGAACGCCAGACTGCAACATGGAACTGGCGTTGAACGCCAATTTACGTCATCTATCTTCGCGCAAAATATGGACTATTATATATTGCTGGAAAGCCCTTGATGTCTACTTTCCAACCCAATTAAGAGCGCGTCAATTGGACTTCTGTAGCTCCAAAAAATCCATTCCGAGTGCAGGGAGGTTAGAATCCAACAGCATCAGCAGTCCTTTTTCAGCCTAAATCAGATTTTTGCTCAGCTCCCTCAATTTCAGCCAGAAAATACCTGAAATTATAGAAAAACACACAAACTCATAGTAAAGTCTAGAAATATGAATTTTGCCTAAAAAATAATAAAAATTATACTAAAAACTAACTAAAACATACTAAAATCTACATGAAATTACCCCCAAAAAGCGTATAAAATATCCGCTCATCAAAGGCCTTTACATCCCTACTGATTTCATAATCTTAGACACTAGGAAGGAGAAGGATGAATGCATTATCCTTGGAAGACCTTTCCTAGCCACAGCAGGAGCTGTGATAGATGTTAACAGAGGAGAATTAGTCCTTCAATTGAATGAGGACTACCTTGTATTTAAGGCTCAAAGATCTTCTTTTTTAACAATGGAGAGGAAGCATGAAAAGCTTCTCTTAGTACAGAGTCAAACAAAGCCCCCACAATAAAACTCTAAGTTTGGTGTTGAGAGGCCACAGCCAAACTCTAAGTTTGGTGTTGAATTCCCACATCCAAACTCTAAGTTTGGTGTTGGGAGTCTACAACATTGACCTAATCACCTGTGTGGCTCCATGAGAGCCCACTGTCAAGCTATTGACATTAAAGAAGCGCTTATTGGGAGGCAACCCAATTTTTATTTATCTAATTTTATTTTTATTTTTATTGTTCTTTTATGTTTTATTAGGTTCATGATCATGTGGAGTCACGAAAAAAATATTAAAATTAAAAACAGAATAAAAAATAGCAGAAGAAAAATCACACCCTGGAGGAAGGACTTACTAGCGTTTAAATGCCAGTAAGGAGCATCTGGCTAGCGTTCAACGCCAAAACAGAGCATGGATCTGGCGTTGAATACCAGAAACAAGCAGCATCCTGGCATTTGAACGCCAGGAATATACCCTGAGGAGAGCTGGCGCTGAACGCCAGAAACAAGCATGGAACTGGCGTTCAATGCCAGAAACAAGCATGGAACTGGCGTTCAATGCCAGAAACATGCTGCAATTGGGCGTTGAACGCCCAAAATAAGCATCACTTCGGCGTTTAAACGCCAGAATTGTATTCAAAGGCGTTTTACATGCCTAATTGGTGCAGGGATGTAACTTCTTGACACCTCAGGATCTGTGGACCCCACAGGATCCCCACCTACCTCAACTCACCTTCTCTCTTCTTCACCAATCACCTCAATCTCTCTTTCCCATCATCTCTTCCCCACCCAATCCCACCCATATGGCTGAAACATACACATCTCTCCCTCTCCTCCATATCTTCTTTTCCTTCCATTCTTTCTTCTTTTGCTCGAGGGCGAGCAATATTCTAAATTTGGTGTGGTAAAAGCATAGCTTTTTTTTTGCTTTTCCATAACCATTGATGGCACCTAAGGCCAGAGAAACCTAAAAAAAAGGAGAAAAGGGAAGACAATTGCTTCCACCTCCGAGTCATGGGAGATGGAGAGATTCATCTCAAGAATCCATAGCTCAATAGTAGAGCATTTGACTGCAAATCAAGAGATTCCTGAGATACCTCAGGGGATACATGTTCCTCCACATAATTATTGGGAGCAACTAAGGATAGGAGCACCAAAATCACTAGGGATCAAGCAACAAAGGCAAGGAAGAGACATAGAGGAGCTCAAAAAGCACCATTGGTCCTTCAAGAAGGCGCCACCCTCACTAAGGTGGACTCATTCCTTAACTTCCTTGTTCTTAATTCTCTGTTTTTCGATTTTTAAGCTTTATGTCTATCTATGTTTTGTGTCTTTACTACATGATTATTAGTATTTAGTAACTATGTCTTAAAGCTATGAATTCCATGAATCCTTCACCTTTCTTAAATGAAACATGTTTTTTAATACAAAAGAACAAGAAGTACATGAATTTCAAAATTATCCTTGAATTTAGTTTAATTATATTGATGTGGTGACAATACTTTTTGTTTTCTGAATGAATGCTTGAACAGTGCATAATTTTGATCTTGTTGTTTATGAATGTTAAAATTGTTGGCTCTTGAAAAAATGATGAACAAAGAGAATGTTATTGACAATATGAAAAATCATGAAAATTGATTCTTGAAGTAAGAAAAAGCAGTGAAAAAGCAAAAGCTTGCGAATAAAAAGAATGGCAAAAAAAATTTAGAAAGAAAAAGAAAAAGCAAGCAGAAAAAGCCAATAGCCCTTAAAACCAAAAGGTAAGGGTAAAAAGGATCCAAGGCTTTGAGCATCAATGGATAGGAGGGCCCAAGGAAATAAAATCCAGGCCTAAGCGGCTAAATCAAGCTGTCCCTAACCATGTGCTTGTGGTATGCAGGTCCAAGTGAAAAGCTTGAGACTGAGTGGTTAAAGTCGTGATCCAAAGCAAAAAGAGTGTGCTTAAGAACTTTGGACACCTCTAACTGGGGACTTTAGCAAAGATGAGTCACAATCTGAAAAGGTTCACCCAGTTATGTGTCTGTGGCATTTATGTATCTGGTGGTAATACTGGGAAATAAAGTGCTTAGGGCCACGACCAAGACTCACAAAAGTAGCTGTGTTCAAGAATCAACATACTTAACTAGGAGAATCAATAATACTATCTGAAATTCTAAGTTCCTATAGATGCCAATGGTGGACGAAATTGTGATCACTATTCTTTGTACTTGTATGGATTTATTCAATAATTGTCTTTATTTGAATTCACAACTCCGTTCAACTAACCAGCAAGTGTACTGGGTCGTCCAAGTAATAAACCTTACGTGAGTAAGGGTCGAATCCACAGAGATTGTTGGTATGAAGCAAGCTATGGTCACCTTGCAAATCTCAGTTAGGCAGAAAAAAGGGGAATTGTGATTATTGGAATAAATAATAAATAAAAAGCAATAATAAAAGGGATAGAATACTTATGCAGATTCATTGGTTGGAATTTCAGATAAGCGGATGGAGATGCTGTAGAGCCCAGGGACGCCTGCTCTCCTACTGCTTCTACTCAGTCCTTCTTACTCCTTTCCATGGCAAGCTTTGTATAGGGGTTCACCATCAACTGTGGCTACTTTCTTCCTCTCGGGGAAATATCCTATGCGGCTGTCACTCGCACAGCTAACCAGTCTGGAGGCATCACCCATGGCTGATGGCTACATCCCATCCTCGCAGTGAAAACTAATGCTCACGCACTCTGTCACAGTACGGCTAATCACCGGTTGGTTCCCTCCCCTACTGGAATAGAATCCCTCTTTTGCGTCTGTCACTAACGCCCAGCAGGTTACAAGTTTGAAGCACGTCACAGTCATTCATTACCGGAATCCTACTCAGAATACCACAGACAAGGTTAGACTTTCCGGATTCCCAGGATCCTACTCGGAATACCACAGACAAGGTGAGACTTTCCGGATCCTCATAAATGCCGCCATCTATCTAGCTTATACCACGAAGATTCTGTTGGGGAATCTAAGAGATACACATTCAAGCTCTTTGTTGCATGTAGAACGTAAGTGGTTGTCAATCACGCGCGTTCATAAGTGAGAATGATAATGAGGGTAATCTGACTCATAACATTCATCATGTTCTTGGGTACGAATGAATATCTTGGAATAAGAATAAGAGAGATTTGAATAAAAGATAATAGAATTTCATTAATACTTGAGGTACAGCAGAGCTCCACACCCTTAATCTATGGTGTGCAGAAACTCCACCGTTGAAAATACATAAGCAAAGGGTTCAGGCATGGCCGAATGGCCAGCCCCCAAAACGTGATCACAGGATTCAAAATACAATCCAGGATGTCTAATGCAATAGATAAATGTCCTATATATACTAGACTAGCTACTAGGGTTTACATGAGTAAGTAATTGATGCATAAATCCACTTCCGGGGCCCACTTGGTGTATGTTTGGGCTGAGCTTGATCAATCCACGAGCTAAGGCATTTCTTGGCGTCAAACTCCAGGTTATGACGTGTTTTGGGCGTTCAACTCCGGATCATGACGTTTTTCTGGCGTTTAACTCCAGACAGCAGCGTGTACTTGGCGTTCAACGCCAAGTTACGTCATCTTTCTTCGAATAAAGTATGGACTATTATATATTGCTGGAAAGCCCTGGATGTCTACTTTCCAACGCCGTTGAGAGCGCGCCAATTGGAGTTCTGTAGCTCCAGAAAATCCATTTCGAGTGCAGGGAGGTCAGATTCCAACAGCATCAGCAGTCCTTTTGTCAGCCTTTCTTCAGAGTTTTGCTCAAGTCCCTCAATTTCAGCCAGAATTTACCTGAAATCACAGAAAAACACACAAACTCATAGTAAAGTCCAGAAATGTGAATTTAACATAAAAACCAATGAAAACATCCCTAAAAGTAGCTCAAACTTACTAAAAACTATATAAAAACAATGCCAAAAAGCGTATAAATTATCCGCTCATCAGCCAATCATTCTAAACTTCAAAGGAAAAAGTAAGATGCCAAAACTGTTCAGAAGCAAAAAGCTACAAGTCCCGCTCATCTAATTAGAACTAATATTCATTGATATTTTGTGATTTATAGTATATTCTCTTCTTTTTATCATAATTGATTTTCAGTTGCTTGGAGACAAGCAACAATTTAAGTTTGGTGTTGTGATGAGCGGATAATTTATACGCTTTTTGGCATTGTTTTTAGATAGTTTTTAGAATAATCTAGCTACTTTTAGGGATATTTTCATTAGTTTTTATGCTAAATTCACATTTCTGGACTTTACTATGAGTTTGTGTGTTTTTTTGTGATTTCAGGAAATTTCTGGCTGAAATTAAGGGACCTGAGCAAAACTCTGATAAAAGGCTGACAAAGGACTGCTGATGCTGTTGGATTCTGACCTCCCTGCACTCGAAATAGATTTTCTAGAGCTACAGAACTTCAAATGGCGCACTCTCAACGGCGTTGGAAAGTCGACATCCAGAGCTTTCCAGAAATATATAATAGTTCATACTTTATTCGTGATTAGATGACATAAACTGGTGCTCAACGCCAGTTCCATGCTGCATTCTGAAGTCAAACGCCAGAAACACGTCACAAACCAGAGTTGAACGCCAGAAACACATTATAACTTGGCGTTCAACTCCAAAAGAAGCCTCTGCACGTGTAAAACTCAAGCTCAGCCCAAGCACACACTAAGTGGGCCCCGAAAGTGGATTTCTGCATCAATTACTTACTTCTGTAAACCCTAGTAGCTAGTCTAGTATAAATAGAACATTTTACTATTGTATTCAGTGTCTTTGACCATTCGGTCTTTTGACCATAGGTTCTCCCTATTTTCAAATTCATATCACATTTTGGGGGCTGGCCATTTGGCCATGCCTGGACCTTCATTTATGTATTTTCAACGGTGGAGTTTCTACACACCATAGATTAAGGGTTTGGAGCTCTGCTGTACCTCAAGTTTTAATGTAATTACTACTATTTTCTATTCAATTCAGTTTATTCCTGTTCTAAGATATTCGTTGCACTTAAACATGATGAATGTGATGATCCGTGACACTCATCATCATTCTCACCTATGAACGCGTGACTGACAACCACTTCCGTTCTACCTTAGACCGGGCGCATATCTCTTGGATTCCTTAATCAGAATCTTCGTGGTATAAGCTAGAATTGATGGCTGCATTCGTGAGAATCCAGAAAGTCTAAACCTTGTTTGTGGTATTCCGAGTAGGATTCAGGGATTGAATGACTGTGACGAGCTTCAAACTCGCGATTGTTGGGCGTGATGACAAACGCAAAAGAATCAAGGGATTCTATTCTGACATGATCGAGAACTGATAGATGATTAACCGTGCTGTGACAGAGCATTTGGACCATTTTCACTGAGAGGATAGGATGTAGCCATTGACAACGGTGATGCCCTACATACAGCTTGCCATGTAAAGGAGTAAGAAGGATTGAATGAAAGCAATAGGAAAGCAGAGATCCAACGGGGACAAAGCACCTCCATACACTTGTCTGAAATTCTCACCAATGATCTACATAAGTATTTCTATCTTTATTTTCTGTTTATTTATTATTATTCGAAAACTCTATCACTATTTATTATCCGCTTGACTGAGATTTACAAGATGACCATAGCTTGCTTCATATCAACAATCTCTGTGGGATCGACCCTTACTCACGTAAGGTTTATTACTTGGACGACCTAGTACACTTGCTGGTTAGTTGAGCGAAGTTGTGAAATTATATTTAGACCATGGTATTGAGCACCAAGTTTTTGGGGCTATTACCTGAAAATCAATTTCGAACAACAATTTAAGTATGAATCACAATTTCGTCCACCACTAAATCAGAAGCATAATTAGTAAATAATCTTTAATTGTATATTAAAATATTCAAATTTCAATGTTAAACCTAAATTAGTTTAAAGTTTCAATCAGACTAAAACTATAATTAGCAAAATGATTTTCAATTTTATAGATGGAAAAAAAAGTAGCAAAAATGAGTTGAAGAAGTGTGGGAGAGAATTATAATAAAGATGGTAGCGAAATTTTTGAGAGAATTATACTGAAGGGAAAGGGAAAGAGGAGGTGACTTTGATGCATGGGACTGAAATTGGTGAGAAAGTAGTGTGTGTATGCGTGAGAGTGAGATTTGTTTTTCAGTTTTTAAATTTCTGTATTTGTATAATGTAACTGAAATTGATGGCTGAAATTGATATACACATAATATAACTGTAAATAGAAATATAAATATAACTTTTGATTATTAAAATACTAAAAATAATTAAAATATATTTAAATTTTGTCAAGTATATAAATATATCTACGTTTAAGAATCAGTAAAAAATGATGATGATTATTAATAATTTAGTAAAAATTTACATATAATTATTTTTATATGAAATTAATAAATAAAAATTATTAAATAATAATTTAATCAAATATATTAAATTATTTAAAAAATAACTTTCAATTAACAATTTTATCTTTAAGACAACTGTACGTGAGATTTAGTTAATAATTTTCTAAGAGAAAATGTCACGAAAATGTCACTGTTAAAAATCAAGTAATTCAATTCATGTCGCACTGCAGACTAATAATGTGAATGAATGTGTGTACGTATGAAGATGCGATGGCTGTGACTAAAATGTTAAACCTTTGAATAGAAATTAGAAAGTAAACCTTTGATTAATATAGTCAAAGCGGGCATCAAAAAGTGAAGGACCAAATCCGCCACCAAGTATATTCTGGCTTCAAGCCAATGCCAACAACTTTGATAAACGATTAGTGTTACAAAAATAACCACATACAAAATATTATTACGCTCCAAAAAGCTAACAGCACCCCAGGATGAGGGAAAAAAAATAAATAAATGTAGGACCCTTTATTACGAATGACAATGAGAGGAACAATTTAAAAGGATATATAGTGGTACTCCCGTCATCTAGATAACCTAATCGTAGTCTATTGAAAGCAATCCTCCGATGACTTGGACCTTAATTAACCGTCCTTATTATGATTAATTAATTATATTATAATATTAGTATAACAAGAAATAGGAACTAGCTCAACTAGTATTCACAAGAAGCAAAAACCAAAATATTAGACCATCTCTATTTTTCTAATTTGGTCATCTTCTCAACTTCTTGATTCTCCATCTATACCTAACACAAACTTGAACAACATTCAACAAATTCAGTCAGGTCTTTATGCATGTGCTATAATCTGTTTGTTTCAGTAAATTTACTATATGTGCTTACAAGTGATTACATTTTGAACCAACAATAGACATATTTCTATTGTTTCTTGGTTTATTTATTTATTTATTTATTTCATGATAATGTAAAATATCCCCCTCTTATTAAAATACTGGTATTCAGTATATATTGTTCTATAAAAACGAGAGATAAGAGGAATAGTTAACGATGAGGACAGGAAATCCAATTAAAACCACCTCTTGACGATTAGACATAAACTAGTTATGTTCGTCTTTTTCCTTTGTGCTTGTTTGAGCCTTGAATATCAAAATGTACGTTTTTTGACCATACTCTCCCGCATCTCTTTCTTGTTAGCTTCATTAACGCTTGAACTTGATAAGCACGCACCATCATGATTAACAACCCAATAGAATACACAATTTGATTCAGCGAAGTTGTGATTCATGCCATGATCATCCCTACCATATATTAATTATTAATTAATTAATATAACAAGATCAATCAAGCAGCATATATAATTAACGGCTTATCTAGAAAGGAGGAGAAATATAATTTAGATAAGCGGCATTATTATGTAATATGTCATACATTACATTGCATTGCGTGACTACATATATCTTCAATATTTAGTACTTTGTCTTATGTGACAAGTTAATAAAACCCTGAAGCACCACCAAATTGGGTCAACCAACTAACACAGTTCCTCAACCAAACAACTAAACCTGAACAAACCGTATCTGATTCAAACTTCAAACCCGTTGCAAGTTCCATTTAGACAAATCAGAGGCAAAAACAAAACCAACCCAAACGGTACAACTTAAAATATATAGTTAAAAAATCAAAATATAAACAGAAACAGTGGTTTACCCACCACTCACACTTCTAAAGTCAGCATCTCTCATCAAAAAAGGCAGAATCTTCTTATCTTTATCGTTCTAATAAACTTTCCTTTTGCTTCGATCATACCAAAGACTAGCTTCATGCGCATATATATACCATTATTCCAAATTCAAACTTATGATAATACCCTACCATTTGTTTATTACCTATTATTTTTTCCCTCTAATGAGGTTTCATTTACTCTCAAGCTTCATAAACCATAATTGAGTTCTTTGGTTTGTTTCGTTGCAACAAACGAGGCCCATACCCCAACATCATTAACCGTCAACCGAAGACACAGAACAGTTATGCTTCCGTTATTCGGTTACCTTCACTTAACCTTCTTCCTCTTCTATTATGTAACCGTCTTTAATTCGCGCCCTTGCGTTGGCGCCAGGATGGTTCCTGAATCCGAATCCGTAACCGTAATAACAGCCGAAACTCACAACGCTACTGCCACGTGGCAGGAATTCTCAAAGTTCCTTCACGCAGAGAGGGGCAGCCAAGTCAGCGGCATATGGGAGCTGAAGGAGTACTTCCACCGTTTCGGGTACCTCACTCTGCCGGAAACGGCGCAGAATTTCACTGACACATTCGACAAGCAGTTAGAGTCCGCACTCTTCCTTTACCAGAAACGGTTGGGCTTGCCGGTCACTGGAAAACTCGACTCCGAAACAATACACGCGATCGTGGCCCCGAGGTGCGGTGTTTCGGATGCTGCCCACCACAGGATACATGCCACGCGCCACTACGCTTACTTCGACGGGAAGCCCAGGTGGCTCCGCGGTTCTCCGATGACTCTGACGTACGCTTTCTCGCCGAACAACATGATCGACCGGCTAAGCGTGCCGGTAATCAGAGCAGTGTTCCAGAGAGCGTTTTCGAGGTGGGCGACGGTAATTCCGGTGAATTTCCAGGAGGCGGAGTGGTACGACGCGGCAGACATCAAAATCGGATTCTACTCCGGCGATCACGGCGACGGAGAACCGTTCGATGGAGTATTGGGGGTGTTGGGGCACGCGTTCTCACCTCAGAATGGGAGATTCCACTTGGATGCGGCGGAATCCTGGTCCGTTGATTTTGAGCGGGATAAGTCAAGGGTGGCCGTTGATTTAGAATCGGTAGCAACGCACGAGATAGGTCACGTGCTTGGGTTAGGTCACTCTTCCGTGAAAGAAGCGGTAATGTACCCGAGCCTGAGCCCAAGGAAGAAGAAAGTGGACTTGACAATTGATGACGTGGAAGGGGTCCAAGCTCTTTATGGCTCTAACCCCAATTTCTCATTTAGTTCTCTCTTACAGTCTGAGAATTCCTCTAATTTCGCTGAAGGGCTAAAAAGTTGCTTCTCTAAATGGACTCTCACTTTAGCTCTTGGGTTCCTCTTATTATTTTTACGTCTATGATTTTTGTTTTTAATTCCTCATTCATACATGAATTTCATTCTTTGGTTAGCCAATATATGTATGTAAAAATAGGATACAAAACCTGCCAAAAGCAAAATCAATACAAAATACAAATGATACTGAAATTCAACGGGCTAAGCCTTGCAATTCATCTTTCTTAGTAATTTTGTACATGTTATTGTTGTGTCATGTTTATTTAAATATTCTTGGAATATTTCTTTTTCAAAAAAGGGTTTTCAATCAAGATTTCAATTTATAATTGGTTGCATCAATTATGGGTTAAATGATTGGAAGACTAGAACTTTCTCTCTATCATATTACTAAATCTATTTTGGCAATTATTCATTCTCATATAATGCAAATTACAAAAATTCTTATTAATGGTTGACAAAATTTTTGGGTAGATTTTATCTGCAATGGCACATACGAGTCAAGAAAGACTCACTTTATCAGTAGGGATAAAATCTATAAACGGAAGGAGAAATATATATATATAGAATTATTCTCTGTAATTTGTTTTCTCTGAGCTTTTTAGCCTGTTGTTCAATTTTAAAAAAAAAAAAAATCAAAAGAAGTAAAGGTTATAGCCTTTTAACATGGAAATCGGTAAAGCAAATGGACTTTTTTTGAGATTTGAGACCGCATTTCAAAAAAACAAGAGCCGCGAAAATAGCGAAGAAGGTTGAGGGAATACATGATGACTTAATGAGACTATGCTCGTACGAAAATTTTAAAATAATAAAAATAAAAAGGAACTTGTCGAGAGAGGATAGAATAAAATTGACTGAGTACATGCGTAACCTGACTATGGAAGAAATAGATGAGAGGTATCTCCTGGAATTGAAGATATATATCCCTGTCACATGGATATACTAAGAAACTGTCCATGTTAGCTAACGTTCCCATCCAAGACTCCTTGATTCCAAGTTGGGAAGAGATTAAACGTTTTCGCCAAAATGTCAATCACAATCATAGCAAGGTGAGCAAACACTCAGGCCTACAAACAAAAAATGGACAAATTTTAATAATTTATTGATGTTGAAACTGGTAGAAATCCAATAAGTCTTCTTTCCATTATTGTTCTTCTTTTGTCCCTTTAGCAGCTTGCGCATGAAGAGTGGACATTAGAATTTAGAAACAAGAAAGATCTCTATAGTCTAATTAAAGGCCCAATATTTAATTCTACGAGATCCAACTTTTTTTTTTGGACAAAAAATGTTGACCGGAACCCTTGTTTGTGCTAGTAGGAGGCTAGGAGCCTAGGGGGTTTATATTGGTGTCAGTTGCGTAAACTGTGAAAGACAATGGCATCATCGTGCAGCAGAATGTTACAAAGAGCATCGACACTTTCTTTGATTAAATCGGAGGTTAAATCAGGCGTTGCTGGCTGTCGATTATCAAGATCAGCCCTCCCCAAATCCACCTCCAAACTTGGCCGCTCATTCTTAATCAGGAACATAATTGCGGCGGAATGGGGATGCCTTGAATCGATGTTGCCACTACACGGCGCTGTTGCGTCGTGCCTAAGGTCGCGGTCAAGTTTTCAGGGTACTCTCTCGTGCAACTTTCGGGGCCCCTAACATAATTTGTACTAAGCACGTAGTTGATTAGGTAATAGGTATTCTCTTCAGCAATATGATTAGGTTTACATTTTCTGTTCTCTTACATGTTCTATAAATGATTGATATATGAGAATGCCGTACACAGTAACCATTGTGTAGGAATTTCTGTTGCAGTTGTTTTGTTTAGTCTTGGCTTTCTTATGTGCCTTAAACTAAAGCTTGTTGCTGAAGTAACATTAGTTGTACTTATTCAAGTAAGAAAAACCGATATGGCATAGCTAGAACTGCAGAGAGTCAACTGATCTTGTTCTTCTCTGTATATTATACGTGCTTTTTTCAATTAAGTTGAATACACGATCGTTCATCTTCCAGTTGTTTCTCTTGTTGATTCAATCTATATAACAAAGCGTTAAGGGAGAGATTGTATTAGAAAGTATGGTGAGTTGGGTACCCAGGAAGATTAATTTTTTCAATATTGAAGTTCTACTGTATTTTACTATTTCCTGCTCTTGCATTGCCATTCCTAAAACACCATCTTGCATCCTCCAATGTCTTATTTTCTTTACTTTTGCTATGCTTTTCATTAATCATCCTAGAGAGCCCCACTTGAAGACAAACTCAACTTTTTCTTCTAGATCACCGAACAAAGATATCCATATTTAGGGCTGGGTAAAACAGCCTCACTATTCTGAAAATCCGAAAGATACCTTCCTGTGATGTGGATTCATGTGTTACAAGACTCAACTTCTATCCAACTAGAACCTGCTTCTTTGCGCACTTGTTTTTTACTCATGAGACCCCTAATTGCATCCACATCTTCCCATCTTCCTAAAGATGCATACATGTTAGACAGCTTCACATAAACGTAATCTTCATCTCTCTCCAATTCAATCACCTTAGCACCTGCAGTTTCTGCTACTTGTATATCTCTCTGTGTTCCACAAGCACCAAGCAAAGCCCTCCAAACTAATCCTTGAGACTCAAAACCAAGTTCATGTATCATCCTCTCTGCTCTCCACAACTCTCCTTTTTGACCCATCAGCCGTATCATTGAACAACAATGCTCAACAGATGGTGTGATCCCATGGTCGTTTATCATAGATTCAAGGTAATGAATAGCAACTTCAATGAGAATTTGGTTATGGGAACATGCTGATAAAAGGTTAAGAAATGTGATGCTGTCCGGTTTTATATCTCCTTCCATTTTCAGCATCTTAAAGAGTTCAATAACCTGTACAGAATCACCATTGCGAGCATAGCCATACATCATAGTGTTCCAGCTTATCAGATTCCTGTTAGGCAGTTCATGGAAGATCGATTCGGCACGCTTCACTTGCCCACATTTTGAGTACATATCAATTAGTGCACTTCCAACCACTACAGATGTATCTAAGCCACACTTCATAGCACAACAATGGATCAACATTCCCCACGTTAAGGCTGCAATACTAGCAAGTCCATTTAAGATGATTGAAAATGTAAACTCATCCATCTGCACGTTTCTTGAGTGCATTCTGCTGAACATATCCAGAGCCTCTCTAGCTCGATTCCTATTAACAAACCCTGTAATTATGGAGTTCCAAGAAGATGAATTCGGAGTTGGCATAGTTAACAAAATCTGAACAGCATCTTCTATATTCCCCACATGAGCAATGCCGTTTATCAACCCATTATAGGAAATGGTATCAGGGTTGGGCATAAGGTGCAAAAACCTGTATGCAAGTTGAATGTTTCCGTTGTTTGCAGTTGCTGCTATAACTGAATTCCAAGAAATAACGTCCTTGTCAACAATCTCAGAGAAAACCCAGACAGCATCCTCAACTAACCCGCATTTACCATACATGTCAATCAAGCAGTTTGCAACAACAGTGCCATCAAGCATGCCCAATTTGACAACCACAGAATGAATTGACCTTCCCAATATGAACAGGCTCAGGTGGCCGCAAGCAGCGAGAGCAGACGTAAAAGAGAACGCGTCAGCACAAACGTCGGACCTTCCTAAGCACCTGAACAAACACAAGGCTCTCAGAAACTGGCCAGCTTGGACATAACCGGAAATCAAAGTGTTCCAAGAAACAGCGTTTGCTTGAGGAGTTTCATCAAACACCTTGTGAGCATAAGCAAGTAAGTGCATTTTCACGTAGAATCTGACGAGTGAGGCGGAGACATAGACGCGGGAAAAATGCCCCGAACATAGAATGTAACTGTGGAGCTGTTGTCCAAATGAGTAGGAGCCTAGGTCAGTAGTAACTCTTACTAGGTTAGCAAGAGCATATGCATTTGGTTTAGTCCCAGAATTGAATATTCTGGATGCTTCAAATAACTCCAACTCTGTATTGGTTTCACCATGGACAAGGGAATTGATGGTAGTTACCCACATGAAATTACTACGTCCAATGCTAATATTAGTTTGATCAAAACTAGTGCTACTGCTATATGCCAGGTTTGAAGGAAATGCATGAGAATGATGTGCCTTCTCGAATTTTCTTGCTACATTGAAGAGAAACCTTCGCATGGCTTTCTCTCTGCTATGCTAGGCTACACGTACTAGATTTTGCAAGAGACCGAAAAAATGCTATCTGATTATTTATGGAGTTACCTACTGTATTTGACAATGGTTTTTGTGGATAATCAAATATTTTCTCTTCAAGTTATATCTTTTAAGGATTTTTTAATTTTAAATTATATTTCTTTTTAGCGAATGAGCTATAACTCAAATAACATAGTTTTTGTATATTCTTTTAGATTTATATTCTTTTAGATATCGTGGGTTCGAATAAATTAAGTGCAAGCAAAATTTATTATTTTTAATTATTAGTTTAATTTTTAAAATCTAGCAATTCAATACTATATTTTAAGTCTATATTTTTAAATATTATTAATTAATTATTGACTAAACAAAAATTGTATTGACCTTCTAATATTCGTTCATTAATTATTATAAAAAAAATTAAAGTGATGAAAATTATAAAATAATAAAATAAAAAATTAATCATATTGAATTAATGAATTTGTAATTTTTATCTTTGATTAAAATATAATTACTCTATTTCATTTCAACAATTTTTTTATTCTGACTAAATAATAAATAGGTTCCTAATTTTTTATTTTAAAGACACATAAGTTTTTGACTAATTAAAAATATAAAAATATTTCTAACCTTTTAAAATGCGAGATATCTAAGTTTTTTTGGAAGGCCGATGTGTTCTTATATATAACGGCCGAACTTAAATATTTTGTATTTTAAAAAATTAAAAATATTTTTGTATTTTTAATTAATAAAAAATTTTATGTGTGTTCGAATTAAAAAGTTAATGACGTGATTGTCTTTTTTCATTTTAAAAAGAATTTGATATAGTTATTATAATATAAAACTCTCACATTTACCGAAGAGAAACAGGCATGGTTTGCATGGGATCTTCGAAACCGTTCACTGAAAGGTCATGTTTCCGTTGCTTGAATTAAACAGTTGATAGTAAATGGAGTTTTAGAAACCCCCATTATAAAAATTTGTTTCTTCTGTAAAATAGACAATGGGAAGGACAATCCTTTCTCTATTTATAAGAAAAACTCCAGATTTAGATCAGAGAAAATCATTTCAGCGTTAGCCACATACACCTATTTATATCATAGTAAAAATTGTAGAATAAAACAAGTCAAACCACAGAGAATGGTAGGTACTTGTTGAAAACACAATCATCATCATGAAGGTTAGCTCCATTGCCTTGAACAAAATACAAAGGATTTGTATGATAATTAAAAGGAACATACATACAGGACCAAAGAAGTTAGCATATATGCCACCGTTCTCCGAAACGTATGCATAAAACGCAAGAAAAAATGAAGACAGGGCAGGGTAGTGCAAGATATCTTCTCTTGTGACATACAACAAGAGAGGGAGCTATTATTTGTTAGGAAGCAAAAAGATGGCGATGGCGGAAATCAGAAATAAGAGGGTGGTGGAAGATGTTGCAATAATCGGAGGGTTGATCGGAGTCCAATTTATCTACGCAGGGAACGCTTTTCTGATGAGTTATGCTATGTCATTAGGCCTTACCTCTCTTACCATTGTTATTTTCACTTCCCTAGCTACCTTCCTTGTTCTCTTCCCCGTTGCCTTTTATTTTGAAAGGTCCCTCTCTCTAACTTCTCCCTGAATGGCTGTTAGGAATGGGGTTTTTAACAGAGATTAGTTTCATCATGTTTTATTTGTATCTATTGCAGGACTAAGTGGCCCAAGGAGTGCAAACTCAAGCTGATTATGCAACTCTTGTTTCTTTCATTTGGAGGGTAAGGAACACTTATCACTCATTCTTTAATTTCATATGATGAAAATTGATTAGTCAAGTGTCTATCTTGAAACAACTAAATTTTGTGCGAGTTAGAATCGCCTCAATTGAGATGTTCAATCAAGGGAAAGTAGAGAGTGGGCAACTTAAAAAGCAAGGTGCATAAGTCATCACAGCTTTGCTTAGCTTATCTTTTTAGATTAATGAAAGATAGGTAGTCTTTTCTTCGGGAATTAAATAGTTTAAGGACTTTGAGAATTTAAATTATGGAATGCGACAGAGTTTGGAAATGACTAATGAGTACTAGGTTAGAAGTTGAGAAACATAAGAAACTGTTGAAGGAAAACACTGACTGCATAAGCGGCCTATATTGGTTTTTATTGTTCTTTTCCGTTGTCCTCTTATTAATGATTCAACATTCAATGATAATACTTGATTAGTTTAATTACAGCACCCAAACATTGCTGCAGTAATGTATTCCAAATTGTTACTTATATAGGAAAAGAAAATAAACATATTATAAAACAATCCTTACCTTATGGTATATTAATTATTAATCCAATTTTTTAAAATAAGAGATGCTATTGTTATGCAGACTAGCTTTCCAGTGTCTGTTTCTGAAAGGAATCAATCTAACTTCACCAGCAATGGGAACTGCAATGCCAAACCTTGCACCGGGTCTTATCTTCATCATGTCTTGGACTTTTGGGTAATCTAACTAACATTAAAATCATATGGTGATCTATAAATGCTTTAACTATATCCAAGACGCCAAGTAAGTTCTTAATTTGGGGGCAGGTTGGAGAGTGTAAACTTAAGGAACACACATAGCAAAGTAAAAATCTTAGGAACACTGCTATGTGTTTTTGGGGCTCTCACAATGAGCATAATGCAAAGCATTTCTGCTCCTCCGGAAACCGGTTTTGAGGCTACAGTTCAATCATCATCGACGCCATTGCAGTTTGTGTTTGACAAGCACAAGATGATTGGCAGCCTCTATCTTGTCGCTGCAGTCTTCATACTGTCGAGCAGCGTCGTCCTGCAGGTACCATGTGATGTGATCCAGTTAAAAAATTTGCATTAGAAAAATGTTAAAAGCCATGAAGTTTATAAGAGAATTATAATGCAGGCTTTTGTTCTTGGAGATTTTGCGGCACCTATGTCCTTGGGTGCAATAACGTCCTTGTTAGGGGCCTTCATGACCGCAGTTTTTCAGTTACTTACAGAGCACCAACTGAAAACTGATTGGCAAGTTCTGCGTTTTAAAGACCTAATTGGCTATTCTTTTCTGGTAATTTCAAAATAAATGCATCTTGATGCTTAGTTAAGCCTTGGCAGGGTAATCTTAACCTATATTGAAAATTCCGTTGTTATTACTATTAGTATGATTTATTTATATGAATAAAGTATGGTAGCTAGTCTAACATTAAAGTGGATGAGGTATGGTTATTTATGGCAACCACATGTTATAGTTTCAATGTCATAAAGGCAAAAAATTCTAATATAGACACACAGGCAGGTGTAGCGAGTGGAATATGTTTATGCTTCAATGGTTGGGCACTTAAGAAGAAAGGACCAGTCTTGGTCTCCATGTTTAGCCCCATTGCTACAGTCTGCTCTGTCATTTTCTCCTTTGTTACCATGAGAGACACTATTAATTTTGGAAGGTATAACTTTATTGACATTCCTAGCTAATATTAATTATTACAAACGTTATTCATTTATTACCAATGCTACTGCTTTGCAGCATTGCAGGTATGTTACTCATGTTCACTGGCCTGTACTTAGTTCTTTGGGCCAAAGACAAAGAAGGCAACGCAAGAGGAAATAATGGCAATGAGATTGAGAAGGCTTTTTTAAGTTGATTGTGTTTTCAATTGTGCAAATAGATGCACATGCTGTGACCAAGATTGGAAAAGTTAAGCGTGTATGAAAACAGCGATTTAACATTATATAAAGAAGGGCAAATAATGTAGCTGACTTCCTTGCAAAACGAGCTGCTCTACAGATTCGAACTATGTCAAATGACCGGTTTCAAATGATGATTTTTTCGAATTTGTCGTAGTGTGTTAAGAAGATCTAGTGTTTCTTCTTTTCTTTTTTCATATACATATATATATACATAATACAGCTGCATACTTTGTATTGCCCAATAAAATTAAAATGCAGCAAAATAGTAATTGTTAGAGTTTGTTTTGTATAGTTGGTTGGTTGGTTAGTTTGTTAGATTTAAATTCTACATCACTAGTTAGTTATTTAATTTTTTCTATTTGTACAACTATATATACTGCATATAGTTTTGACTCTTTGAATTAATTGAATCATTTCAAAATTCCTTTCTCTCTCAATTACAATCTCGTTCTTTTCTCCTCTGTTTTCTCTACTCAAGGCTGCATCACAAGCCTTCTTCTCTTTAAGCTTGCTCTTGCAAGTTATTTAAATTGCAAGCTCGATACCATTTTACATGGTATCAGAGCTTCCAAAATCAGAAATGGTAGATTAGTCATCAGATCCGAATGCGAGTCATTCATCGAATTCCGCTGCAGATTTTAAGAGATTCACTACTTTCATGTGTCAATTCTCTCAGTTTCAAGCACACATCGGCAGATCCGACTCCTCTTCTGCCATTTTCGATCCGATCAGTCCTTATTTTCTTCATCCAGGTGAAAGTCCTGGAACTTCTCTGATTCCGCTCCAGCTAACGCCTTAAAATTATTATCAGTGGTCGCACGACATGTGGAGAGTAATGAGATCGAAGAATAAGGTGAAGTTCCTTGATGGATCAATTCTGAAACCGACCGAAGGCGATCCTACTTTCGAAGCATGGGTTAGGTGCAATAATTTTCTTCTCTCTTGGATTAACCTTTCTCTCAGTCCTGAGATCACTAAAAGCGTGATGTGGATTAGTTCAGCTCCAGATTTATGGAATGATTTGAAGCGTCGTTATTCGCATGGAGATGTTTTTCGAGTAGGTGAGTTGAAAAAGAAATTCTATGCGCTCAAACAAGGTGATCTCTCTGTCACCTCTTATTTTACAATGCAGAAGGCTATTTGGGAATAATTAGAAAATTTACATGTCATCCCTAATTGTGTTGCTTGTGTGAGTGGTTGTTCTTGTGGATTAAAAATCGTTCGAGATCATGCATCTGAAGAATATGTTGTTAAATTTTTTAGAGGTTTGAATGAACAATATTTCACTGTTAAATCACAAATTATGCTTATGACGCCATTGCCTGAAATCAACACTGTGCTAGTTATGCTAACTCAACAGGAACGACAGTTGAATTGTGAGTTGTCTGATAGCAAAATTGTGACTAATTCTTTGAAAGTGCAAGCCTCAGCTGGAAGTGGTTCATTCCCAGCGAGAGGCAGAGGCCATGGGAGAAGTACGGGTAGAGGAGGCACTCAGAAATCCTATGGTCCAGGATACACTTCTAAGCTTTGTAGCTACTATAATCGAATTGGTCATTTAGCAGAAATTTGCTACAAGAAAAATAGCTTTCCTGCTCACTTAAAACAGTGAGTAGCTAATCAAATCAGCACTGAAGGGACAGTTGAGAATTCTATTGCTGAGATCACTGATTCTGGCTCAGATGAAAAGAGTAATGATACATTACTTGTGTTAACTTCAGATCAGAAAGAAACTTTACTGGCCCTCCTCCAACAACCATTCATGCCAGCTTCCCATAGTGTTAACCACATCACTTCTTCAGCCACCCTCACTCAGCCAAAAGGTAGGCATTTATTGAGTATGTCATCAAATTTTAATAAAACCTCTTGGATACTTGACAGTGGAGCCACTGATCATGCATCTTACATTCAAGAGTCTTTTAAAATTTTCTTTTACATGAAGCCGGTCTTAGTAAATCGACCTGATGGCTCCACCACCACTACAAACATTTGTGGCACTGTACAACTTTTGAACCATTTGATCCTTACTAATGTCTTATTCATACCTCACTTCAAATACAATTTGATTTTAGTTTCTAAACTCACAAAGTCATTGCATTGTGAATTAAAATTTACTGATTCTTCTTGTGAGATATAGGTACTCCCATCATTGAAGATAATTGGACAAGCTAAAGTCATTGGGGATATCTATGTGATGAATGCTCAACCCTGAAAGCTAACTACACCAGCAGTTCATACACCCTCAATAAATTTGACAGTGCAGCAGAATTTAAGAGCCTTATGGCATACTAGACTAGGTCATCTACCATATAGCAGAATGTCCATAATGAAAAATACATTTTCATTCATCGAGTGCATCTCATCATCTCATGTTTGTGATTCTTGTCACTTTGCTAGACAAAAGAAATTGTCATTTTCTAATAGTAATACACACTCTGAAAGTCTTTTTGACTTAATACACAAAGATATTTGGGGGCCACTCTCAATTCTATCAACTTCTGGCCATAAATATTTTTTTACTATTGTAGAAAATAAAACAAGATTCACTTGGATTTATTGCATGAAATTGAAATCAGAAGCTGCGAGGTTGGTGCAAAATTTTGTTCAACTGGTGCAAACCCAATTTCATAAAACTGTGAAACAAATTAGAACAGATAATGGAATGGAGTTTAAAATGAATTCTTTCTACAACTTAAAAGGAATCTTGCATCAAACATCTTATGTTGAGACTCCTCAACAAAATAAAATTGTTGAGAGGAAGCATCAACACATATTGAATGTTGCAAGAGCACTTTTGTTTCATTCTCATGTTCCAAAATGTTTTTGGCACTATGCAGTGCAACATTCGGTACATTTAATTAATAGACTGCTAAGCACTTACTTACAACATAGAACTCCTTATGAAGCTCTTTTCAACGCTAAACCAGATTTAACTTCTCTCAAGGTGTTCGGTTGTCTAGTTTTTGCCACTACTTTAAGTGCTGGTAGAAGAAAATTAGATCCAAGAGCTCGAAAATGTATTTTTCTCGGGTATCAATCAGGGACAAAAAGATCCATTCTGTTTGACTTGAAAACAAAAGAACTTTTCATATCAAGGAACACTGAATTTTATGAGCACCATTTTCCTTTTAAACAAGTGACAAAGATCGCATCTCCCTTCCATGCATCAACATCCATTGGAGTTGTCAAATTTTGACCCTTTTGCATTTTACTGTGGTAATTTCACATATAATACAGCTGCATCTCATCATGACACACCAGCACCTCCCACTATGAGCATTGCATCAGATTAATCTATAAGTTCTGCATCGCCAGTGGCATCTTCTCATGACATAATTACTTCTGCATCATCCTTAGCATTGGAACCAGCATCAGCACAAGCATCATTAGACCATACATCCACTAACATTGAACCTCCACCTGCTGTACCAATTTTTAGAAGGTCTAAACGAGAAAGAAAACAACTATCTTATCTTAAAGATTTCCATTGTTTCCACATTTCATCACATAGAGATCCAATGAGTGCGCTCTAATTACCTTCAACTTGTAAGTATCCTCTTTCTCATCATTTGTCATATGCATTATTCTCTCCCAAGCAGCTAGCTTTTACTTTCTCTCATAAATAACTCGGATCCTAAACACTATTCTGAGGCTGTCTTGCATGATTGCTGGCGGAAGGCCATGGAATCAGAACTCACTGCTCTTGAGTAAAACAAGACATGGATCATCACTCGTCTTCCCCATGGGAAGAATGTAGTTGGTTGTAAATAGATCTTTCGTACAAAATTCAATCCGGATGGCAACCATTGAGAGACACAAAGCGCGGCTTGTTGCCCAAGACTTCACTCAAATTCCCGAAATTGACTACATTGACACCTTTAGTCCTGTTGTGAAGATGAGCACTGTGAGGGTTCTCCTTGCCATTGTTGCAGCGAATAACTGGCACTTTCATCATCTTGATGTGAATACGACTTTCCTTCATGGCGACCTTTATGAAGATGTTTACATGAAACTTTCAAAGGGACTACAGTTTTCGAATCCCAAGTTAGTTTGCAAGTTTAGGAGGTCTTTGTATGGCTTGAAGCAGGCTAGTCGCCAGTGGAACATCAAACTCTCTGTTGCTCTTGCTGACTTGGGGTTCACTCAATCTGAAAATGATCATTCATTGTTTACTAAATCCACTGGTACAAGATTTACTGCCATCCTTGTTTATGTGGATGATCTAGTGCTGGCAGGGAACGATCTGGATGAAATTCAAGCTGTTAAGATTTTCGTAGATGATAAATTCAAGATTAAGGATCTTGGCATCCTCAAGTTCTTTATTGGTACGGAGGTAGCGCACAACAAAACCAGTATTGCATTATATCAAAGGAAGTATGCATTAGACTTAATCACGAATTGTGGCTTACTTGGTGCCAAGCCAGCTTCTATGCTTATGGAGTACACTACCTTCCTATATAAGGATTCAGGTTCTCCTCTTCCTGATGCAACCATGTATCGCAGATTGGTGAGCAGACTTCTATATCTTACAAATACAATACCTGACCTTAGCTATTCAGTTGGGTGCTTATCTCAGTTCATGGATTCACCCACTGATGCTCACTTGACGCCAGCCTATTGAATCCTTCGATATCTTAAGCAATCCCCTGCAACAGGCCTATTTTTCTCAAGCAACAATTCTTTTACACTGTCTGGTTACACAGATTCTGATCGGGATGCTTGCAAAGACACTAAAAAATTCATTAGTGGCTATTGCTTCTTTCTTGGCAACACTCTCATTTCTTGGAAGAGTAAAAAGCAAGCCACAGTTTCAAGGTCATCCTTAGAAGCTAAATATCGTGTCCTTGCTAATGGCACTTGTGAGCTTATTTGGTTACTCAAGCTGTTAAAGGAATTTGACATTCACCCTCCTCTTCCGATTGATATTTTTTGTGATAATAATTCGGCTATCTACATTGCATCAAATCATGTGTTCTATGAGAGAACCAACCATGTTGAGGTAGATTGTCATGTGGTTCGAAACAAATTTAAAGAAGAAATTTCTAATCTCAAGCACATTGTCTCTAGCGATCAACCTGCAGATCTTTTCACTAAACCCCTTGCTCCCAAACCATTTTCTCACTTGCTTTTCAAGCTGGGCTTACTTGATTTGCACAACCCAAGTAATACCAGCTTGTGGGGGGCTATAACATAATACAGCTGCATACTTTGTAACATAATACAGCTTGTTAGAGTTTGTTTTGTATAGCTGTAGAGTTTGTTTTGTATAATTGACAGGTTGGTTAATTTGTTAGATTTAAATTCTACATCACTAGTTAGTTATTTAATTTTTCTATTTGTACAGCTATATATACTGCATATAGCTTTGACTCTTTGAATTAATTGAATCATTCCAAAATTCCTTTCTCTCTCAATCACAATCTCGTTCTTTCTCTCTTCTGTTTTCTTTACTTAAAACTGCATCACAAGCCTTCTTCTCTTTAAACTTGTTCTTGCAAGTTATTTAAATTACAAGTTTGATATCATTTTACAACATACGCTAAACCTATAATTATATAAATAATACATATATAAAGGTTTAATTATAAATTTGCAATAGAAAAATTCCAATTATATGTGTATTGAATTTGAATTTGGAATATATCAAAGATTATAGTGTACACTGTATTAAAATAGAGTTATAACTAAAATATGGATTAATTAATACAGCGATTATTTATTGTGCGAAAGTTTGTCTTGATTTGAATTTGTTAAATAATTGATAAAGTTGAATTACTTGAATAGAAATGAAACAAGATAAGGAAGTTGATCTTTTACAATTTCCGAACCATAGTTTAGTCCTTTGTGTTGGATCACTTTCAAATGGATGAAATGTCAATGCTGCTGATTTCCATGTAATAAAACTTCAACTTGACTTCCCAAACCCAAAAAATACTGCAAATTGACGATTGACAATGGCAATTCGCCGCTACTAACATTGGAATATTCTATACCTTTAACTAAGAAAAAATGGGATCAATTTATTGTTGAAAAATGTTAAAACGACTATTAAAATTTATTATTTATTATTTTATTTTTAATTATTAATTTAATTTATTTAATAATTTAATAATATATTTTAGTTTATAATTTTAAATATTAATAATTAATTGATAATTATAAATAATATATTTTAATAATTTTTTAATATTTATTATTATTATTTTTAGTTATTAATTTAATTTTTTAATTTAATAATTTAATAATATATTTTTAATTTATATTTTAAATATTAATAATTAATTACTGACTAAAATAATAAATTTTATTGATCCTCTAATATTTCTGTTTAATTAATTGTATAACTTTCGCGTGGTCCCGCTAACTATGTTTCTAACACTACTACCTTCATCTATTAAATCCAATAGCACAAATAGAGAATAAAATACGAGATCAGTGAAATAAACAATATATGACGATAAAGGGTTAATTTAAAGTTGCACTAAACCTACCCGTCATTGTGTAATGTATCTCATTTCCTGAAATATCGCTGTCACTACTACTAATAAACATTTTGGGATTCGGTAACACTCCAATCCATATGATGTAATTTATAGTTGACCTGCTAATTAACTTCCCATAATCTTTCTGTTCGGTCCGTGAGGATTCAATCGAATTATAGCTATTCCTTCAAATAGTGTGTGTTTTTTTTGTCTAAAAATAGTGTGTGTTTATATTATGATCGGTCATATTAGAGTTTGAATAAAAATAATTTTATAGAATTAATTTTAAGTAGAAGTAAATTTGTGTAAACATGATTTATGTTTAGCAATTTTATATCAAAATTGATTTGATAAAATAAATATTATTTGAATAATATTAATTAAAATTACTGTTAGATAGATATTTACTTAAAAGGACATGACATTAAATTATAATGTTATTTTTTTATATATGTTTAATTTTTTATACTTTTTTTATATGTTTTTTATATAGTATATTTTTAATACTCTTAGTACTCTTTTTTAGTATGTTATAATTTTTAACTATTATTATTATTTATAGTTAATTTTTTTGTTTCATTTATTTTACCTAATGGGATCAATAAATTCTATTATAAAAAGATAATAATAAATATAATACACAAAAATTATAACTATAAAAATATATAATGTCAAATAAAAAATTAATAAAAAATATAAATAATAAATAATAAAAAAGAGTTCATCCAGAGAGAAATAATAAGAATTCTATAAATAATGCAATAACATGTATAAAGGATAAAGTTGGTAAAAGAACAATAAATGTTGAAGGTAGTGGTTAAAAGCACATTGGTGCAACGAAGAAACTAGAAATTATTGCTTCTTATAAACGTGATTTTATGAACAAAATCACTTCTGCATTTGTAGAGAAGAAAATTAGCCAAACAAAAAATTGAAGCTTTCAAGAAGCTCTAACGTGCTTTTTTCCTTTAAACGTGTTTACCAAACACACCCTGTGTTATTTGGTTGGAAGAGTTATACGTGGACTTGGCCAGAACACCGCAACAAAAATATCTATATAAGATATTCCATATTTAAGTTAAAAATGAACTTTAACGATATTTAATGAATATTAAAAGTAAGCTGTGAGACTTGTGTGTATGTCGTCGTTATATGCTCGTTTATATAGATGAATAACTTGGTAGTTTGCTTTGGAGTGTGGCCGAGATTCTTGTTAAGAATTTGAGATTCTTGTTGATAATCATTGATTAATATTCCTCGTAACCGATCTTATCTTTTCTGTTTCCGAGTTATGAGGTTTGCTACCATTTGATCATTTGGCCAAAGTATAGCGTAAGTATCATAGCCCCCAAGCTTGCTTTGTATTGAAGGAAACAAAGGCGAGCTTCAGTTCCGCATATACTCGACTACAGATCTTGTATTACGTCGGGATGGCCTAGCCCCCAACCTCGTCTTGATTTCGTACAGAATATGAAAAGTCTTGTAATTAATGCACGTCTAGTTTCTCGTGCCTAGTGGATTGATTGATGTGAGATCGTGGTGCGTGTTTCGATGGATCTTTGACCGTTAGATTAATGTATAAAGTGGAGGATTTTATTGATAGCTGTGATTTGAAACGATTTGATTGTTAGTAACCGTTTGGTTTCTTTGAATGTATCAAGTTTATTGTTATTTTTTCTAACTTTTCATCTTTGTAGACATTGTGATAGGAACGAAACTCCTTCGTTTGTCAGAGAATGAGTAAAAAAGGTGAGTGTTGAATTTTCTCTGTGTCTTCCGTTTCTTTGTTTTTGTGTTAATAATGGTAAAAGCTAAGTTGGTGATTTTGAAAAATGACCCATATAGTTGGGTTGATGCTAGGGTAAATAGTTGTACCTCTTGCTTTAATGATGATGAATCGGTGAGAATGTTGGGTTCTGATGTTTAGGTTAGGGATGGTAGTCAGATAAGAATAGAATTGTTACCTTGTGGAAAGGAGGATCATGTTTGTGAGAAACTTGGTGACTGATTGTATTTCTATATGTATAGTCTTGACTGAGTTAGGTGTTAGGCTACCCTTTACAGAGTTTGAATGTGGCATTTTATATTGGTTAAACTATGCTCCAGCTCAGCTTCATCCAAATTCCTGGGGATTTGTTATGCCTTTTGAGGTCTTGATGGAGGTATTAGAGCATCCTCCGTCGCTTAGGTTATTCTTCTCTTTATTTCAGGCTAAGAGAGTCAGACGTGATTTGTGAGTGAACTTGAGTAGTCAACCTGGTAAGTCGGTTTTCGCTTTGTATAAATCGGGATTTAAAGACTTCAAGACCATGTTTGTCAAAGTTAAGAGTGTGGTAGAAGAGTTCCCGTTTAATGTGAATGAGTTTTTGGAGGAGAGGTTCCCTCTGTCTTGGTCTGCGGAGTCTGTACAGGTTTTGGATGTTGATGATAGACTTCTTGATGATGATATTATTATGGAATTTTTATTTGAAATGTTGGAATTAAGGTATTTTTTGTCCATTGCTAAATTGTTGAAGTGGGACACTGATAAGCAAGCAGTTTTGGATTACATAGGTAATTTAGATTGGTAAGCTTTTTGTTGTATTTTGACTTATGAACTTAATGGTAGGTCATTTTGATTTTTCAGCCAAGAAGGCCCCAACCATAACCACTGCTGGTCTGAAATCTTTCTTCAGCCAAAGGAAAAAGAATGAGAAGGAAGGGTCGACCGCCAATGCTGATAAGGACACAGGTGTTGGTGCTGTGCAATTGGAGCTAAATCCTAAAAGGAAACGGAAAAGAGGGCAACCAAAAGGGAAGGTGGTTGAGGTGGTTGAGCCAAAAAATGAGGACTAGGTGAGTTTGCAGCTGGCGGAGTCGACGTATGAATATCAGAAGAGACTACATCACTATCTTGAGGATGATCATGATAAGTCACTTTGGACCAGACTGTTCCCTTTTATTACTTTTGATGATGAGCTCTGCCAGTTCCCTGATGATGCCAAGATGATTAGTGAAGTAGGCCATATAGAAGCAAGTCATTTTTTGCAAGTATCTTTTCGTCTGAATTGTATTTTAATATTTGTGTTGTTTAGAACTTAACTATGGGCTCTCATAGTTCATTGGTGCTTGCCTCGTGGCTATTGGTCGGACGCAAGAGCTTGCTTTTGGAAAAGATAAGAAAGATACGGCAAGTATTGCGAAGCTATCCAATGTTGTTGAGGAAAAAGAGAAAGTGATCATTGAACCTTCTTCTCCCTTGAAGCAGAAGGAGGCCGAGGTTAAAGAGGGGAAGCGTCTACGACTTTCTTCTGAAGAGGAAGTGAAGGCAGTGAAAAGTGAGAATGATCAACTGGGTGCCCGATCAAAGAATTGGAGACCGAGGTATATGAGGCGTTTGCCCAGGGTTTTGACCGAGTTGTTTCTCATGTCAAGATCCTCTTTCCAAAGGCAGACGTTTTGAAGCTTGATGCCACAAAAGTTGTTGTGAATGGCGAATTGGTGGACGATGATGCTATAGTGAAGAAGGAGAGCAAGAGCTCAAGCATAGGCGATAAGGAAGATTGATTTGTAATATATATAGTTTTAAACTTATGTGTTGAGTTAGAAAAATAATTAACACATTAATAATGACAATCATGATTAAGTTGGGTTAATAACCCAAATGATTTTTGATGTATTGGTTCAAGTGTGCAGGCCCAAAGTTATTTTTGTTGCAATCCAAACCAATGCAAAATGCACTCAAGTGTGCTGAATGGAAAATGATCCACAGACCAAGCTCAATCCCAATCAAACTTTAGTGAATCAAACCTAAGCTAAGCTTCACAAGTTTATTTTGGATAAACACGAGAGAGAGAGAGAGAGAGAGAGAGAGAGAGAGAGAGAGAGAGAGAGAGAGAGAGAGAGAGAGAGAGAGAGAGAGAGCTTCATTTTCGAACCTAAACATCAAAGAAAAAGGAAAAGAGAAAGCAATCCTAGAAAGCCAATGTCAAATCAACTTAATCAAAAGCATGTTAAGTTTGTTCAGAGGTTAAAGGTAATTGTTTCTATTTGCATGCAAGTTAATTTCTTCAGTTCTTCTCCAACTCTCTGTAACACCATTTTAGAAAAAATTAAAGAAAGTGGTGTCTGATCATATCTGGTATAAATCAATATCTTACAATGTTACTTGGAGCCAAAGCACAATTTTAAGGGTTTAAATTTGGGATTATAACTGAGTAAACAAATCTCTGCTGCTTTGCCCTCCTCGGTCAAGCAAATAATCAGATTTGAAATTCCTAATTTTGGGGTTGATTGAAGAAAGAGAAGAGAGGATCTCTGCTAGCCCAAAGTCCAATAAGTTGACTTTGAAAGGAACCCTAACCAAGGCTCAGATCAAGGTACAAAAAAGAAAAGGTTTCTCATTGGAGACTAAGGAGAGAGAACCTGAGAGAGAGAGAGAGAGAGAGAGAGAGAGAGAGAGAGAGAGAGAGAGCAAAGTGTATAACCTCACAAATTAAGTTTGAAGTCTTGGAAGCATTGCACATACACTAAAGGAAGCATTCTACCAAGATGAAGAACAAGGTTATGAGTTCAGAAGCTGGTTTCAGTACATAGAGTCAATGTTGTGAATCATCGTCTCCTTCATATTTTACTGTTTGTATTTCTGTTTCAATATATATCTTTCTTTGTATTCTATCTGAGGTAAAAGGCAAGAAAGAAAAGTATTGAGAAAAAGACATAGAGTGAAAAAGGCTTAGTGAAACACTTGAGAAAAAATCCAAGAGTGATTTCAGATTTTCTTTGATTGGTTTTCTTTTTTGTATCAAGTACCTAAGAGGTACCCCTTGCTAAGTTGGGTAATCACTTAGTGTGTCTAGTTTAGGTAGTTGCATAACCAAATCAAGTTTATGTTGAATCTTGATGTGTCTCAAATAAGATTATATTGAGTCTTGGAGAATTGGTATATGTAATACTTAAAAGATTGTGAAAATTCCACCAATGTTATGGCGGAGACTGGATGTAGGTTGCATTACACTAGGCAACTGAATTAGGATATATGGTTGTCTCACCTTCTTCCTTTCTGCTCTGATTCTGTTTTTCTAGTTTTATGAGACAAAACAGAATTGTCTCCTACATAATTCGCTGCGCAGACTAAACAGAAGCCAAGTAATAATTTATGGTTTTAAGGCTTAATTAATCAAAGTTAAAGAAGGCCATAGATTCAACCCCGTTCTCTAAACCTTCTAGAACCTTCATTATGTTTTGTTTGTTTGAATATTGCTAGTGTTTCCGATAATATCAGTTTTATTTGGTGGGTTTGTTGGACAATTGCCGAGTATGAAGCTCAGTTTCCTTTGTTTAAAACATTTGATATGGTTTTATATTTTTAGGTTGGTTGATTGCATGTTTGTCAAGTAGATATAGAAATATTGATGCTAGGAATAGAACTGGGACATAAAATGAATTGCATTGTGTTAGTATATAAAAGGAAGATGTAGCATCTGACTTCGTTAAAACCCCTTTTTGAGTAAAACCCATGTTTTGGGAAAAGACCTCCAAAGTGAAAAAAGAGTACCTTCATTCGATGATAATGTAGTATTTCATGACTGATACAACTTTAAAGAGAAAATATTCCAAGGTCCTAAAATAGGGTTTTCCCTTAGTGTTTGTAGTAGATAGTATCCCCCATTCGAGAACCTTTATAACTCGGAAAGGACCTTTCAAGTTTGCGGCTGATTTTCCATGGGTTGGAGGCCTTTGTGCTTCTTCTGTTCGTCAAAGAACGAGGTCTCCTACTTAAAATACTCTAAGGATTACTTTTTTGTTGTGCCTCCTCTCTATGATTTGTTTCATTACAAGCTACTTTATAGTTGCCACCTCCCTGTCTTCGTCGGCAAGGTCTAGCTCTGTTGTTCTTGTGAGTGTGTTATTATCGTGATCATATAACTCGGCTCTTAAAGTTGGGTAGCTAATCTCGACAGGTATCATTGCCTCGGCTCCATAAACCAGTTTGAAAAGGGTTTTTCCCGTAGCTGATTGAATGGTTGTGTTATAGCTCCATAAAATTTTGGGGATGAGGTCGGCCCACTCCCCCTTTGTATCACTGAACTTCTTTTTCATAGCCTGCAATAAAACTCAGTTAGCGGCTTCTACTTGTCTATTTATCTGTGGATGTTCTACTGAGTTAAAATGATGTTTAACATTGAAGTTTTGTAAGAATAAAGCAAGCTTATGGCCATGAATTGTCTAATATTATTGGATATGATCTCTCCTGGTATACCATACCTACATATAATGTTCTTCCACAAAAAAAATCTTACCTTTTCAGCTATTATTTGTGCTAGTGGTTGTGCTTCGATCTATTTTGAAAAGTAGTCTATTGAAACTAAAAGGAATTTTACCTGGCCTTGTGCTTTCGAGAATGGTCTAAGGATGTCTAGTCCTCACTTATAGAATGACCAGCTTACCTCGATACTGTGTAATTGTTTGGCTGGTATTGTTGTAACGGTCACATGTTTTTGGCAATTATCACATATTTGTACTTTACTTATACAATCTCGTTTCATTGTCAGCCAATAGTATCATGTCCGAAGTATTTTGGCTTCGTCCTCTTATATGGTTTCCACACACGCCTTCATGTGTTTCCGTCATAACAATTTTGGCCTATTCTTTACCGAGGCACTTTAGTAGTGGTTGTGAGAAGCCTCGCCTGTATAAGTTGTTCCCAATGCTTGTGTAGAAGCTTTCTCTTCGTCGGAAAAATCATGGATTTGACTCTTTGTTCGAAATGACCCCATTTTTTATGTAATTAAGAACAGGAGTACTCCAATTGCTTGCCTGTGTAATACTTAATATGCATGTTAAGTCTATACTAGGCTTTTCAAGTGTTAATTGTGATAGTGTTGGTGTATGTGTGCTTGTCCTTGTGGTTGCTAATTTAGATAATATATTAGGTCGAGTATTTTGCTCTCTATGTACATGAATAATTTCAAACTTGTCAAATTTTGAAATGAAATCCTTTGCTATGAGCCAGTATTGTTCAAGCAAAGGATCTCGTACCTGGAAACTTCCATTAATTTGTTGCACGACTAGGAGCTAGGGAGTCGCAAAAAACTGTGAGCCGAGTTATTTGGAGGTTGTTGGTGAGCTTTAGTCCTGCCAGTAAGACTTCATATTCTGCTTGATTGTTGCTTGCAGTGAAAGAGAAGTATAATGCTGCTTGACTATTACTGTGTCTCCGTCTTTTAGTAACACTCCTGCTCCACTATGTTCTCGGTTTGATGCCCCATCTATATGCAACTTCCAATTTGGTTCTTAAAATTGTTCGTTTGTGGTAAATTTGTAAACGAAATCCGCTAATATCTGGTACTTCAAGGTCGGCCTTGCCTGATATTGGATATCAAACTCCGAGAGTTCAATGGACCATTTTATCAGTCGTCTAGCTAACTCTGACTTAGTCAAGATCTGTTGTAAAGGTTGGTCCATTCTGACTATTATTGTATGACTTTGGAAGTAATGCCTTAGCCTTTAGATATCGTACCTCGGCTGGTTGTAGGATTCTACTGACAAAGTATACCGGTCTTTGTAGTTTTCCTGTTTTAATAACAAGTACCAAACTTATAGTATGGTTAGAAATGGATAAATATAAATGTAATGGTTTACCAATTTTTGGTCTCTGGAGTATTAGAGGCGATGATAAGATGCCTTTTAGTTCTAAAAATGATCTTTTGTAGTCTTCGATCCACTTGAACTGTTTGTTCTTAAATATAGTTTGAAAGAAGTGGTATGATTGGTCTATTTGTTGGAAGAAATCGTGATAATGCAGCTACTCTCCCAGCCAGTTGTTGTACTTCTTTTATTATTTTTGGGCTTGTCGTGTTTAGTATAGCGTCACATTTTGCAGGGTTTGCTTCGATTCCCTGAGATGTCAGCATGAAACTAAGGAACTTGCCTCCTTGTACCCCAAAGGCACATTTCTCCGATTTAACCTCATGTTATATGCTCAAATTTGATCGAAAATTTCTAGCAAGTCAGTGCAGTGGGAACCCTACGCCGATGTCTTTTCAACCATATCATCAACATAGACCTCCATATTTCGTCCTATTTGTTTTTGAAATACTTTGTCCATTAGTCGCTGATATGTGACACCTGCATTCTTTAGACCAAATGGCATTACTGTATAATAAAAATATCGAATTCTGTTATAAAGGTTGTCTTACTCTAATCTTCAGGATGTATTAGAATTTGGTTGTAACCAGAGTATGTGTCCATGAAGCTTAAGCTATTAAAACCGGAAGCATTATTAACTAATTTGTCAATGCAAGGTAGCGGATAAGCGTCTTTAGGACAAGCTTTATTAAGATTTGTAAAGTCGACATACATGCGCCATTTACCTAAGTTTTTTCTTACCATTACCATGTTTGACAGACACGTTAGAAATCGTATTTCCCTGATGAATCCAGCGGCGAGTAGTTTCTTAGTCTCTTCTAGAGATGGCATCATCTTTTCTGTTTTGAGGTTTCGCTTTTTTTGTGCTATTGGTCGGGCTGCCTTGTTAATTGCCAGTTTGTGACAGATAATGTCGGGGTTGATCCCTGGCATGTTAGCAGGTCCATACGAATAGGTCGGCATTGTCTCACAATATAGTTGTTAGTCGTAGCTGCTCTTCACCTGTAAGGGCACCTCCTATATATGTAAATTGGTTTTCATTGTCAGTTAAAGTTACCTTCTGAAGATCATCCATGGGCTTAGGTCTTTCATGAAAATCCTCTTTAGGGTCGAGTTCGGACAACAAGGGTAATTCCCTCGAGTTATAGACTGCTTGCACGCATGTTGGTGTCATTGTCTTAGTTGAGTTCTGCTTTAAACTTGCCTTATAGCATTGCCAAGCTTCTTGTTGTTGCCACTAAATTTTCTTGTACATGAAACTTAACACACAAATGTAAAGTAGAGACTACTACTCCGAAAACATTCAAAGAAGGTCGTCTGAGAATAATATTATATGGACTAGAAAAATCTACTATAAGATATTGGATGTCAATAGTTTTTGATAATGGACTTTTCCCAATCATATTCTTTAACCATAAATGTCCGAATATAGGAACTCTCTCTCTAGAGAACCTAACTAGTTCTCCAGAGGATGGTTGCATGGCTTTTTCACATAATTTCATTTTTGAAAAGTTGAATAAAATAAGACATCAACATTACTGCATGGGTCTAGTAAGACCTTTCTTACCAACAGGTCACCAGTTTGGACAGAAATTACCACTGGATCATTGAGATTTGGGCTTGATGAATGATAGTAGAACTTGGTGAAGGCTATTGCTGTTTTTGTTGCATCCCTTGTTGTTGGATGAGTTGTTACCTCAGTTGCTAACATTGCCAGATAACTTCTCTTTTGGACCGAGCTTGTTGCTCTTCCTCCTGTGAAGCCTCCTGAAATACAGTTTATGATTCCTCTTGGTGGGTTAGGGTTGGTCCATTTTCTTTTTTCTTTCTCTGCCAAGGTTTGGAGGTGATCTTCTCGGTCTGGATTACTTTCCTTATTTATCCGTCCTTCCACAAATTTGTCCAGGAGATCTTGCCGGGCTAGTCTTTCAAGTAAATTTCTAGCTATTACACATTCGTCCGTGATGCGGCCAAACTTCTAGTGAAAGGCACAATGGTTGGTTTTGTCAATGAACCTCTGTTCTTGGTAACTTCCCGCTTTGCTTGGAGGTTTTATTATTTTTGCATGGAGCATCTCCTTGATGATGTTCTCCCTTTTGGTGTTGAATCGTGTATAGTTATCAAACTTTGGAGTGATCTTGAATGGTTTCTTGGCATCTCGGTTTTGTGGGTTCTTGGGAGTCTTTTCTTCCTCGCACCGAGGTGGTTGTTTATCTTCCCTTTGTGCTTCGTGGAGTTCTTTAATTTCCATTTGTCCGATAGCTTTTCTCAGAATTTAGCTAGTGTTTTTAGTTTTGCCACTGCGATTGTTTCTTGGAATTTTCCTGGACGTAGTTCGCTCTTGATTGCATGTAAGTGAACATCCGAACTGACGTCTGGATTTTCCATAATTGCTTTTGAAAATCGGGTCATCTAGTCCTTGAGGCTTTCACGTTGTCCCTGTTTATGGTGTTAAGATAGTCTGACCCATGAACATATATTTTTTATGCAGCAAAGTGGTTAGTGAATGCTTCTGCCAAATCCTCGAAGTTGGAAATAGATCTTGCATGCAACTTAGAAAATTAAAGTAAATTAGCACTATCTAAAAATGTAGGAAAAGATCTACATAATATAGGGCAAAAGTACTGTTAAAGAACATCATCGCCTGAAACTTAGTAATGTGAATATGTGGGTCTCTGAGCCCTTCATATGGCTTAAGTGTGGTAGGCAAAGTGAAATTCTTTGGCATTTAAAACTGCATAATGTCTTCTAAAAAAGGGTTGAATATCATCTTCTTTTCTTTCGAAAGAACTATTTCCTCTAGATAAATTTTCAACACTGGCTCTTCGTTACGTTTGGGGTTGGCCGTATCTTTCTTTTCGTTCTGGTTCTGTGCAAGTAGGTCATTCACTCTTTGGAATTCTGCCTGAAGCTCCGCATTTTACGCCAACAAGTCGGCTTGCGTCAGTTATTGAATTCCGTTGTCTACCATTATTGAGTCCCTAAAAAAGGAGTTTAAATGAAGAAAAAAGGAAGTGGAGTTAATTATCGGCCCTACGGTGGGTACCAAATGTTTCGTTCGTGAATATTCAACCGAGTTATAGCAACTCCTTCGAGTGGTGTGTTGCTTGGCTAGAAGAGCTATACGTGGACTTGGCTAGAACACCACGGTGAGAATACCTGCAAAAGATACTCCGACGCTTAAGTTAGAAATGAAACTTAATGATATTTAATGAATATTAAAAGTAAGTTGTGAACCTTGTGTGTATGTCATCGTTATATGCTCGTTTATATAGATGAATAATTTGGTGATTAGTTTTAGAGTGTGGTCCAAATTCTTGTTAAATTCGAGAGTATCGCTTCTAGGGTAACATCTTGTTAATAATCATTTGACTAAGATATAGGATACGTATCACTTTCTATCTGTTTCTGTATATATACTAATACTGGATTCTAATATACAAAAATATTGTGATTCAATTTGTTAAAAAAATAATTGGATCATTTTTTTATATTTTTTTTTCTGAATATTTACTCATTTATTACTTTATTAGTTGACTACATATTGATCAAAGAAAAGTTTATTCCCTAACAAAACTACAATTTTATTATCTCATCACATATATAAAGAAATAAGAAGTTAATATTTTTTCGTATCAGAACCAAAACAAAGAATGCGAGACAAAAGTACTTGGATGGATTATGATGAGTTGAGTTGGTAAAATTTTTATTTGTTGAAAGTAATTTATACTTTATAAAAATTAGTCTTTAAAATTATAGTATTTATATTTAGTAAATTAAATTAAAATAGTTTTTATTAAATATAAGCAATAATAATTTAATTTAATAAAAATAATTTTTAAACTTTTAAAATACTATAATAGACATAAATATAATAATAAATTTGATAATTTATTAATGTATATAGTTTTATATTAGATTTTATAATTTTAAAATATTTTATCTTAAGTATTTTTATAAGTACGTTTATCTTTTAAAAATTTTAAGTATACATATATAATTTTTTTTATCAAAATAAAAATTTTATGCTTTTCAAAAGTATAAGTACATTCTTAAAATGTTATACCAAACCAAAGATATGTTGTGTTTGCTCCTTGATATTTGTCATTCTATACATTTATATACTTCAGAAGTTAATTATTTTAGGAGAAAGATTTATAACATAGCTTATAAGTATTATCAAGTTTTTCTTTGATTATAAACATTTAGACATACTTAACACTTTAATGAAAAGCGTTTGTTTTTATCCAAAACTTTTGGAAAAAAATTTAATTTTGTCCTTATTTTTTTTAATTTTTCTTTAATATTTTATAAATATTTTAATATTGTCATTTCTATAAACAAAATTTAAATAAAAAACAAAAAAGCTAAAATTAAAATTTACTTATGGTGTTTATGATATTTCAGTAGTAAAAATTCACATATAATTGTCTTTATGTAAAATTGATAGTTGAGAATAATAAAAAACCTTTTCCTAGACTGTGCTTGTATTTTTCTACACTATAAGAGACACGCCGAATAGCGACGGTTTTTTCAGAGATTTGTGGTGGTTTTTAACCATCGCGAAACGAAATTCCAGCGGTTCCATAAATGTTGCCTATTAGGAGGTGGAGATTTGATTTTGCGGCAGTTTTGGAAAACCACTGGCACAACCGCAGCAAATCACATAATTGATTTTGCGGCGGTTGCAAAACCGCCGCTATTTGGTAAATGGGTTTTTTTAAAAAATTGTGGCGGTTTTATAACCGGCGCTATCTTGCGTGCTGGTTTAATTGTGGCAATTTGAAACTGCCACAATCTGCTGTATAAAATTATAAAAAAAATTGAAAGTCAAACCACTTTGAAATAATCCATAAAGTGTGCATTACAAGATCAACTGATAATACTAAATTGAAACTCAAGATAGTCATTAGATAGAATTAAATTATTTTAGCCACATTTTAAATTAGAACATTCTAGCATCGATATAAGGCATCAAGGAATGTCAATATTCATAGTATAGACAGAGTGTATTATAGGTAGAAAATCCAAAGCAACCTTTGAATTCATTAGAATCATTAAGTCACGCATATTTACAGAGAAGGTGTATTCAGAATTTCCAACTCGACCAAGAAAGTGAAAAAGGAAAAAAGTTAAGGAAGTTCAAAATTAGAGAATAAGTGACATTATTGATTATCTTATTTTTATAAAATAAAATTAAAAAAATTGAAATGCTAAGAGACAAAAATATTATAGTTGTATACCTTTAACTTAATGGGAGATGCAGCATCCCAAAAATTCAAGGGAGGTCAGAGATAAAGAGTTCAATTCCCTATGATAGAGCTCCTGCATAAAATTAAATCAAATCCTGCAAAGGTGACAGTAAATTATTTCACCAAATTACACTAACTTGTTGATATTGGTTTTAATTATTTTATTTAAAGAAAAAATTTCAAATTTATTTCAGTTGTATTTAATAAATCAAAATGACCAATATTACAACAAATGGCTAATATTATAAACTTACTTTCATTATGCAGGCATAAGGGTCTCTACCCTTAGCATGATGGTACTCGTCCATTATTAAAAGCTTAATCATATCAAGTTTGAGAAAATTGTATCTCAAACTTCTGAGTAATATAACTGGAGTAATGATAAGCACCTTAGACATTCAAAAGAAAAAGCCTTGTTGATAATAAGTTAATAACCACCTCCAAGCTATGCAGCAAACAAATATTTTAGAAGTATCACACTTAAAAGAACAAAAGATGCATGTCACACTCAGATAAAACTGAATATTGAAAAATGGAAAGTCGGTAGTCTTTTTTTTCCATTTTCTTTGAACACAGAGGCTTAGGCTAAAAACCATCTAGAAGGCAGAACTAGAACTAGGATTGACTACAAGAATAACATAAATGCTACTAACCTTGACACCTTTTTAATTTTTTTCAGGCATTAACTACTAAACCAGTTGTATTTCTAGGCTTGTGTAATACATTACAGATCCTTTGCCATCAACAACAACAATCAAGAAAATAGTGTATTTCTTTTCTCATTGTCAAAAGGGGTAAATTACAATAGAAAAATTAAGCTTAAGAAATTCAAAAACATGAGCATACAATAGTGTAATAATACACCTCAAATTTTTTTCTTCTAATTCATATGTCATGGAGTAATCTTAAATCAAATGATGTTAAAACTTAACAAGCAATGCACTACTTAATAATATAAGAATGAAACATGGTTCAATTGATCAAAAAGGAACTCCCAAAAACACATAAGATAGAGAATCTTGTAGCACATTACCATCTTAAGAATCAGTATATATAAAGACATGACATGAGTCTCAGCCTAAAAGATTCTCAAAGACAACAACAAATAGAGGAAACATTTCTATTTTAGGAAAAGACATAATTTCTCAACATCTTCCAACACTTGTTTCTTTTTCTTTTTCTTATGTACAAAACAAATTAAAGCATCAAAATATAATTGAGTATGGTTAATAGGCATGTTAAAAATGAACATAAACAGCTGATGAGCAGATAATTTATACGCTTTTTGGCATTGTTTTAGTATGTTTTTAGTATGATCTAGTTAGTTTTTAGTATATTTTTATTAGTTTTTAGTTAAAATTCACTTTTCTGGACTTTACTATGAGTTTGTGTGTTTTTCTGTGATTTCAGGTATTTTCTGGCTGAAATTGAGGGACCTAGCAAAAATCTGATTCAGAGACTAAAAAGGACTGCAGATGCTGTTGGATTCTGACCTCCCTGCACTCGAAGTGGATTTTCTGGAGCTACAAAAGCCCAATTGGCGCGCTCTCAAGGGCATTGGAAAGTAGACATCCTGGGCTTTCCAGCAATATATGATAGTCCATACTTTGCCCAAGATTTGATGGCCCAAACCGGCGTACAAAGTCACCCTCAGAATTCCCAGCGTTAAACGCCGGAACTGGCACCAAAGTGGGAGTTAAACGCCCAAACTGGCACAAAAGCTGGCGTTTAACTCCAAGAAGAGTCTCTACACGAAAATGCTTCAATGCTCAGCCCAAGCACACACCAAGTGGGCCCGGAAGTGGATTTTTATGTCATTTACTCATCTCTGTACACCCTAGGCTACTAGTTCTCTATATATAGGACCTTTTACTATTGTATTTTCATCTTTGGATTATTTTAGATCCTTTGATCATCTTTGGACATCTAGTTCTTAGATCATTGGGAGGCTGGCCTCACGGCCTTGCCTAGACCTTGTACTTATGTATTTTCAACGGTGGAGTTTCTACACACCATAGATTAAGGTGTGGAGCTCTGCTGTACCTCGAGTATTAATGCAATTACTATTGTTCTTCTATTCAATTCCGCTTGTTCTTGTTCTAAGATACCGCTTGTTCTTCAACTTGATGAATGTGATGATCCGTGACACTCATCATCATTCTCACATATGAACGTGTGCCTGACAACCACCTCCGTTCTACCTTAGATTGGGTGGATATCTCTTGGATTCCTGATACACGATGCATGGTTGATCGCCTGACAACCGAGCGCTCGCCTGACAACCGAGCCAGCCATTCCGTGAGATCAGAGTCTTCGTGGTATAGGCTAGAACTGATGGCGGCATTCAAGATAATCCGGAAGGTCTAACCTTGTCTGTGGTATTCTGAGTAGGGTTCAATGATTGAATGACTGTGACGAGCTTCAAACTCCTGAGGGCGGGGCGTTAGTGACAGACGCAAAAGAATCACTAGATTTTATTCCGGCCTGATTGAGAACCGACAGGTGGATAGCCGTGCCGTGACAGGGTGCGTTGAACATTTCCACTGAGAGGATGGGAGGTAGCCACTGACAACGGTGAAACCCTTGCATAAGCTTGCCATGGAAAGGAGTAAGAAGGATTGGATGAAGACAGTAGGAAAGCAGAGAGACGGAAGGGACCAAGCATCTCCATACGCTTATCTGAAATTCCCACCAATGAATTACATAAGTATCTCTATCTTTATCTTTATGTTTTATTCGTATATCACCATACCCATTTGAGTTTGCCTGACTGAGATTTACAAGGTGACCATAGCTTGCTTCATACCAACAATCTCTGTGGGATCGACCCTTACTCGCGTAAGGTTTATTACTTGGACGACCCAGTACACTTGCTGGTTAGTTGTGCGAAGTTGTAGTGATTACAATTTCGTGCACCAACAGCTAAAATGGACATAGCTTGCTAGTTTTATAACACATTAGAACTTCAAGCATAAAGAGCATGAAACAAAATTGTGTTATCAAAATCAGTTAAAGGCATCTTTACCATCTAATACTCATTCATCAGGACAAAAGCTCTTAAAACTTATAAAGAGGATAAAAAAAAGCTTACTAACCTTTTTTAAAATGCAACTAATGTGAATCAATTGTTAAAAAATCTGAAGCTCATTGAGTTCAACAACCCCCAAAATTATATGATCAATCACATGATCAAGCAGTAAACTTTATCTGTTTCTAAAACAAATTTTCAAAAATGAAAAGCACCCATCATCAATAACCTAGCAAAAAGAATATGTTTAAGATGTAAAATTGAAGTTATGAGAAATGTAAGTATTCGAGAGAATATACAAAATAAAATAAAAAAGATAATTAGTATTTGAGAATATGTAAAATTTCAATTACAGTACAAGAATGAGATAGCTATATGTATGGACTCGAATATAAGGGTTATGAACTATCCAACTAAACAAGGAAGCACCAACAATTAGAGTGCAATCTTAACTAATATAATTAACCAAATAAAATTCATAATGACTAACATGCTCTTAACACTTCGCTCAAACTTACGTGGGGAGATATACTCTAAGTTTTGACATTATGATATGATACTAAAATAATTTGCCTCACAAAAATTATTTCATAAATCTCTTAGATACACACATACAAACACAAATACACCCATTTAGGCATAATCAACAGCAAAATAAAACTCAAAAATAGTATTCAATTAAGCTACCAAGTTTGTCCTTCATCCTTTTCTACAATGCACAATAATTCAAATATTCATGCATACACATTAAGGCTTGGTATTTTTCAGGCCACCCCTGGGTTCAGGAAGGAGGTCTTTCTCCTTATTAGTTTTATTCAGTGATGAGTCGAAGCAATACACACTAAAATATCAAGATTCAAGGGTTTAGAAATTGAGAAAAAATTGAATCAGAATGCTAATTTGGGAAAGAAAAATTTGGGTAAAATCAATCGATTAGTGTTGTTCGAACCAAAATTCAAAAGGCATAGAGATAAAATTGATGCAAAATTAATTTATCAACAGCCACTAAAATTAAATTGGGATAAGGGAGAAGAACGTATGAGATTGGGGAGAAAGGAGCCGATCTGCAACTCACAACAAGGCAAGGGGGAAGGCTGCCGACGACGACACCGGGACAGATGGCTGGGGAGGATGCCGATGATGTCACGGACATGCACGGCGGAAGTAAAAGACTTGGACGACCTCTTCCCCTTTACCTTCGCGCGCGGGAGCTACACGGCGGAGGGAAGAGACCAGTGATGAGGAAGAACGATGACACGGACGTGACGGTTGGAACTGACGGTGGAAGAAGAAGACCAGTGATAGGCGCTGTTGCTCTGCTGGGATTCATGTGCAAAGGGTGAAGGTTAATGGCGCCTATTAATTTTTGTTTGGGTATTTTAGTGAAACGAACCCCCTCCCCACAAGGTTATTTAATTTGCTGCAATTTGGCTCAAAACCGCCTCAATTCAAATCAGTTGGAGCGGAGCTTATTTAAGCAACAAGAACCTCACTAATTCAACCAATTTAAAAAAATGCCGGCAATTTGTAGCTGCTAAGTCCCATTTTTTGTAGTGTTATTGCACATATTTTTTTTTTCTATTTATACATCTAAACCTAAGTTACTTATTGTTAATTTGACAAGTTTAACTAAATTAATATTTAATGATTCTCAATTATTAACTTTATATAAAAAAAAAACTAAATATGAGTTTTTGCCTATCTTGGACACTAAAATTAAGATATGCATCGCTTTTTTTTTCAATGACGTAGTTATTGTCTCCTCCTCCTCCTCCTCCTTTTTTACACTTCTTTTACTGCACATTTCTTTTTCAATAATATCATCGTTTTCATTGTCACCTTCTCTTGTTTAATTTCTTCTCCTCATTTTTTTCTACTCATCCTCCATTATCATTATCATCATCACCATCATCGTTTTTTTATTTTATTCTTTTCTTATATATGTTCAAAAAACTAAACCACGTAAATTTTGATTCATAGCACAGAAATTTTTTATACAAAACATAAAAATTTTGATGCACAACACAAATTTTTAAAAGACTACATGTCCAGAACATTGATACCCAACTAACACATACGCACAACAGAGTATAAATTTTTTTGAAAGATTATATGTCAAAAATATTAACACACAACTAACAAAATACATACTGTACAAAAATTTTTTATGCATAACACAAAAATATTTGAAGTACTACAATTGACTTACTCAACTAACAATATATTTGCAGCAATATTTATGTGTTATGTGCAAAAAATTGTTATGGGTAAAAATTGTTGTGTTTGTAAACTTTTTTATACTATATCAATAATAAATTTGTGTTACATACCAAAATTTATATGTTATGTATAAATAATTGTGTTATATTAATAAGTTTTTATTTTTCTAATAAAAAATTTTATACTGAAAAAGCACAAGAAATAATTTTTTGTTAAATTTATGCCAACTTACTTAAACTTAATTTACAAAAATACTTTTATGTGTAGTATTACAGAATTAAATATTGTTTGATTGACTTCAATTTTTCAAGAATCAAACCAGAGCATTATTGTGTTTATAAAATTAAATAGTATTTATATTTGAATTATGTATGTAGTACCATTTTAATTATTAATGTATTTATGAATACATGAAATTGATAATTATACTTATATCTATTTTTAAATATTTTGTTTATATATATTTAAAACCCAAATAATAAAACATATAGGCAGTTACCTCTTTTCTTTTTTCATATTGTTTCTTAGAAATGAATGGACTGCTTTTAAAATTATATAATTTAAGTTTATAGAATAGAAGTATTTCAAAATATAACTGTAGTAGTAGTAGTTCAAAATCTTTCCTTTGTATAGATGAAAGTTATATATACTTGTATACACTCATCATAATGTAATATAATTAGATAATACACTAAAATTTGAAGTGAGAATCATTTTGGAGCAAATAAAAGAAAATAAAAAATATTGAAATAACATTAGAAAAATATTAGGAGACCATTATAATTTATTTGTTTTGGCCATCATTTAATCATTAATTCAATTTTTTTAGAAGTCTGTTTAAAAAGTAGTAAAAGCTACTTTTGACTTTTGAATTATAAAAATTCACGTTAATGTTATTTGATACAGTTTTTAAAAAATGCTTTTAAATTCTCAAAAAGTTATGTAAGAATTTTTAAAGAAATAGAAAATAATAACTTTTCTCTTTCTTAAAAACTTTTTTATTACTTCTATATATTAAATAAGTACTTCTATGACTAAAAATCTAAATACAAAATAACTTATTTATAAATTGTTTTTAATTGTTATTGAGTGAGATAGTTATAGAGTTAGATATAATTTACTGTTCAGATTTTAGAGGAATTAATTAACTCTCTCAAGACTACTAAAGGTGTATATTATAAAAACTAGCGAGACCCAAGTTCCTTGAGTGATATGATTCATTTTAGCAATACATTACTCCTTTTCTGTTTTCTCTCTATTCTCTTTTATGCTTCTTGGTACAACCCTAATATGGTATCAAGAGCCTGAATTCTCATAAATTTTTTTCATTCTTTCCGTAATAATCTATTCTTCTCTTTGTTTTTCAACATATCTGTATTTGTTTTCCTTCATCATTTTTCATCAATGGCGTTAGTTCTTGCTGATAATTCTAACAAAGCTTCACTGGTTTCTCTAACTGATAAATTGGCGGAAAATAATTTTTTTACTTGATCTCAACAAGTTCTTCTCATGATTGAGCTCTTGAGTTGCAAGATCATCTCAACGGATCTAAAATCCATTCAAGATTCAGTAATGATGCCTAAAAAGTCGCAAACACTGAATCACAAACTTTCAAAGAATAGAAGAAGAAGGATCTTGCCCTTCTCACTTGGCTTCTTGCCTCAATTTCCGATTTGCTCAAGAACAAAATTGTTCAATGCACCTGGTTTCATGAGGCATGGATCATCATTCAGTCCTACTTCACTACCACATCCAAGACAGAATTCAAAGTCTCAAGTCACAGATGCGATCTGTAAGAAAAACTGGTTCAGTGAAAGAATATCTTCAAAAAATTCAAAAGCTTGTTGATGCACTCTTCTCGATTGGATATCAACTTCCTGATGATGACCATATCCAAATTATTCTTGATGGTCTTCCAGAAGAATTCTCAGGTTATATCTCATCCGTCATGTCCATGTTATCTTCCTTTACTGTAGTTGAAGCAGAATCGTTTTTGCTAGCATATGAAGATATGCTAGATCGCTTTAAGCAACCAAAAACTAGTATACCCATGGAGACTTTAACTCAGTCATCCATGTTCTTTACCAATAATGGTAGAGGCACGTTTTCTTGTCATGCCAGAGGTGGTAAATTTGGAAGAGGGGGAAGATTTTCCTCTCCACGCCATTAATGCGAACTCTGTGGCGCGGCCATGTTGTGCAAACATGTTACTTCCGTTTTGACCAAAGTTTTTAGAATAACTCTTCTCAAAATGCCACCCAAACCCCCTTTGGCAATTCTATCCCACCACCACCATCTTCCAATTTTCACCAACCTCGCGAATATTACATTGCACCATCATCATCCTCTGTGGCAGAATCTTCATGGTACCCTGATTCGAATGCAAGCCACCACGTGACTAATGATCCCAACAATCTTACGACTGCCAACAATAATGCTCAAGGTCTTGATTTCTTTGTGGGTAATAGTCAAGGGATTTCTGTCCCTACTATAGGTTCCTCTTTGTTATATGATAGTTCTCATAATATGTATTACAAATTGCATAATCTTATTCATGCCCCAACTATCACACAAAATCTTTTAAGCGTTCCGAAATTTGTAGCGGATAATCATATGTATTTTGAGTTCTGGCCTAACTATTGTGCTGTGCGTGACCAGGATTCCCGAAAGCTTCTTCTCCAAGGCACTGCTAAGGGAGGAATTTATAAGCATCAAGATTTAGTTGTTCCAAGATCGTGTTTGAATAATTCTCTTGTGTCTTCCTTTGCTGATTCAAATTCTAGATCTTGTTATAATAATTCTTGTTTGTCAACAAATTCAGTTGTTGTGTCAAGAAACAAATGTGAGCTCTCTTAAAATGTGCATAAATGTGTGTCTAAGTTCAGAGTGCTATTGATGCCAAGTCTGTATATTCTCTGACTTTTGATAATAAAAATATTGTTGATGTGTCCACTATATCATCTCTAAATACTACTCATACTCATGCTATTCATAATAATGATTCATATAATGATATATCATTGCTATATACTACTCATACTAATGCTCATCATACTAATGCTCATCATAATAATGACTCTTACAATGCTATATCCTCTCTAGATACTACTAATACTCATCCTCATTGTATGATTGATTCTTCTAATGCTATTACTTCAACATATACTACTAATACTAATGCCCATCATAATAATGATTCCTGTGCTGCTATTTCTTCTCCTGTTGCTTTCAAGTTTATTTTGTGTACACCCAATAATTTTGAAATATGACATAAAAGACTTGGACATTGTGAAATCAAAACTGTACTTGATGTTCTTAAGAAATGTGATATCAAATCTGATTATAACTTCAATACTCATTTGGTATGTGAATTTTGTTATATTGCTAAGATGCACAAACAATCATTTCAAACCTCCGAACACAGTTACACTTCTCCTTTGGAATTGGTCTATGGTGATATTTGGGGACCCTCAACAATAGCTTCTGGAAATGGTTTCAAATACTATGTGCTTCGTTGATATTTTTCTAAATTCACTTGCATTTTTCTATTGACTCATAAGTCTTAAGTTTTAATTGCTTTTTAAAATTTTAAAACTTTAATGGCAATCCAAACAGGTTTCAAATTAAAATCTCTTCAAATTGATCATGGCTTAGAATTTTTATCACAAGCTTTTACATATTTTTTTCAAAATAAAGGTATTTCTCACAGGTTGGCTTGTCCATATACACATGAGCAGCAAGGTAGTGTTGAATGCAAACATAGACATATCACAGAGATGGGATTGTCTATGCTTGCAACAGTTGGCTTACCTTTTCAATTCTGGGAAGATGCCTTCACCACTGCGGCTCACCTTATTAATAGACTACCGACTCCTGTGTTGCAAGCTAAGTCACCTTTTGAGGTTATTTTCCATCAAAAACCAGAATATCAATCATTAAAGATCTTCGGGTGTGGATGCTATCCTTATTTAAGGCCATACAATAAGAGGAAGATGGATTGCACATCAGAATTGTGTATATTTCTTGGTTATGACAACCAACACAAGCGATATAAATGTCTATCAAAATCTGAAAAATTGTACCTTACTCGACATGTGGTCTTTGAAAAAAAACTCTTTCCTTACAATAAGCATTTCAGAGAAACACCAGCATCCTCGCCAAATTCCCAACCATCAAGTACTGCTCCATCTGAATCCCTGATTCTAATTCCCTCATCATTTATACCCATCCCATCACATTCTCAACCTATACATATTGACAACACTATAAATAATATCATTGTACCTTCTTATACCTCAGACCAGCCACCTTCCAACTCAATTCCAATTACTAAAAATGAAGTCCATATCCCTTTTAACAATGCACCTACTATTGCCTCTCATCCCACAAATACTCATCAAATGATAACCCGGTCAAAAAATGGCATTACAAAGCCAAAAACATATATCTCCACAACTATAACTGATCCATATTGCTTGAAAATAGTACCAAAAAATGCCAAACATGCTATGCAGTTTGATCATTTGAAGAAAGCTATGCAAACTGAGTACAATGCTCTTACAAGATGCAAGACATGGCCTCTACAACTTCCTCCAGCTAATTCCACAGTGGTGCCTTGTAAATGGGTTTTTGCAGTAAAGAAAAACTCAGTTGGGGATATATTACGCTACAAGGCACGCCTAGTAGCGAAAGGCTTTCATCAACATGAAGGAATAGATTTCGAGGAAGTCTACAGCCCAGTTATACGATCTTAGACTGTAAGAATTGTACTTTCTCTTGCACTTACTAATGGCTGGCAGATGCGTCAATTCAATTTTGACAATGCATTTCTAAATGGAATGCTTGCTGAAAATGTTTATATGCATCAGTCTGACCAATTTGCATCACCAGATTTATCTATGGTATGTAAATTGCATAAAGCTATCTATGGCCTTAAACAGGCTCCAAGGGCATGGTTCAATACTCTTGCTAACACTTTAAAATACTTTGGCTTTGAAAACACAAAATTTGATCACTCTTTATTTGTTAGAAGAACTAATACATCTATTTTATATTTACTAGCTTATGTGGATGATATCATTCTAACTGGCAGCTCTAATTTTGATATAGATACTTTAATACTAGAGTTAAATAAAATTTTTCCTTTAAAAGATTTAGGTAAGCTAAGATACTTTGTTGGATTGGAAGTGAATTATTTGGACAGTGGAAGAGTCTTATTAAGCCAATCCAAGTATGCTAGTGAATTGTTGAAGAAGTCAAGGATGTCTGGTTTAAATTCAATGCCCACTCCCATGATTTCATCTCTTAAGCTAACACAAAATGATTCTAATATCTATGAAGATCCCAAGCATTATCGATCTATTGTAGGCGCCTTGCAATATTTGACGATCACTCATTCAGAATTATCCTATTCCGTCAATAGGGTATCTCAATTCATGCACTCTCCTACTATTAATCACTGGAAAGCTGTCAAGCGTATCTTGCGCTATGTTCAAGGGACGGTAAGTAATGGTTTAATTTTTCATAAGTGTACTGACTATCGTTTGATTTCCTTTGCTGATGCAGACTGGGGAGCCGATTTGGATGACCGGAGATCCATTAGTGGGTACTTTGTGTTCATGGAAAGCAATTTAATATCTTGGAAGAGTGACAAGCAGTCTAAGGTGTCCAAGTCTTCTACAGAGGCAGAGTATCGAGCACTTACACTGCTCAGGAAAAACTCATCTCGTTGCAACAATTGTTGCAAGAACTTCGTATCCCGCAACCTATCCCTCCCACTATTTATTAGGATAGCCAAAGTGCGTGTTTATTGGCAGCAAATCCTGTTTTTCACAGCCGATGCAAGCATTTAGAGCTTGATTTGCATTTCCTACGTGATAGAGTTAACAGTAAAGAATTGTATATTGTTAATATACCTGCTGCTGATCAAATGGCTGATACATTTACTAAGCCCCTTTCTGTTAGCATGTTTAACAAGTTCAAATTCAAACTTAGAGTGATTCAAAATCCACTACTAAGTTTGAGGGAGGGGTGTTAGTGAGTGAGATAGTTATAGAGTTAGATATAATTTACTGTTCAGTTTTTAGAGGAATTAATTAACTCTCTCAAGACTACTAAGGGTATATGTTATATAAACTAGCAAGGCTCAAGTTCCTTGAGGTAACGTTTGGTAGAAAGACAGAGACGGAAAGACTGAGACTGAGAGACAGAGACTAATAGACAGCGATTGAAATAAATCTTAGTATTTTGTTTGGTGCAAAGTAGGAGACAGAAATTGAAACAAGAATGAAATTTTAATTTAATTTGTACAAAGGATAAAATTAGAATTAGTTAATTAAAATGAAGGTATTTTAGGTATAAAATGTTATTAAAGTTTCAGTCTCCATCTCTAAAAATTTTAGTCTCCTATGTCCTAACTTTTTGGAAGTATTGAAATACTGAAATTTTGGGAATAAAGACAAAAATTTTAGTACCAGTCTCTGAACCAACAAACATGATACTGAATCTTAGTCTCTCAATCTCTGTATCAGTACCTCAAAATAAATGTTACCTTGAGTGATAGATTCATTTTAGTAATACATTACTCTTTCTCTATTTTTTTATTCTCTTTTATGTTTCTTGGTATAACCCTAATATTAATATAAATTTTTATGTTTTAACCTCTTTTTTCAAAAAAACTTAATTAAGTTGGTTATCTAAATTTGGGCCTTAATCTAATTCATTTAATTTAAATCTAACAATATATTTTATCCTGTAATTTTAAACATTTATAACTAATTAATAATTAAAAATAATAAATTTTGCCCTTAGCATTCTTCGTAACATTATACATACCAAGTTAATAAGTTTATGGGAAAAACTACCAAAAGTACCCATGAAGTTTACGAACGCTGACAAAAGTACCCATAAACTAAGGAAATTAACGCTGTACCCATGAAAGATGGGTTCCGTACGATAAAAGTATCCAAATCCTAATTTTTTGTTGATTTTTTAATAAAATTCCTAAACTACCCCACCCTAACTCCATTCTACCGTCACTCCCTCTCTTCTTTTCTTCCTCTCTCCTCACTTATCCCTCAAAAACCCTCACAGAGTCACAGAAAACTCTCCTCCTACCTCCTCATTGCCGTCCACCACCCACTTACTCCATTACTGCCAATCTCTTCCCCTCTCACTGCTTCTCCCTCTCACTATTAAGGTGACTACAACACCTTCATCGCACACCTGTGACCCAACCTGAGAAGAATGCTGCCGTGGCGCGCCTGTTGCAGCCGAGGAGAATGTCGTCGTGGTGCGTCTGACCCAGCCAAGGAGAACACCGTCGTTGCACACCTGAGAAGAGAGAGGGGTCGTGATACTCTTGCATGCAGAAAGCGGGTTCGATAAAGAGAAATCAGAGAAGAAAGGGAGGCGGCACTGTGGATGGAGGTTCACGATGTTACAGTCAGCCGACGAAGAAAAAAGGTATTTCTTTTTTTTTAAAATATTTTTATTTTATTTTTCTTCTTTTCAGAAATTGATTTAGTTACTACTAACTGTTCTATTTTTTTTAAATCTACTTCTATTTTTTATGAAGGCTGAGATTGATTTACAGAAGATCCAGTTGATGGCTACTTCTACTTCTGATTTTTGCTGAAATAAATTTCAAATTGGATGAATAGATTTGTTGATTTTTTATGGTTGATGATTTTTTTGCTAAAGTGAATTGAAATTGGATGAATGGATTTTAAAATTTTTATGTTTTGAGTATTTTTTTAGTGTTTGATTAATTTGGTTTGGGTATGGATTATAAACTTATGAGTGAATCGGTTGAGGTCCGATTCTCTACCACCATCACCACTACCATTGATTTCGGTCTGGTTTGTTGTAGGAGTAGTTTTGGACTCCATGGCAAGTGTTGGTGTAAATTGAGTTATAAAAGGTTGAAAAAGTGAGTTGAGGTTGAGTCTAGGATAGTTTAGGAATTTTATTAAAAAATCAACCAAAAATTAAGATTTGGATACTTTTGTCATACGGAACCCATCTTTCATGGGTACAGCGTTAATTTCCTTAGTTTATGGATACTTTTGTCAGCGTTCGTAAACTTCATGGGTACTTTTGGTAGTTTTTCCTAAGTTTATGACCATAGAGTAATATATAGCAGTGTATTAATTGAGACATGGCGTAGGTAGGAGGTTGCAGTTCCAGCAGACAGGGAGAGTAATACCGAGTGGTGTGTTATATATGTATTATATGTGTAGGCCAATGCCATTCTTTGATATTTAACTGTCAAGTTTGGTCGATTGCACCAATCGTGGTCTGCTACCTATGGCCCCTCATCATTCATCTCATCTCATCTCTCCTCTCTATCCTTCGCTTCTCATGCAAATGCAATGTCTCATCATAATATGTATACTTGCCTTCCACGCCAATAACAATATTCTAATCTTCCTATTCTTTTCGAGAATAAAACATGTATATACTCAAAATATTTACCAAGCCACCCGGGGCATATGGTTATATTTCTCCAACCTCATGCTCATCATCGTGTTATACTACTAGATTGAAAAATGTCATATTCATATTTTTTTAATTAATATTAGTCAATATTTAATTAATATTTACTATTAAAATTTAGTATTTAAAATTATTATTTTTACTCGTAATAACATTACGAAAATATACATTTTTTAAAACTACAATTTATTTTGTTCTGACAGTATAGATTATGCATGGCACAAAAGATTTATAAAATCAAATTACTTTTATAGAAAAAGGTCGTAGATTGACAAAAGTCTCTGGCTAAGAAGGTCAATGTATCTATAGATAAAAAATCAAATAATAAGATTTTTAGTTATTATTTTTATATGAAAAAGTTTAATTTTTTTATTAATAATTAATTTTAATATTCGTTACCTAAAATTTAAAATAATTTAACGTGTATACTTTTATATTTAATTAGGTGTTAAATCAAGTTGCACAAATAGAAATAATTAAATTTTATACTTATTATTTAAAAATAATATTTTTTCTCTTTATATATATAAAAATATAATTAGATATTAGCATAAAAAATTATACTAATAGTTATAAAATTAACTCAAAACTAATTTTTTTAAAACAATTGAATCTTGATTCTAACTTTTAATTATAACATTAGTATTCTCTCCAAATTATATGTAATAAATATTTCAAAGAAGAGAAATAAAAATATATATTAGAAAAATAAGCGGTGAAAATTTAAAACTAAATAATAATAATAATAATAATAATAATAATAATAATAATAATAATAATAATAATAATATTTTTTTATTTAAATTATATTATTTTGTTAATTTTGTTTTCTGTAAAACAGAAAGGTAGAAAAAAATAGAGAATGAGAGAAAAGAGAGAGAAAGATAAAGATGAAGAATGAGAGTGAGAGTTTGTTAATTTTGGAAGAAAAAATTTTACTTTAATTGCAATAAAAAATATTATATGACATATTTTGATTTGTCAAATTACTAATATAAAATATAAAGTATATATAGAGTAAAAATGGTAGAAAGAAATAGAAAAATAGAAAGAGGTAGATGAGATAATTTAGAAAAGGAGTTTATTAATTTTGAAAAAAAAATATTTTCGCTCAATTTTAATAAGAGAGTGTTATGTGACACATTTGATTATTAAATTAGATAGTAATATATGATACATAATATAGGTATATTTTAATTTCAATTTAAATATTTTAATTTTAATTTTAATACAATTAAAGAATGTCATGTTGTACATTTCAATTGTCATATTAGTAATTAGTCGTTGTTATTAATAATGATATATAAAATATATAGAATGGTTGAAGGGATGAGAGAGATAGAGAAAGGAAGATGAAGGAGTGGAGAACTCTTTAATTTTGGAGGAAAAGATTTGATTTCAATTGTAACGAGGGAGTGATATGTGGCACATTTTGGTTGTAAAATTAGTATGGTGGAACAGGAGAATGGAAGAATTTTTTTAATTTTAGAAGGAAAGATTTAATTTCAATTACAATGAGGAAGTGATATTGTTGTAAAATTAATAAGGAAGAGAGGAAAATTTCTTAATTTTAAAGTAAAAGATTTGATTTTAATTACAATAAAAAAGTAACATACAACATATTTTAGTTGTAAAATTAAAAATATATAATAAACTTTTATTTAGAATTTGAAATATTTACTAAAAATAATAAATTTTATGGGTCACTTAATATTCTTCTATTTTAATTAGTTCATTATTCTGAGAGTGAAATGATAATAAGTAAATTTTGGGTATTAGTCTTAATTACATTGCAAGGTGGATTTACTTGTACATTTGAGCTCATATATATAATCAAGATAAAAATTATGTTATTTATATAAATAATATATACTAAATGTTACTGTATTTTTTATGTATATGATTTTTGCTTTTCATTTAGAATTTTTAAATTTATCAATTTACACAAATTGTCTCTATTGAAGTCCTATGAAATATACGAGATTTTCTCATATACATGAAAATGAAGAGAATTTAGGAGCTAATATGTTTAGTGAAAAGAAATATGGAGAGTTAACTAGTATTGATTCAAATACAAAAATAATATAATAAAAAAATTTAATTATCTAATATTTATCATAAAAATAAGCAATTACTAAAATGATTAAATTACTAAAATGATTAAAAATAAATTGTAAACGAAATTTGTGGAATGAAAATATAATTAATTAGTATTTTTATCCATAATAATATTACGAAAATATAAATCTTTTAAAATTACGTCGGTCCTGACATTATAGATTATACCCAAAAAAAAATTTATAGCATTAAACTACTTTTAAAAAAGGTCGTAACTCGTAAGGGATAAAAGTCTTCGTTAGCTAAAAAGACTAAGGTCTCTGTAAATAAAAAAATTAAATAATAAAATTTTTAGTTATTATTTTCATATGAAAGAGTTTAATTTTTTACTAATAATTAATTTTAACATTCGTTATCTAAAATTTGAAAGAATTTAACGTGTATACTTTTATATTTGATTAGGTATTAATTCTTTTGCACAAATAGAAATAATTAAGTTTTATATTTGTTATTTAAAAATAATATTTTTTATATATATATAAAAATATAATTAGACATAAAAAAATTTATATTCATAGTTATAAAACTAACTCAAATTTTTTTTTAAAACAATTGAATCTTTATTCTAATTTTTAATCAAAATATTAGTATTTTCTCTAAGTTATATGTAATAAATATTTGAAGAAAAAAAGTAAAAATATAAATTAGAAAGATAAGCAGTAAAAATTTAAAACTAAATAAAAATATGATAATATTTTTTATTTAAATTATATCATGTTGTTAATTTTATTTTTTGTAGAACAGAAAAGTAGAAAAAAATAGAAAATGAGAGAAAAGAGAGAGAGAAAAATAAAGACGAAGAATGAGAGAGTGAGTTTGTTAATTTTGGAAGTTAAGAAAAATTGTATTTTAATTATAATAAAAAAATATCTGGTGATATATTTTGATTTGTCAAATTATTAATACAAAACATGAATTATAAATTATATATAGAATGAAAAGGATAGAGAGAAATAAAAAAAAAGAGATAGATAGATAAAAGAATATAAGAAGGAGGTTTATTAATTTTGGAAAGAAATATTTTTTCTAAATTTTAATAAAATATTGTCACGTGACACATTTTAGTTATTAAATTAATTAGTAATATATTAATATAATATATAATATTTTAATTTTAATTTAATTTGATTTCAATTAGAGAATACTATGTTGTAGATTTTAATTTTCAAATTTATAATTAGTTATTGATAATGATATATAAAAGAGATAAAATGAGTGAAAGAACGAGAAAGATAGAGAGAGAAAATAGGAAAACTCTTTAATTTCACAAGAAAAAATTTAATTTTTATTGCAATGAAAAAGTACATATAGTATATTTTAATTGTGAAATTAGTAATATATAATAGAGGTTAAAATGCCATGGCTAGTTAACTTTACTGCTACTGTGATTCTGTACATTAATCATACTTATATATCCTGATGAATTATTTAAGGTTGAATTCCCTAAGTTATTGACATATTTGTCAATTTAAAACCTAGTAATGTTTTGTTTTGTTCTTTCGTTGTGAAGCCATTGCCATGCATAATGTGTATGAATCTGGTGATTTAAGCTAAAGGAATAAAAACAAGTATTTGGGGTGCTATAACTATAAGAAAGAAGAAAAGGAAAGGAAAGGAAAGGGAAGGAAAGGAAAGAAAAGGGAAGGAAAGGGAAGGGAAGGGGAGAGTGGAATGAATAAATGGAAAAAGAAGTGGAAGGTTGCGATGAAGCAAGGAAAGGGAGGGAGGCACAAAGGCAGTGGATAACTGTGAGTGTGAGTGTGATCACGTTGCTCACGACACTGCGACAGCTTGTCATTCAGCATGCTATTTATAGGACAGATGGCACTGACACCATTGCCAACCCAATTCTTTCCTTGCTCTCTACTTAGTACTACTTAGTACCATATAAAACCGTTAATCATGCTCGCAATTACTTTTTTTTTTTTTCAATAATCAACTAAGAGGACCTTTTCAATTTCTAATAATAAAAAAAAAATTAAGGAAAAAGTGGAAACTCAAGTGCAGTTCATCTCACGTGAAGTTGATAATAGAAAGTCATTAGATAATTTGACTGATTTGACTAAATTTGTATCTAACAGTTCTCATCTATCAACTTTACGTAAAGTCTACTTTACCTGAATTTCCACTATTCAAAATCATGCATAATTAAAGCGTAATTAAGCTATGAAGACGGAAAAAAATCATTAATTAATAAGTTATTTGTATAATGGAATTACTAAAACTTTTATTTGTGTTTCTACAAAAATTGAAGGTGATTAATTATATAGCAAAAAATTGGTAAAAAAAATTATTTTTCATTATCTTTACCTTTTATATATACTAAATACATTTTAAAGATAAATACAAAATGAACATCAACAATCTGTTAGAAAAAAGTAAATGAACAATCTGTCTTTATTACCGTGATTGGTGATATTCCATACGAAAACCGATTAAAGTCATGTTTGTAACATTGCAATCTGAGTAATGTCAACCATTCAGGATTAGTGAGTTGCATACCACGATCAAATATTGTAATTAACTAATAATACATGGTTACAGATTTTAAGAAAAAGGAAAAAGAAAAGCATATTGAATAAATAAAATAAAAGGATGCGCATAGGTTCAAATTCTGTTGGGCTATTGCACCAACAATTTCCATCCACTAAATCATAGCAGAAAGGAAATATTCCGTGTGATTTGAGTAACTGGTAATTCGCTTAATAAGCATCACTCTAAGCACACCATTAACATCTGATTTCTCTATTTTCCTTTTAACATAAAAGAAAAAGGAAAAAGAAAAGAGATGCATAGAAATGTAGATCCAAAATAAAAGGAGCATACGCAAATGCTTGTTTAGTACTTTAGAGAGAGAGAGAGAGAGAGAGAGAGAGAGAGAGAGCAGTAAATATAAATAAAAAAAAAAAGTGATTCCATCCAGCAGCAGGCAAGTTTTGCATGTTACTTATATCTCTTTTCCTGTAAATGATCACACTTTCTTAATTTTTGCCAGCGGAATAATAAATTAATGCCATGGATGGATAGATAGATAGATAGATAAATAAAATTAGTTTTGACATTTTCATGCTATATTTTAAATTTGCATAACTTTTGGGTGATGCGGTCTTATTGGTGGAGGAATGCTTGTTACCTACTCCTCCTTTTAAGTTCCCAATTCCATTCCCTTCGTCACATAAATAATAAAAACACTTCCTTCTTTGTTCTCTCTTCAGTTTTCACCAATTCTCTCATTGTGGAAAATGGAGAGGCACAGATGCAAGCTTTGTTCGAGGACATTCGCCAATGGCAGAGCCCTCGGTGGTCACATGAAGGCTCACTTAGCCACGCTTCCTCTGCCACCCAAGCCTCATCAACCACCTCCTCAACCACTTTCTTTTGAGTACTCCTCTTCTTCTTCCTCTTCAGAATCAGAACACGATGACGATGATGATGAAGAAAAAGGTTATGGGTTAAGAGAGAACCCAAAGAGAAGTTTCAGGGTTGCAGATCCTGAATTCTCTTTCCCTGCTGCTGATGATGCTACTGTAGTGGTCCAAGACAGAGAGAGCGAGACTGAGTCAAAGAACAAACCAACTCGGACACGAAGACGATCCAACCGTACACGAAAATCCTCCATTATCAACCTTACAAACAAGAGGACTAAGCTCATGAGTTTCATGGAGTCACCAGCATCAATAGCAACAGAGGCAGCAGAGCCTGTTAGCTCCGTTTCCGATACTTCGCCGGAAGAAAACCTGGCCATGTGCCTCATCATGCTGTCAAGGGACAAATGGAGAAAGACAAGTGTTGAAGAAGAAGAAGAGATGAAGTTGAAGAACAAGAAGGTTCTTCGAGGGAAGCATCATCATCATCATCATCATCGTCTGCAGTGTGACAAGTGTGGGAAAACGTTTCGATCTTCAGGGGCATTGGGGAGCCACAGAAGCATATGCCTCTGTGATGAAGCTGATGGAAGTGAAAGAATCTTTCAATGCCCGTATTGTTCAAAGGTTTTCGGGTCGGGTCAAGCACTCGGTGGCCATAAGAGATCTCATCTTCTCCCATCTTCTTCTTCTTCTTCTCCTGCTTCCATTATCAATGCTAATCTTAGATTGAAACAACAAAGCTTCATAGATCTCAACTTGCCAGCTCCACCTGAAGAAGACGACCTTAGTGTTCTCTCCGATGCATAAATGCATAACACATCCTTCAGATGCTATTCGGTAAACTTTAATCTTTCTTTATTTTAATATTTTTTTTTAAAGTAGGTGAGATGATTTGATTATGTTTATTGTTAGATCAAACGCTTTTGATGGTACAATCATAGCTTATAATTGATGTTTTTCACCGTCTGTCTCCTATTACATGCTACTACCTAGTCTAACACATTTGAATATCTCAATCTATCTTCTTAGTTTATACAGTGATGCTTGCAATTGCAATGCAAAAGAACTCGTTGTGTGTGTAATTTTTTATTATTATTATTTATTTATTTTTAGTTTCGGGATTTGGTATTGTTGTGGACCAGCAGCTTTCTGCTTCGAAAGTACTGAAACTGCTTCAATTCCGTTTTTGTGCTCTGGTCCTGCTCCTCCTTGGTGTCTCACCTGTCCTTCTAATATTAATTTACTATTTTTAAAAATTTTTATTTATATTTTTTCACCCTTCATATTAGCCCCATTTTTGTTTATCTGCTTCTAGTGTTTTGTAGTGGCAAATTGGCAATATAAGTTTCTATTGTTTTTGCGTGAAGCATGAGATTGAGATCAATGATGAAAGAAACCTAATACATGTGTCTGCGCCAAAGCGAATTCGTTTCCTTTGTGTTGGGATGCCGTTGGTGTTGAACAAGTATAAATTAGAAAGCCCCACCTGAATTTTCTCTCTGATTTTTAGTACTTTCTTCGGGTAAGTGATAAGTGTATTTCTGGTTAGTTTTCATTATATGGAAAGACTTATCTTCGGTTGAAGAGAATCCGCGTAGAAAATGGGGAGGTTCCATACTATTCTTATCGAAGAATCGGTCAGATTTGTCATATGATAAAAGTATAAGCATTAAGCAACAGATCATATGCTTCACAAAAGGATTAAAAAATAAACAAATAAGTATCCAACAATGAGGACCAATAGCTCTTCAAATACAACTTTAAAAATATGTTGGGGACATTTTTATCGTGCATGTGATGCATTGCTTACTTTAGCAGCCATATAGTGATTCATTCATTTGAGGCACCTAGTATTATTTTTCTATTTTCTTTGTACACGAAAATTTTATAACTAAGCTCGGTGCTAATTATTCTACCCTATCAGAATCTTTTTCATTATTAATTCTATCCACGAACACGAAGAGAAGCTACTGGTCATTGTATAGATTGCATCTGTATTCTATAGGGTGCGGTTGCGTTGGAGTTAAACTTGGAGAATGGAGGGTGCAATTGCGCATTACAAAAAGGTTCAAAAGGGAAACGACAAATTTTACGTTACAAAATTGTCGTCTATTCCCAGCCTCTTTGCTACGTTGTGCCTATCGTGTGAACTTTACAGCTTCAAAATGCTACCCTTCACAAGTTCCCATTAAGCCTAAGTGGCGAAAGGCACACATAACTATTTCCTAATCTTGCTCTTTCCACGTTTTGGAAAATCATCTTACAATTGACATCAAAAATCGATTTCACTTTCTCTTTTTCATCTTATTAACAGATTAGGCCTGGTTTTTAATCTCAACGAGGGAAAAAATTATTGTAGAAATTTTACAAAAGAATATTAGTTAATTAATTAATGGATCTAATACATCAAGTAGATCATTCGAGGTAGACTGGTAGAGTTCCTCCTACTAGGATATAGGTCAGAAATCAGGATATATAGTGATAATGTGGTTATATATGGTTATTAAGTCAAAAGAATCTTCAGTTCTTCACAGGGTCCTTTAAGCAATGGATTGGCGAACAACTTGAATAACAGCAAAGCAATTGAGACTGAAAAAGAAAATAAAAAAAAAACGTAACCGACACTTTGGTTATAATTAAACTCATGTGTAGATTACATGGGAGGACAATGACACATTAATCTCGTTGATTTTTTTGTGACTAAACAGAAAAGAAAAAAAAAACAGAGACAAAATTAAATAAATTAGCTAGATTCATATCTAAATTTATTAGATGTTGAAGTTCACTCCATCGTTGACTCTAATTTGAGTGAATGTTCACGCAAAAACAGTTGCTCTAGCCATACAATCTTTAACACTATTTGCATTTCCTTAAATTAAAAGAATAGAGATTTTCCAATTCTAACACGTTAGTTTCATTGTTTTGAGGTTGAGAAAAATATTTTTGAGAAATAGAGGTGGAAATAGAAAATTTTTCTATTTTAGAAAAAGATGTACATAAATATTATTTGTTTGCAATTTTAAAAGAATGAAAAAATATGTAAATTTTATGTGAAAGAATGTTTAGCAGAATTTATTATTTTTAGTTACTAGACTAAAGAAATTGTGTTGATGACTAAAAGTAACGGTCAAAAATAATAAATTTGTATGCTTGCATTTCTCTTTTATGTTGTTTCTCTGTTATTCACATTTTTTTATTTCTACTTTCTCCATATTTCCTTTTCATCATCCAAACACAGTCTCATATGCTCCTAGACTCCTGTTTAAAAATAATCATGTTCAAATATTAGATGTTCCATAAATTGAACTAAAATTCTTTTATTTATTTATTTTTTTGGAATAATAACTACTAGTTTTTTTTGTCTTAACAGCTACCAGTTAAAGGTTTGGCGCTGTATTTTTATTTTTGGTAGTTTGGGCCTCTTCCCGATGTTTGTTTGGGCCAGCAGATTGTCCCAACAAATATCATCAAAGAGCATACTTTGGGCTGAGTAGAATGGCAAACATAAAGGGCCTGAAGCCCACATGTAGGAGCCCAAAACCGTAACCCTAACGGAAGCAATACTAATAGCAGAACTCGGCGATGATTGATGAAGATTGCCGCAGCAAGTGACCGACCGACCGAGTGGAAGCAGGAGAGAACTTCATCGTCGCAACAATGGGTAAGTTAGTTACTTCCGATTCAACAATGCATGGTGCCGTGTAGTTAGTTTTTCTGAGTATGAAGATGATGAAATTGAATTGTATATGCAGGTAAGGTTCATGGATCACTTGCACGTGCGGGAAAAGTGAGGGGTCAAACTCCCAAGGTTGCTAAACAGGACAAGAAGAAGAAGCCGCGTGGCCGTGCCCACAAGCGGATGCAGTACAATCGCCGATTCGTCACCGCCGGTATTCCCTTTTTCTAAACCCTAATTTTGCTTTCCTTTCCATTTTTTTCCGACTGTCTCTGATTTGGGGTTTTCTAATTTGTAGTGGTTGGATTCGGCAAGAAGAGGGGACCCAACTCGTCCGAGAAGTGAGAGTAACATGCTTCTTCAATCAACGTCTTCCTTAGATTTAAATTTATGTCGCCAGTTACTTTTTTTTACCCCTCTTAATCAAGTTAATGTTTTGATTATGTACTTTGAACGATGTGTTTTTGTTACTAGTTTAATATAAAAACCATATTTTATTTTTGCACATAATTCTCTTTCTAAGTTTAGTGCTGAAATGCCTATGCTCTTTTGTTTTGATATCAATCAATGCTGTTCAGCAAAAACGAAAGAACAATCTTAATTTGGCCCTCATGCTGAATTAATCAGTTGACTTGTGCCACCTTAACACAAATGAAATGAGTTTCGAGTTTCTAGTAGTCGTAGAGGCGTAAAATGTGGCTTAGTGGATGTATATATATATAGTAGCTCTATAATTTAGATACTACAAGCGATTCGAGTATCAGTTTTCACCATGTTCGTACATGTTCAAAGCTATGGCTATGTATGTGTTTTCTACTAGCGTGTGTTTGCAACATTGGTGTCATGGAAGGTGAAATGTTAAGTCCTCCTTCTCTTCCCTTCCTTTTCTTCTGTTACCCGAACTTGCAACATCATTCTAAGGTACACTCTGTGGACCTTATTTGTTTACCCATTTACGATTGGTCCACATAGTTTGTTTTCCCCAAATTATATGTTGGTAATTCTGTGCCCACTTCCAGGAATACTGTGGTGCGTTTTCCTTTGCTCTGAATTCACACTGTGGCAATGCATTCATCTTCTATGATAGGCTTACCTTCAATTCGAATGCTTTCTATAATACTTGTTCTCTGTTCCATCTCTTTTTATGTGTCACTCATCATGTTTCGTTTGTTAAAGAAATTTTATTTGTTTTCGGTTTAAAATTATCATAGCTAATGCTGTTATCAGATTGAACACTTCTTGTACTAGTTTTGTTTGTAGAAATTGTGGCCTAAATGTTGTTTATAATTCTGTGTCTTTGCCACCTATAAGAGAAATTGAGTATTGCTAGGTTCGTCCATACAGGTTGACACCACATCAAAGTTTTGCTTCAAACATGGCGCCTTAGACGCCCAAACATGGCGCCTCAGGCGCCCCTTGCAACTACTTTCTAGGGCCATCAAGTTATGCTTCAACATTGGCGCCTTAGGCGCCCAAACTAGTGCCTCAAGCGCCCTCTTTCATCACTCTTCCAAGGATCAATTTTGTGACTCATACATGGCGCCTTAGGCGCCCATACTGGCGCCTTAAGCACCCCCTTACCACTCTCTTCCAGGGCACCAAGTTTGGACCACCTTGTGTCTCTAGCACTTAAAAAACTAAATAAACCATGCCTATATTATTTGCATGACTTTGGATCTTTTAAATTTTTATGAATTTGGATCTTCTAAATTTTAGATTTTCACTTTAGAGGATAAAGTGAGATTTTTTACCATTGAATGTTTTTTTTATATTTTCTTTTGGTTTTACCTATGAAATAAATTCTGATAAATTATACTTTACCTTTTAAAGTGAAATACAAAATTTAGATGATCCTAATCTTATTTGCATATATGTTAAATAACCAAGTTGATTAGGCATTACAAATGCAAAAGAATGAAGAATGACTCTCCTCTTTGAAGGCCAGACTCGAAGGCCCTCTAAACTCTAAAGCAGCAATATCATCAAAACCATTTTTATTTCTTAATCGTATCATATTTATTTGAAACAAGTATAGCTCCGTTACAATTGTCGTTTTATTACATTTGAATTTAATCAAAGAATAATCAATACACTTAAAAAAATAAATAATAATAAAAAAAGCAAGAAAGAAAGAATAATCAATACAATACATTGACGATGGTCCCTCTGTAAGATAGAACAAATGAATGAATTATCCTTCAATACTTCGACGCAATGTCTATATATATTTTTCCCTTCAACGATTGGGCTGAATATAGCTAGGCATCAGAAGGCGCAATCCAGTGTCTGCCATTGACAAAGCTCTTGACGAGAAATGGGTGGGCAGATTCGAAATCTAACTCTTTGGCCCATGATACCCCACGTACTGCCTCTGCTCCTGGCCCCCAACACTTGTACACTCCAAAGAACACAGTCCTGTTCCCGTGGAATTATTCACTTTAGATATATAAATTATGATAGATATATATTAAAATTAATTACTAAGTATAAAATATATGTTAGAATACAAAATATACATTAAAAATAAGTTAAACAATATATATATTTATATATAAATATATGGTAGTTGATTTTAGTGTATAAATAGCATTTTTGATAAACAATAATTATAAAATTATGTTGAGCAACACCATTATGATAATCTCATTTCCAGATCCACATAAGATGTGAGGTTGCTGTACAAATAAACTTTTTTTTTGGTATTTACAAATAACATTATAATTATATAGTACTTTCTTTCTTTCATTTTTCTGTTTGTTTTGATCTTCAATTATATGTCCTTTTTTAACAATCATTAGAGTATGGAGGACAAGCCGAAAAAGAAGGGAGAAGAGGTTATGAACCCAATACAAGTGGGTCACTGAATAGTCAAAATTCCATCCAAAGCCAATTCATGAAGATTGGTCATGGACCGTACTCCATCATCAGTCAAAAATCACTAGAGACGGGGGGACCTACCTGCTAATTCTTATATTTGCATATTCTTTTTAGCTAATTAGGTTAACATGATTTATTATGATTGAATGTTTGGTTGAAACATTTCTCAATTCAAACAGTATAAAATTGCTTTCAAAAGAGGTAATGTGCTTCGAAAATCATCTGACTTGGGTTAATAAGTTTCAAAAGCTTTTAAGTATATTGGTATCAATATGTACTTAACTAGCGATGAATTTATGAATAGAGTTTTGTTATGGGAAAATTTAGGAGGCTTACTTGTTCTTATTGTTGGCATGGTCCCAATCATCCCAGCCGCCATGAGCAACAATGTCATCGAAGTAAGTGTAAGAGTAGACAATTCTGGAGTACTGGCCCATGGCTCTGCCCACATAGAGCGGGCCTGTGCCCGTCACCCTGCATCTCACGAATGCAAAGCCCGTCTTCTCCTCTGCCTGTTTCCTACCATGGGCTGCTATGGAGCCAAATCTCGTTGCTATTGAGTGTAGCTGGCAATCCTGAGTAACCACTCATAAGTCATAAGTCATAATCAAATAAATCAATAATAATATATTCTAATCCTACCAATCAATTTTCAACTATATATATGAACTTTATCCAAAGCAATCTTGAGTAGGACATACCAGAATGCATACATACATACATATATATTGCATTATTACTCTCCACGTAAATATCAGCATTTTCAGTTATGATTCTCTTTTACATATAAACACACGCCACTAAGGACATGGATGTAGGGTTTAATTAAAATTCTTTTACTTGAAAGAAACAAAAAAGAAAAAGAGGTATACGTAATTTTATGAATGCTTTATTACTTAAATAATTATATCCTATTAAGAAGCCGTTAATTAGTGCTTTATGAATGCTGTGTCCGTATGTCTCATTATATAATGTAGTTTTATGTTCCATTATGCATGTCAGCATGTGCATATAATATAGCGTGTGCTTCTTTTGATTCTCTTTTAAGCTGACACAAATTAAAGGTGCACTGTGACAAAAAGAAAAAAGCTCGTTTCCTTTTTCATGTATTCAGTACCACTAATTCCCTACCCTCTCTATCTTTGTCTTTGTCTCTGACCTAATCCAACCTCGTGATATAAAATTTGACTATAATGTTTAATGTATATATATTAAAATCAGTCATTAGATTAGAATATAAATACGCATTAAAAATAAATTAAATTATACATATATTTGTTCGAAGTTAGTAACTAATTTTAATGTATAAATAACATTTTTTTTACTACATATATTACAGTTCCTTTGGATCTTATCTGTGTTGCCACTACAAAAGAGAAGTACCTTTTCCACGAAAAATCAATTATACCATTAGAGTTGGATAAAAAACTAAAGATTAATTTAATTACTAATTACCTTGTACATGGATCTGCCATTCCCAAATATGAAATCAATTGAACCCTCGATATAGCAGTCCTTGAAGTAATGCCTGCCAGCGTCGTCGCAAAGAGTGTCTTGTGCTCCGTGGAATCCACAGCCTGAGAAGTATGCTTTGTCACCGGATATTCGAAACGCCGCCGCTTGCCAGCCATGCATCCCCGGCATTGGTGCTGGCGCTGTGTTCTGTCAAAAAGATAGTTATTCACGTGAAAACAAGTATAACTCCCTATTACCCTTATTTTCTGAAATTTCAAAATTAAAAACAAAAAAGAGTTAACTGAGTTGGCTTATGTTATATTTGGGATGAAAACACTTCACGTGAAGTTAGTGAAGTTAATAATTGAGAGCCGTTAGATGAAAAAAAATTTAATCAAATCAATCAAATCATCTAACGATTTTCAGTTATCAACTTCACGTGAAAGTTTACACCTATATTTGGTTAGAATTTCTCATTAAGAAATTTAGTGAAACATTTTAATTTGTATAACAATTTTAAATAATAAAGACATGATAAGAGTAGCCAAGAGTTGTGTATACCTTGAAGCTGATATTGCGAGCAGAGAAATAGTTGGCGAAAACAGTGACAGAAGCAGTTCTGTAAGTACGCAGTTGCTGTCCGTTGGGACCAGGGTCGCTGGCCCTATCATGCCATTCTATCACCGTCACTTCTTTTCCCGCTCCCTCAAACGTTATGTACGGCTTCGTCACGGGCACAACAACCTTCTCTCTGCACCCAACAACCTCCCAATATCAACCACATTATTCTTTTATTACTTTATTTTCTTCATACCAAATTAAAAAATAAATGTAGTATGTTTAATGAAAGGAGAAGATTCAGGTACAATTACTTTACGGGAAGTTATAATTGATAATCGTTAAACGAAAATTTAGTCAAATCATCTAACGGTAGTCGATTATCAACTTCACGTGAAGTAGACTGTATTTGGATTTCTACTTTAATGAAATTGCAAACAATGCTGGGAGGGTAATAATGGCATTGTTTTCTAGGAGCAATGAAGAACTTGATTGATATGTGTATACATGTAGTATCCCGGGCTGATTTGGATCAGTATGTTCATTCTATTGTTGTCTGGGACGGCATTCACCGCAGCTTGCACCGACCGGAACTGTCCACCGCCGTTGACGTCAACGGTGATTACGCGCTGACCTATTGGTCCCACCCAAGTGTGGTTCCGACGATGATTGGAGGAGGATTTGGTAGAAGAAGAAGAAGACAATGTTCTAAGGGTGCTACGGTGATGGTAGGGTTCTGCACATGTCACCTTTGTCGCATGAATTGTGAGAGTGGTGAAACACAAAAGCAGCAGTTGCAGCGAGAGACAAGCCATTGTTGTTAATCAGATAATAGCATCTATCGAACGTGAAGAAGACTTGGAATGTTGAATAATGAGTAATAATAATAATGTAGTGTATATATATACTGTGTAATATAAAATTAAAAAATAAACTAAAAATGTTGGAAGGATATACACACGGTAGAGTAGAGAGTGCAATAATTACAAGTTAATGAAAGCAAGAGAAGAATTAGAAAGAAAGAAGCACTACTTTTGTGTGTGGGTTTTTATATTTAGAGTGAGGAGACGGTAGCTAGCTAGCTATTTGGGTGCATCATGCTTGCTGTGTATAATTTTTAGAATAAATAAAAGATTCCAACGCAACGGTCGTTTTTAATGTTGTAGGGTAGATGATAGGCTGAGCCTTTTTATGTAGAAAATGATTGGCCACTATTGCGGTGTATTTATGTGTCTAATACTATCCTTTTGGCTTTGTATTTCACAATTAGATACCACCTAAGTAATGTCCGAAAAGCATAATTCCAGATTCAACCACTGCTGATTACTGATTAATTAGTGGTGATGATATACTGATATATATCCTCCAACACTTGCAAACTTAAATTAAACGTTATGCATTTCCTTATTGTGCCCAGCATCAGGTTATTATGTACTAATTATTTTACTCCATTATCGACTTATCGTCTTCGTTTGAATTAACGGCTCCTTTAATATGCATAGCACGTGATGAGTTCTGTAAGTTTGCAACAGTATTTTGCTGCTGTTTCTTTCTTTTTCTAGTCTTTACATATGCTATAACTCAAGTTGTTTCATTAACCATTGATATGTAATTGACGTTTCAAAGGGTCAACGGTGGGGTTGCAGTTGCGAATTTCCGTGAGAGAAAATTTAAGATACTAGCACTTTATTTAAAATTTAGTTAGTATTTACTCAACAAAAAAAAAATGAACAATTTTTTATCATTAGATAAATTTCACAATAAAAACATTATTAATGGTTACAAGTCACAAAATCTATTAATTCCTCTATTTCTCTTTATTTAAACTATGATTCAAAAGCTCGTAAAGTATAGATATAATTATTATTGTAACTTTTAATTCTTTTTAGTCAATTCATTATTTCTCTTTTGTTTTGTCAAAGCATAGTTTAAAATTTCATAAATATTATTTATAAATCAAAATCAGTTATTAAAATTAGACATTAATATATTTATGTATAAATATATATATAATTTAATTTATTTTTAATATATATTTATATTTTAATATATATTTTATATTAGTGACTAATTTTGATAATTAATTTTAAACTTCAATAACATAATCATTATAATTTTTAGAACCCAAAATACACAACAAACGAAAAATGCTATCTAGGCTACTAATTTAAAAATTTTCCGTTATTTTTGTATCAGTCTCATTAAATAATCAATAAATATCTAACTAATAATAAATCAATAAATATTTTTAAATTATACACAAAATTTAAAAAATATAAAATTATTAATTATAATTATTTAAAATTAGTTGATTAAAAATTATTTATCCCTATTTTTCTTTTTTGTATATGACGAATATCATGCATTTGTTGATTTTGTTCTTCAAACGGTCATTTGGGCGGGAAAATAAAGAACCGGGAGGTGGGTGGGGCCCGGGGGGCCATCTGGGCCCATTTAGGATCTTGGGTGGAGGTGATGTGATGACAATGACATTAACATGTTATGGTCCCGGATGGATTAAATAGTAATTTTCTGTATTATGCTTTCTATTTCTCGCTGAACCTTTTTCATCAATTTGTAGTCGCACACCAAGTTGGGCCCACACCTCCAATTGCTTTCGTGTTTAGGGGCCCCACATTAATATTTTGGGACCCGAACCACGTCTTGCCCTTTTTTTTTTACTACAGGTATTTTCATCCAAGGGTGGCAAACTGGCAATGATGCGGCATGAGACAATATTTACCCAAACTTCTAAACAAACCATTAGTCTTCAACAATGATTATGGCCGAAACATAAAAAGCCAATTCTATGGTACCTATGAGTTTTTGTTTAAATGTTGTCTAATTTATTTTTTTAGTTAGTTTTAATTTTTTAAAAATTATTTATTTTTAATTTTTTAAATAAAATAATAATTTTTATTTTTTTTTTAATAAATAGACACCACATTATAAGCACTATAACATTCACCAACATAAAATTTTAAATGATGATTGGTGCTGGAGGTGGAGGGAAGGCTGCCATAACCAACTTTCCAACTTACCAGGTCCCCAATCCGGTGTTTTTAACTCTTAAAAGTTAAAACAAGTATTCATAAACTCTCTTGAAGTATAAATTTGTATTATTATTAATTTTCTTACTCTATTACGTACGAAAATTCTTTTATAATATGCGCATATGTTCACAACCAAAAATACTTATTGATACCAGTGCAGCATATATATAGTTAACAAAACTAAGTTATAAAACTAACTATACCAAAGGTTATTTACGCTATCAACGGCTTATTATCTACATCATTAATTTCTTTTTGTTAAAATGATAATTGTGTATATTCTTTTTACTGTTTTAGAGCTAGAAAGTGCAAAGTTGTAACAAAAAAAAGAAAAAAGAAAAAAGTGTAAATTTCGTCTACCAGAAAGATGAAAGTACAAAGTATAAAGTTGATATAAAAAAGGGGAGACTTCTAGCCTGGGGCTGGCAGAATGAGCCTCCTCGTGAACCTGGTAACACGGTTTCTAAGTTTCTTTGGTTTTTGTTTTTTTTTTCATATAAAAATATTATTTATACAGAGATCCTAAACAATTTCTTTATATATAGAGTACCACTTTTTTGTTCTATAAACATAAGTGATCCGAATGGACCTCATAAAAACTAGCTCAATATGTTTTTATTGGATAGTTAATAATAGAGTTATAGTGAATTATTACCTCAAAAAAAGTCATAGCAAATTTATTGTTTAAGTAAATGAAAACATGAGTCCAAAAAAAAATTTTATTTTCAAAAAATATAAAAATTTTAGAAAATTCCCAAAAGCCATTGTTGTAACCATAACCTTAACTTCATGTCCTGAAGTTCTGAAGAGTAGCGTAGTGAAAACTGGCAACAGAATACATTTCAAATGTACATTAAAAACGATTGCCCACCTTTTGAATTGTTTGTCGAAATTGAGGGATGTGGAGACAACTATTTTTCTTCTTGCTTCCTTCAATTTCATTGGCAACTTGTAGAGAAGCCTTAGCTGTGGGTGTTCTAAAAATCGAAGCTTTTGATGTCTCTCTCTTGGATAATACGGACTTGTGGGCGGTAGAGTCAAGAGGAGTTTTGAAAGAATGAGAAGAAGGAGAATGAGAAGTGGGCATTACAGATATGAGAAGAAGGGACATCAAAATTAATACATGCATTAGAAGAATGAGAAGAAGAAGGGACATCAAAAAAGGCCAGCAAAAATAATACTTTGGATTAAGAGGACTTATAAAATTCCAAAGCCTGCATTAAAGGCCTGCATTAAAAAAGAAAATAACTAACAAAATGTTTAGTCCGTAAAGGCCAAAAACTGGTATGTACATATATTTTGAAATTGGCATCTCAACCTTTATTATTTACGCATTGCACCATGTGTTGGGGGAGAATAACAATTTTTATACAAGACCGGAATTGTCTTTGTCAAGTTGCAAAGTCATGTAGCAATGCACATACCTTTACACGTGTAGCACCTTGATAGCGGACAACAATCTCTGCGGTACCAGGCTCATGGGAAGGCTCATTCTGCCAGCCCCAGGCTAGAAGTCACCTAAAAAAGGAGGCTTTGTCTTTGGTGGAAAAAGTATAATCAAGATCTTGGTGGACCAGATAAGAATATGCCAATTCAAGGGTTAGGATTTCGTCCGATTCCATTGGTCTGGTTAGGTTTCTGTTATAGGACCCGATTTTTATATTTTTTTGGACGAAATAGACTACGTGTTTTTGTTCAATTTAATGGACCACGAAATGGACCATATTTTTTGTCCTAAATATACTTTTCCCACCGAAAAAACGTCCTAAGTATATATATAAAAGAACCAATACATTGATAATTATTGTTAGTAAAATATTAAGTAGGACGAAAACGTTGTTGCACTATTTTTATTTTGTTATCTTCTTTAAGATAAAAACAAGCATGCGGCAAAAAGCATGCTGCAAAAAGAATAACTTGAATATTTTCCTAAGCTAATCAACAAGGTCGAAATCTATATGCCTAAGATTTATATCATCCATGGCAAGCTAAGGTCCCAAAACTGGCACCAAGATTAGCACCATTGGCAGCAGAAAAATCACATTGCATTAGAAACAATTGAGAAAATTAAAGTGAGTTAACATTGAAAATAATCCTTGAAATTTGAGTTCAATCTTAAATTGACCCTCTAAATTTCAATTGAATTAAATTGAACCTCAAATTTTAAAAGTTAACTCACGTTAACCCTTCAAACTATTTATATTAATAGAGTGTTTATGTGAAACATTTAATGACGCACTGATATTCACAAAACGACATTGTTTCTTTGTTGATGCCTAATCTTTCTTAAAACGATGTCGTCTGAGGCATATGAGGGTTAAAACACTAAAACATAGACTCTTTTCTTCGTCTTCTTGCATCTGCTGTGACAAGAAAGACCAATATCTTTGGCGTAGGCCTTCTGCAAAATTCTTTGCTATCGTTCCCTTTGGCTAGAGCAAAGAAGAAGAACATGCGCACCACTATTTCTTTAAATAAAGGTTAGTAAGAAAAATATTGTGCTTTTGTGTTTAATACTCTGTTTTGTGTCTTTCTGCTATTGGTTGAAGAAAGAAAAACAAAATCTTCTCTTACTCCAATTTCAGTGCTCATCTTTTACAAGATTTGTTGTTTTTAGTTACTGTGCCAATATGGTATTTTTGTTAATGTCTCAACAAAACCACCCATAATCTGAAACCAACTCAATTCCAATATTTGATTCCTTAAAACTAAACAGCATCATCATTTCTCCAGCAAAAAAAAGATAGATGGGTAATATTCATACCCTATCCCAAAGACATAGTCAGGCCCAAAAAAATAGAGGTCTACACAAGAGATCATACCTCCTCTACATCTACCCAACCTTAAAGAGGTTGGACTCGACAACAACGGTTTAGTCCTACTTATCTAAATACGCAAATAACTCCTAAGATATCTCCTATTTATTTAGAAGGAAGATCTCAACAACTTTCTTAGGAAATGGTTATCCACCAGCGAAGGTGGAACTACACTAAAAGGTGATTATCCACTCTCCTATAAATACACTTATATCCTCAAGTATATTCAAGACCTAATTTATTAAAAGCCTACTTTGAACCCTTGCTAACTTAAGCATCGGGATGCCTTGTAGGTACCACCCTCACCTCCTCACGAGGAACTCGAACGGCGGCACCTCGACACCAATACAAGTCGGACGCTGCCTCAGACAGAGTCTATACCTTAAGTCTAGGCCTAAATACAACCCAGTTTCAAGTAACCTTTGAAACATTAGCGCCGTTGTTGGGGACCTGAAAGTCTACACCAAATCATGACAGACAATCAATTTAAAGACGGTCACACAGCATGTGAATCAGAACCGGAACCTCATAATGATGACCGAGTACTCGTGATACCTCCATGACATGAAAGGACGAGTGGCCCCCACAAAGAGGGTACATCAGAAAATCCTCCAAAAAATATATTCGGAAGTTCATCCACCCAAAAATGAGGAACCCTTTATCGAATAGAGATCATGGGACTTGTACACGGGCACCATGGCCTATTAGAGCAACTTGAGCAGGAGATTAGTAATAAAGAGAAGCGGAAAGAGATTTGCAAAAAAAGGTACGATGACAAAGAGAGTTGGAAGAAAAGCTCTCGAAACTAGAGGCCAACCTTTAAAGTCGGAGTAATCGAACGGATCAGGAGGAAATCCATCTTAGAAGAGAAGATCCGTTCATTGAAGATATCATGCGGGCTAGGGTCCCTAGGAACTTCAAAAGCCCCAACATGGACCTCTATGACGAAACAATTGACAGGAGACACCACCTCAGTAATTTTAAAAGTTGGATGTACCTGACATGCATCTGATGCAACTCGCTGCAAAACTTTCCCAATTACGTTAGCCAAAGCGGCGATGAAATGGTTTGATAGTCTACCGCTTAGATCAGTCACTTATTTTGATGACCTAGCAAGAAAGTTTCTCACCCACTTTTCAATCCAAAAAGATAAAGTCAAACATGCTCTTAGCCTACTAGGGATCAAGCAAGAAGTTGGAGAGTCTCTCTGAGTTTACATGGAATGATTTAACAAAGTCTGTTTGGAGATCCAAAATTTACCTACAGAAGTAGTGATAATGGGATTAGTTAACGGTCTTAGAGAAAGATCGTTTTCTCAATCTATATCCAAGCGACATCCGACCTCTTTGTATAAAGTACAAGAACGGGCGAAGAAGTACATTAACTACACACTGAAGATATCATAACTACACCCGCTCTGAGTTTCTCTTGTCGACATCTACAAAAAAATATGCTACACTAAAAAACTTCCACCTCCTCGTCCTAGTAAACACAAAAAGGTTGGAAGTCAGACGAAATATTGTGAGTATTATAAACCATAAGGGCTTTCTATCAATGATTGTTATGATCTAAAAAACATCATAAAAAAGCTGGTCAGAGAAGGTTGACTAGAAAGATACCTTGCGGATAGGTCCGATGAACCAGGAAAAATGAAGAAAGGTAATAAAGACGGAGGTTGACAAGATCGGACACCACAAATAGCTGATAGGCATGTACACATGGTAAATGGAGGATTTGCATGAGGATAGCAATGTTTCTGATTTATCCACAATTTCATTCACCAAAGAAGATGCTCAAGGAGTAACATCTGGTCATGACGACCCTGTCATAATTACGATGATCCTTGCCAATGCAAACCTCCATAGAGCTTTGGTAGATCAGGAAAGCTCAGTTGACGTATTATTCAAGCCCGTGTTTGATAAACTCGGGTTAGAAGAAAAGAAGCTAAGAGCCTATCCAGATAACCTCTTTGGGTTAGGCGATACACCCATCTGACCTCTTGGTTTCATCTCATTACATACCACTTTTGGTAAAGGCATGATATCAAGAAACTTAAGTGTTGACTACATTGTGATCGATGTGGCCTTAGCCTACAATGCCTTAATAGGTCGGATAACTCTAAATCAGCTAGCTGCAGTCGTTTTCACACCTCACCTATGCATGAAATTCTCAAATTCTGAGGGAATCGCAACTATAAAAGGAGATCAAAAGTTAGGAAGAAAATTTTATAATGAAAGCCCAAATCTAAGGGTAGTATAAAAGGTAAAGCAGTTAATACCATTGAGCTTGGTGGTATTCGAGCACGAGAAGAAATAAGACCATAAGCCAGGGAAAAATTGAGGAGGTTCAAATTGGAGATCAGGCAGAGAAGACAACAAACATCAGGGCCAACCTCGATAAATAATTAAAGGTAGACCTCATTAAGCTTTTACAAAAAAAACTCCGACCTCTTCGCTTGGAAAGCCTCCGATATGCCCGGGATAAACCCTGACCTTATATGTCATAAACTCGTTGTATACCCGGGCTCACAACCTGTTCAACATAAACGACAGAAGCTCGGCCCTAAAAGAGTGCAAGTTATAGAAGAACAAATACAAGCTTTATTAGAAGTCGGGTTCATAAAGAAGGTAAAATATCCTTTGTGGCTAGCTAATGTAGTCCTAGTGAAATAACAGATGAAAAATAGAGAATGTGTGTTGATTATACCGACCTCAATAAAGCTTTTCCCAAGGATTTATACTCTCTTCCCACCATTGATGCCTTGGTAAACTCAGCTTCAGGATATAGGTACCTGTCCTTTATGGACGCATACTCAGGTTACAACTAAATCTCGATGTACAAGCCAGACCAAGACAAGACATCTTTCATCACTCCAAAAGCAAACTATTTTTATGTAGTAATTCCTTTTGGATTGAAGAATGCTGGAGCCACATGTTAATAACTAATGAACAAGGTGTTCTCACCTCACTTTGGAAAATTAATGGAAGTGTATGTAGATGACATGCTTGTCAAGACCAAAGAAGACGCCAACCTCTTGTCCGACTTAATTGAAGTATTTAAAAAATTAGGAAGCACGAGATGAAACTAAATCCCTCAAAGTGTACCTTCGCAATAGAAGTCGGAAAATTTTTAGGTTTTATACTCACCCGAAAGGGTATTAAAGCCAACCCAGACAAATGCAAGGTAATATTGGAGATGAAAAGTCTGACCTGTCTTAAAGAAGTCCAATAATTAAATGAAAGGTTGACAACCTTATACAAATTCTTGGCAGGATCAACATTGAAATCTCTCTCCCTATTCTCAAAACTCAAGAAAAAGGAGCTGATTTGAACGGACTCATGAATGTGAACAAGCCTTTCGAGACTTCAAAAATTTTCAGAGTCAATCACCAATCCTCACTCGACCTATTCCAAGGAAAGAGCTCGTGTTGTACTTAGCAGTTGCAAATAAGGCCATAGCCTTAGCTTTAATCCGAGAAGATGAAAATGGGAAGCAACCAATATATTTTGTTAGCAAGGCTCTACATGAGGCATAGCTAAACTATCAAAAGATAGAGAAGTTTGCATATGCCCTTGTTATCACTTCTAGGAGACTCTGACCTTATTTTCAAACTCATATTATAAAAGTCCGACTAATCAACCTATAAAGCACATCTTATAGAAAATGAATACTATAGGCCGGATGTTATAATGGGCAACAGAGCTAGCCGAGTTTGACCTAAGGTATGAAAGTTGGATAGTTATCAAATCTCAATATTTAGCCGACTTTGTGGCCGAGTACATTGAAGCTCATGGAAGGCCTGTAGCCTAGAACTTATATGTAGACGAATCATCCAGCAAAGCTAGAAGTGGAGCAAAAGTTATTTTGGAGAATGAAGAAGGAACTCGGATAGAACTTACATTGAAATTCGAGTTTTCAGCCTCCAACAATCAAGTCGAGTACGAAGTCTTACTTGCTGGCTTGAGGATAGTCAAAGAAGTCGGGGCAATAAAGTTGATTGTGTTTAGTGATTCTCAAGTAATAATCTCTCAAGTTAATGGGACTTATCAGGCTAAAGATCCCAACTTGAAGAAATACTTAGAAGAAATATGGGAATAATTAGCTCAATTTTCGGAAAAAAATTTTTGACATATAGCTCGGGAATCAAATATCTGAGTTGATGCCCTTTACAAGTTGGCCAGCACCAAACCAGGGAGCAAAAATAGAAGCTTGATCTAGGAAACTCTCCACACACCATTAGTAAAAGAAGTCAACAAGTTAGCACAATGACCATATCCAATCTAAGTTTAGGTTGAATGACTCCCATCATCGAATATCTCAAGTTCGATATCATCCTTAAAGAAGAAAGGGAAGCAAGGAGGCTCATAAGGGAAACACAAAGCTACACCTTAGTTCACAATGTTCTCTTTAGAAGAGGAATATCCATATTTCTACTAAAATTTGTCCCGACCTCCAAAACTAATGAAGTTCTAGAGAAAGTCCATAGCGGCATATGCTAAAACCACCTAGGAGCACGGTCACTAGCTAAAAATGTTATCCGAGCTGGCTTCTTTTGGCCGACCGTACAAAGGGAGGTAGCCAACTTCATTAAAAAGTGTCCGTGTTGGCAAAACCATGCTAACCTCCACATGGCACCCCCAGAAGAGCTCATCAGCATCACTTGGCCTTGGCCATTTGCAAAATGGGGTTTAGACCTCCTCGGATCATTTCCAAATGCCCCCAAAAAAGTAAAATATCTCATAGTATGTATTAATTATTTTACTAAGTGGATTGAGACAGAACCTCTGGTAACTATCATAGCTCAAAAAAGTCAAAAGTTTCTTCTACAAGAATATTGTCACCTGGTTTGGAGTTCCACACTCCATCACCACAAAGAATACAACTCAATTCACCAACTCTGCCTTCAAAATCTTGGTGGCAAGCCTCAAGATTAAGAACCAGCTCAGTCGGTAGAACACCCCTAATCTAATGGACCAGGAGAAGCTACGAATAAAGTCGTGTTAGCCGGGTTAAAGTGCCAACTATAAGATGCAAAGGGAGTATGGGTTGACGAGCTTCCTCAAGTCTTGTGGGCATATTGGCAACTCCCCACTCAACAACTGGGAAATCTCCTTTACGACTTGCCTACGGCATGGAAGCCATGATTCCTATAAAGGTCACCAAAGAATCCCCAATGGTTAGATTCTATAATAAAGTGGGAAATGTCCAAGCTCAAAAAGAAGAATTGGATCTCCTCCCCGAAGTCTAAGAACAAGCTCACATAAAAGAGTAAACATTGAAGCAAAGAATGGCCTTGAGGTATAACAAAAAAGTCATCAAAAGAAGCTTCGCTACGAACGACCTCATACTAATCCGAAATGACATCAAAGTATAGAAGTCGGGCAAAGGAAAGTTGGTTGCAAACTAAAAAGAGCCTTACAAGATCATTGAAGTCTTAGAAAAGGGTTATTATAAAGTGTCAAACCTAAAACGGAACGAGCTTCCAAGGTCGTGGCACGCATGTAACTTTAAAAAGTACTATAGTAGAAAGCGCACCTTGCTCCCTGGTGTACTCTTTTTCCTAGTTTCATGGTTTTTTCCCGAGAAGGATTTTTCTAGAGGGGGTTTTAACAAGGCAGCATAGGAAGGGCAAAGGGTAATGCAAACTTTTAGTAGCAAGAAAAATTATGTAACTCATTTCTTCTTATTGATGATATCTCATTAACTTTTCCATTCAAACGCATTAATTTAAGCTGGAAAACCCGAAAAAATCATTGCCCGACCTTGATGGTCGGCAAGATAATCCGACGAGATATAAATTAGTGTAAGAAGTTATATAAGCAGATTGTGGTCCGACCTCGTTGAAATTTAAAAGAGTTAGGCCTAAAACGAATCGCAAAATTAACCTGTTATAACCGACCACATAAAGTCGGGCCACAATAAATTAAGGGAAAATAGTACTGATCTCATAATCAAAGGACCAAGATAACGACAAACTTACTTAGACGATATCTTTAGCAACTTAACAAAATCAAAATAAAAAAGTTATCAAGTGATTTAGAATTTTATTAAATCACAGAAAACTAAACAAACTATGCCAAATAAAGACATTCTAAGGAAAAATATATACAGCTGATGAGCGGATAATTTATACGTTTTTTGGCATTGTTTTTAGTATGTTTTTAGTATGTTTTAGTTAGTTTTTAGTATATTTTTATTAGTTTTTAGTTAAAATTCACTTTTCTGGACTTTACTATGAGTTTGTATTTTTTTCTGTGATTTCAGGTATTTTCTGGCTGAAATTGAGGGACCTGAGCAAAAATCTGATTCAGAGGCTGAAAAGGACCGCAGATGCTGTTGGATTCTGACATCCCTGCACTCGAAGTGGATTTTCTGGAGCTACAGAAGCCCAATTGGCGCGCTCTCAACTGCGTTGGAAAGTAGACATCCTGGGCTTTCCAGCAATATATAATAGTTCATACTTTGCCCGAGATTTGATGGCTCAAACTGGCGTTCCAAATCAGCTCAAAACTGTCCGGCGTTAAACGCCGGAACTGGCACAAGAATGGGAGTTAAACGCCCAAACTGGCACAAAAGCTGGCGTTTAACTCCAAGAGAAGTCTCTACACGAAAATGCTTTAATGCTCAGCCCAAGCACACACCAAGTGGGCCCGGAAGTGGATTTTTATGTCATTTACTCATCCTTGTAAACCCTAGGCTACTAGTTCTCTACAAATAGGACCTTTTACTATTGTATTCTTATCTCAGTAGCTATCTTTATTCTTATGCTATCTTAGATCATGGGGGCTGGCCTCAAGGCCATGCCTAGACCTTGTTCTTATGTATTTTCAACGGTGGAGTTTCTACACACCATAGATTAAGGTGTGGAGCTCTGCTGTACCTCGAGTATTAATGCAATTACTATTGTCCTTCTATTCAATTTAGCTTATTATTCATTTGCACCCAAGAACATGATGAATGTGATGATTATGTGACACTCATCATCATTCTTACTTATGAACGAGTGCCTGACAACCACTTCTGTTCTACAAGCAAACAAGGCTTGAATGTTTATCTCTTGGATCCCTTGATCGGAATCTTCGTGGTATAAGCTAGAATTGATGGCGGCATTCAAGAGAATCCGAAAGGTCTAAACCTTGTCTGTGGTATTCTGAGTAGGATTCAATGATTGAATGACTGTGACGAGCTTCAAACTCTTGAAGGCTGGGCGTTAGTGACAGACGCAAAAGAATCACTGGATTCTATTCCAACCTGATTGAGAATCGACAGATGATTAGCCGTGCCGTGACAGGGTGCGTAGAACATTTTCACTGAGAGGATGGGAGGTAGCCACTGACAACGGTGAAACCCTACATACAGCTTGCCATGGAAAGGAGTAATAAGGATTGGATGAAGACGGTAGGAAAGTAGAGAGACGGAAGGGACAAAGCATCTCCATTCGCTTATCTGAAATTCTCACCAATGAATTACATAAGTATCTCTATCTTTATGCTTTATTCATATATCATCCATAACCATTTGAATCTGCCTGACTAAGATTTACAAGGTGACCATAGCTTGCTTCATACCAACAATCTCCGTGGGATCGACCCTTACTCGCGTAAGGTTTATTACTTGGACGACCCAGTGCACTTGCTGGTTAGTTGTGCGAAGTTGTGATAAAGAGTTGAGATTACAATTGTGCGTACCATGTTGATGGCGCCATTGATGATCACAATTTCGTGCACCAAGTTTTTGGCGCCGTTGCCGGGAATTGTTCAAGTTTGGACAACTGACAGTTCATCTTGTTGCTTAGATTAGGTATTTTTCTTCAGAGTTCTTAAGAATGAATTCTAGTGTTTCAAGGTGATGTTCTTATCATCACCAAAGCTGATTGATTTTCATCAATTTAGCTCTTGAATGCAATGTCCTGCTGAAGCTTGGCTAGCCATGTCTATATCCTTTAGACTGAAGCTTTAGACTAACATTGCATGATTCCTGGAATTCTCATTAAGAATTTTGATATCTTTATTTTCTTTTCCACTTAATTTTCGAAAAAACCAAAAAAATTACAAAATCAAAAAAAAAAACAAAAATATTTTATGTTTCTTATTGAGACACTAGTCTCATTTTAAGTTTGGTGTCAATTGCATGTTTCCGTTCTTCTTGCATTTATCATGTGTCTTCAGTGATCCTCAAGTTGTTCTTGATGATTTACTTGCTCTGATCTTTAAATTCTCTTGTCTTGAGTGTTTTGTTGTTTCTCATATGCATTCTCAACTTGTTAGTGTCAATAGTATACAAACTTATAAGTTTGGTGTCTTGCATGCATTGTTTATTTGATTTCAGTTGCATTTTGATTATTCCTCATTATTAAAAATCCAAAATTTTTTTTTAATTTGTGTCTTTTCAAGTCAATAATACAGAGAATTGAAGATTTAGAACATACTGCAGAGGAATTACACAGAAAAAGCTGGGCGTTCAAAATGCCCAATGAAGAAGGAAAACTGGCGTTTAAACGCCAGCCAGGGTGCCTGGCTGGGCGTTTAAGCCCAAAAGGGGTGAGTTTTGGGCGTTAAACGCCAGAATGTGCACCATTCTGGGCGTTTAACGCCAGGATGGCACAAGAGGGAAGATTTTGTTTTTAATGCCAATTTTTTTCAAGTTTTCAAAATTTTTCAAAATCAAATCTTTTTCAAATCAAATCTTTTCAATCAAATCTTTTTCAAAATCAATTTCTTTCCATTTTCAAAAATACTTGTTAACAATTAATGATTTGATTCAACATTTCAAGCATGTTGCCTTTTCTGTTGAGAAAGGTTTAATGTTTGAATCATATCTTTTCTTGTTAGCCAAGTCATTAATTTTCAAAATCAAATCTTTTTAAATTGTTTTTCAAATCATATCTTCTCAATCATGTCTTTTTAAAACTATATCTTTTTCAATCATATCTTCTTAAATCACATCTTTTTCAAAATAGTTTTCAATCATATCTTTTTAATTTCTTATTTCAAAATCTTTTTCAAAAATCACTTGATTTCTTTTCCACTCTTAGTTTTCAAAAATCAATTAATCTTTTTTCAAAATGTTTTTAAAATCTTTTTAATTTATTTTCAAAAATTTCTTCCCCTCTTCTCACATCCTTCTATTTATGGACTAACACTACTCCTCAATGCACAATTCGAACTCCATCTTTCCTTGATAAGTTCGAATTTTCTACCTCTTCCTTCCATTTTTCTTTTCCTCTGACACCTCAAGGAATCTCTATACTGTGACATAGAGGATTCCATATTTTCTTGTTTTCTTCTCTTTCATATGAGCAGGAGCAAAGACAAAAGCATTCTTGTTGAGGCTGACCCTGAACCTGAAAGGACCTTGAAGCGAAAGCTAAGAGAAGCTAAGGCACAACTCTCTGTAGAGGACCTAACAGAAATCTTCAAAGAAGAAGAACCCATGGCAGCCGAAAATAACAACAATGGCAACAATGCAAGGAAGGTGCTAGGTGACTTTACTGCACCTACTCCCGACTTCTATGGGAGAAGCATCTCTATCCCTGCCATTGGAGCAAACAACTTTGAGCTTAAGCCTCAATTAGTTTCTCTAATGCAACAGAATTGCAAGTTTCATGGACTTCCATTGGAAGATCCTCATCAGTTTCTAGCTGAGTTCTTACAAATCTGTGACACTGTCAAAACCAATGGGGTTGACCCTGAGGTCTACAGACTTATACTATTCCCTTTTGCTGTAAGAGACAGAGCTAGGATATGGTTGGACTCACAACCTAAAGAAAGCCTGAACTCTTGGGAAAAGCTAGTCAATGCCTTCTTGGCAAAGTTCTTTCCACCTCAAAAATTGAGTAAGCTTAGAGTGGAAATCCAAACCTTCAGACAAAAGGAAGGTGAATCCCTCTATGAAGCTTGGGAAAGATACAAACAATTGATCAGAAAGTGTCATTCTGACATGCTTTCTGAATGGAGCATCATAGGTATCTTCTATGATGGCCTGTCTGAACTGTCCAAGATGTCATTGGATAGTTCTGCTGGAGGCTCTCTTCATCTGAAGAAGATGCCTGCAGAAGCTCAAGAATTGATTGAAATGGTTGCAAATAACCAATTCATGTACACTTCTGAAAGGAATCCTGTGAACAATGGGACGAATAAGAAGAAAGGAGTTCTTGAGATTGATACTCTGAATGCCATATTGGCTCAGAACAAAATATTGACTCAGCAAGTCAATATGATTTCTCAAAGTCTGTCTGGAATGCAAGCTGCACCAGGCAGTACTCAGGACGCTTCATCTGAAGAAGAAGCTTATGATCCTGAGAACCCTTCAATAGAAGAGGTGAATTACATGGGAAAACCCTATGGAAACACCTATAATCCTTCATGGAGAAATCATCCAAATCTTTCATGGAAGGATCAACAGAGACCTCAACAAGGTTTCAACAACAATAATGGTGGAAGAAACAGGTTTAGCAATGGCAAGCCTTTTCCATCATCTTCTCAGCAACAGACAGAGAATTCTAAGCAGAGCAACTCTGACTTAGCAACCATGGTCTCTGATCTAATCAAAACCACTCAAAGTTTCATGACTGAAACAAGGTCCTCCATCAGAAACTTGGAGGCACAAGTGGGATAGCTGAGCAAGAAAATTACTGAACTCCCTCCTAGTACTCTTCCAAGCAATACAGAAGAGAATCCAAAAGGAGAATGCAAGTCCATTAACATGACCCACATGGCCGAACTTGGAGAGGAGGAAGAGGCAGAGATCGCCACTGAGGAAGACCTCAAAGGATGTTCACTGGCCTCCAATGAGTTCCCTAATGAGGAACCATAGGAATCTGATGCTCACACTGAGAGTAACTAACTTGAGTCACAAGTCCTAGTTTTAATGATGACAACAATTAGGCCTTGCTTCATTTAGTTAACCCCTAGGTATAGAGGAAAGTCAAATGAGAGTAACTAACTTGAGTCACAAGTCCTAGTTTTACCTTAGGGAAATATAGCTTTAGTGCACTCCAAGTCAATTAGCAATTTCTAATTCCAAATCAACAATTGACATAAACTATTCAACTCTTTCTAATGGCCCAAACCCTATGCCAAGTAAGAAACTTTTACTCCATAACTAGTGTTGGCATTTTATCAAACAATTGATGAGCAAGGATGAAAGGCATAGTGAAAATGAGAAGAAAGTAGAATTGAAAGTGCTTCAACACAAGAAACTAACAACAATTAACAAAGAACAACAATGGAAATGAACTTCTCAAGAAATTGATAAAATCCAAAACTATAAAGTTGAATCTAGGATCTATGAGAATTGCGCAATTACAAGCACTAATTGAGATTGGAGAAGAAGATCTATAACATGAAAAAAGTAAATTGAGAATTGCAATGGATCTCACCAAAGAGTGATTGAGAATCCATTAGTGAAGAAGATGAACCCTAATGAGAGCTTGGAATCTCCCTCTCTCTCTCTCTCTCTCTCTCTCTCTCTCTCTCTCTCTCTCTCTCTCTCTCTCTCTCTCTCTCTCTCTCTCTCTCTCTCTCTCTCTCTCTCTCTCTCTCTCTCCAAGAGTGTAACTACCAATAGCAAAAAATCTAGAACAATCTCAAATGAGCCAAAAGTCCCTTAACCCTTCAACCCCTGGTCTTCTTAAGCTCTTCCCGCCAAGGCACTTCCCCAAGACGGGATCTCCAACTGTCTCCACGCCCAGGTCACGTGACTCTTTAAAAAAATCATATTTGAGCATCGGCGCGCACGCGCAAAGCACGCGTGCGCGCCACTGGGGCATCTTGCAATGTGAGCGGAAGCGTAACGTACGCGTGCGCGCCCATGGGATCATGGCTTAGCCGCTACACGTGCCGGCTCGTAGCTTGGCTTCTAGCTGCGCAATCCATGCGGGTGCGCCAAGTACGCGCACGCGCCCTTGCTAAAGTTCCCAAGGCTCAATTTCTCATGCTTCCTTCCTTTGCACTCATTCTCCTTCTCTTTTCCGGTTCATCCTTGCCCTATATTCTGAAACCACTTAACACACAGGTCACGGCATCGAATGGCACCAAGAGAATATTAGAAATATATCTAATTTAGTGTAAAATAAGCATGTTTTCATTCATGAGAAAAAAATTAGGAAGGGAGCACAAAAGCTTGTATTTTCATATGAAGAGTGTGTGGAATCATTGATAAAACCCCTGAAATCAATACAAGATAAACCCTCAAAATAGGGTTTATCAACCTCCCCACACTTAGATTCTAGCATGTCCTCATGCTTAGAAAAATGCAAAAGAAACGCAAAAAAAAACCGAAGGATCATAATGGTATAAGACTCATGAGGTGCAACCTACTTACATGAATGCAACTATGACTAGTGCTACTATCTACTTGGTTAGGAACAAATCAACCTTCCTAAGATACATGCAAGCATATAGGGCACGATAGTAGCCAATATATGGGACTTACCAATTTTCAAGCATCAAGTGCAATATACGCAACTTTGCATGAAGAATGCCCGTGAGAGTTGGGAATCATGGAATTGAGCATCGAACCCTCACTGGAAGTGTTTGCACTCTATTCACTCAAGTGTCTAGGGTTGATTCTCTCAATTTTCTCCTAATCATGCTTTCCAAGATTTGTTCTCCATCTAACAATCAACATTTATTCCATGCATGCGTACAAATATCATGAGGTCTTGTCTTTAGGTTGTAATGGGGCTAGGGTCAAGGTAGGATGCATTTTTGGCTAAGTGAGCTTGAAATTTTTGAGTCCTTGATAAGCTTAAGCTCCCCACCTAGCCTATGATGTCCTATACAATTTCAAAGCTAACCTAACTACCCATTCTTCATTTTCCACATACTCATGTATCCCTTTTCCAATTCACAACACTCATGCATTGATGTTATTGAGCTACACTTTGCTTTGGGGCATTTTGTCCCTTTTTTTTTCTTTTCTTTTTCTTCTCTTTTTTTTCATGTATATATATATATATATATATATATATATATATATATATATATATATATATATTCTTTCTTTGTTTTTCTCATTAATTTTTTTCTATATATATATATATATTTTTTTTTCTTTTGTTTCTCTTTTTTTTATATGCAAGAACGTCAATGCATAAGGTTCATACATTTGATCAATACATGAGCATGTACCCAATTCCCAATATTTTCAATAAAGATATAAAACTACCCTTCTTATTTACCCAATGTCCCAAGATTCCCACATTTGAATCATACTCGCACACACTCGCCTAAGCTAATCAAGGATCCAAAGAGGGACATTTATGGTTTTCCGCTTTAGGCTTGTAATGTGCTAATTTAAAGAACAAGTGGGTTAAGCGTAGGCTCAAATTCGGCTAACAAGGGGAGATAAAGGGTAAGGCTATTTGGTTAGTGAGCTAATGAAGTGATGGCCTCAATCATATAAATGCATGAATACAAAGAATAATGAACATATAGACTCAAACAAAGCAAGGATCACACTTATAGAGAGAAAATAATTGCACACAAGAAGGAGAATAAGTGACTATAAGATGTAGCCACAAAACAAGGCTCAAAGCTCACTAGCTTGTGTTCTTAACTCAAAATCCATGTTCCAAAATACAATTCTTCAAGCGAGTTTATCATCAAAATATTCAAAATTGGCAATGTCAAGGTTGCCCTAAAGTATTAGTTTCCTAAGAAAGAGTCTCATTGTTCCAACCAAGTAAACTTATCATGCAATTGGTGTCAAAGAAAACCTAATCATGCAACCTATCATAACTACAAAGGAGTTCAAAAGAAAAAATTTTATTTGAGTGTTTACCTATGGAGATCGGTCGGCCGACCTCCCCACACTTAAAACTTGGCACGGTCCTCCGTGCTATAGGTGATGTGCAATGGGTGGCCGAGTTCCGAGTGTCCTTCATCTCCGTTGTCATCGCAATTTCCGCTTGAAGTTGCGGTGGATGTGGAGATATCAGGTTCCTCCATAGGTGGGGTGACAATGCTTAGAAGCTTCTTCACGTGAGCATATCGGCGCTGGTTACGCCTCTCATAGCGGTCCAACTTCTTGTGAAGGTCTTCAAGGCGTTGGGTGGCGGATTTTTGTGGTGCGGATGAGATAGTGGTGTTGCGAGTTGAGTTGGTCAGTCCAAGGTCCTTGGTGACTTCCGGAGGCTTGAGGCACCTCTTGGTCGGAATAACATCTCCCTCGACCGGGATCGAGGTCCTCCGATCCTTAGCCTCTCGGTGGACACCGGCTGCCGCTACTAATTCAGTCACCATAGAGGGGAAGGGTAAGTTTCCCTTAACATGAATACGCCCCATGGATTGGCGAATGGCATGCGAAATGTCGACCGGTTTCTCGGTTAGGATGCACCATACCAATAAGGCAAGCTCGGCGGTAATGGATGACCCATGTGTGGTCGAAAGCACGTAGTGAGCTAGGATTTGGGCCCATGCCACGGCTCCTTGAGTGAGGAAACGTGCATCTAAACCCTTTGGTCTTTGCTTTATGGTTCCCCGAATCCAAAATGCTTCGGTTAAAGCTATTACGCGAAGGATCGCGCTCCAATCGAACTCACGTTCGTCGCATGTTGATAAGACTTCTTGATAGGCGTCATATCCATCCGCTAATGGCCCAATCTTAAGTACTCCTTGGATGGCTTCCACTGTGACTGGCACTTGCTTTCGGCGCACAAAGACTGATGTGAGAAGGGGTGAGTGGTAGTTGGAGTAGAACTCCACCACCCATGATAAATTGACCTCCATTGGTTGCCTCAGGAGGAACCCCTATTGCCTCCGGTCAATGTGTGGCATCACTATCGGAGTGAGGTGGGCCGGTAGGACTAGACGGGGCTCCGGGTGATAATTCCGCTCAATCATCCTTTAGTAGATAAGTTCGCAGTAGCGGTTAGGGAACTTGTTCGAGTCCTTTGGAGGGTTGTCCTTCTCTAAGGCATCAACGGGGCCTGTAGCCTTCTTGAGGAGGGGCTTGACTGTTGGTTCTTGGCGCGCTCTGTTGACGGTTGGCTTCTTCGGGGCTTTCCCTTTGTTCTTTTTGATGATCATCCTGTGATAGTAAAGAAAGGAGATAACATTAAACCCAAAGAAGCGTAATTGAATGTGATTATGCAAATGAGAAATTGTGCCATAAGAATATGGGTATCCTTATTACATGACAGCTGTAACATGTAACTAAGATAACATGTGATAAGCAAGGCAAATCATTGGCATGTGGTATAGGGGTAGTGTAAGCATGCAAGGAAAAGGCATGAGAAGCATACACCATCAAATACCAAAAGTGGAAAGCAATTTATGAAAAGGTGAGTGGGTGGATTGTAGAATGTGAGGGTGCACCCAAAAGTGACTAGTTAAGAAGCAATGAGTCACAATGAGTTCAAAAAATCATGTATGCTTTTCCTCAAACACTTGGCATGCATCCTTTTTGTAGTATGCAAATAGATGAGGGGGAAGCAATGTAACATTCCACAAACCAATATTAATCACTATAATGCACAGTGGTTGTATGAAAATCATGAAACACATCTCATCTATCAATGCAAGAGAAGTTATGACCCAAGTGCCTATGAAGAGTTAATTGAAAAAGGAGCAAAAACACCCCAAAAAGTGAGGGGCTCAAAAGAGGGGAAAAAAAGAAAAAGACTACCTAAAAGAGACTGAAATTAATTGACTAAGAATCAAAAGAGAGAAGTAGAGCAAGAGGGAAGCATTGTACAATACCTTGAGAGAGATGGAAAAAAGGGGTATGAGAGAGGAGGTTGTAGAGTGGAATGATGGAGAATGGAGGGAGCAATGTAGGGACCACCGGAGGTGGGTGGTCGCCGGAGGTGATGGTAGGAGGTGGGTGTTTGGAAGGAGAAATGGTAGTAGGTAGTAGAGGAGGTAAGAAGAAAAAGGGAAGAGAAGAATGAAGGGCGTAAGTGTGCTCCCCTGTTATGTTTACGTCGGTCAACCACACGTGCGCGCACGGTGCGCGCTCGCGCAGGGAAGCGGGATGGGGTAATGGCACGCGCGTGCACATTGCGCGTGGGCGCCCATGTGCTTGTGCTGGTAGCACAAGGGTGGCTCAAAGGCGGCACAACTTTCTGGAGGAGGTACCAGAAGTTGGTTGCAGGGGTGTTGGCGCGTGCGCGGCAATGCGGTTATGCCCCAGGCATGAGTTGGGCCTGGGATTGGCTCAACTCTCTGGAGAGTGGCCTAGAGGTTGCTGCAGGACGAGGGATGCGTGCGTGGCATGGGTGCGGGTGCGTCCCTTGCGTTGCGAGCTTATTGACGCGTTGGCGCTTAGTGCGCGCATGCGGCAGAGGTGGTGGGCTGGGGGCTCAGTGCAGGCGCGAGAGTGGCCCAACTCTCTGGAAAAATATACCAGGAGTGCACAGGGGCGATCGGCATGCGCGCGCAAGGTGTGCTAGCGCGTCGATCTGCAGACTTGTGAAAGAGTGTGTACGCGCCATGTGCGCGTACGCGTAAGTGGTCTGTGCCTCAGGCATGGTGCTGGCGTAGTGTGGGCGCAACTTTCTGGAAAATGTATGGAGGGGTACTTTTTTGCAATCCACGCGTCCGCGCACGTGACGCGCCCGCGTGGATGGTGGAGAATGCTTCATGGGCGCGTACGCGCCAGGTGCGCGCACGCGCGGAAGGGTGCTTTTTCAAAGTTTTCATGTTCTTGCACCACTTCAAGCATTCCAACCCTCCAACCAGTCACTTAAGCACTATAGAAGGATGATTTAACATGATAGAGTACCAAATGAACTCAACAAATGAAACAAAATTTGAAATCAAACCTAGCTACAACGTCATCAAATACCTAGCTACCAAACATGAAGTCAAGTATTAAGCAAGTATCAATCAAAGAAGAATTCAATAGCTATGTACAAATGGTAGATCTTACCATGGTGGGGTGTCTCCCACCTAGCACTTTTGTTTACCGTCCTTAAGTTGGACTTCCACTAGCTCAAAGTTCTTGTTCAAGAGATGCATCCTTCAAGAGGAACACTTCAAATTCCTTGGAGTTCTTTCTTTGCTCACCATGGTACAATTTGAGGCGGTGTCCATTTACCTTGAAAATGTCCGGACTTGATGGGTGGCGCAAGTGGTAGACCCCGTAAGGTTCTACTCTCTCTACTTGGTAAGGTCCATCCCATCTTGATCTAAGCTTTCCGGGTAGTAATCTCAACCTTGAGTTGTAAAGGAGGACTAGTTTACCGGGTCTAAATTCCCTTCTCCTTATGTTCTTATCATGAATGGCTTTCATCTTTTCCTTGTAGAGTCTAGAATTGTCATAGGCTTCTAATCTCAAGCATTCTAATTCTGCCAATTGAAGCTTTCTCTCTACTCCGGCTCCACCCAAACTTAGATTGCATTCCTTTATGGCCCAATAAGCTTTGTGTTTGATTTCTACTGGTAAATGGCATGCTTTGCCATATACAAGTCTAAAAGGGCTCATGCCAATGGGTGTTTTGTAAGCCGTTCGATATGCCCAAAGTGCATCAGAGAGCTTAGCGCTCCAATCCTTCCTATTTGGCTTCACAATCCTTTCCAACACATGTTTAATTTCCCGGTTAGAAACCTCAGCTTGGCCGTTTGTCTGAGGGTGATAGGCCGTAGCAACTTTGTGTGTGATGCCATACTTCCTCATGAGGCCGTCCATTTTTTTGTTGCAAAAGTGGAATCCTTGATCACTTATGATTGCTTTTGGGGAGCCAAAACGACAAATGATATTGTTCCTCACAAAAGAATAAACAACATGAGCATCATTCGTCCGGGTGGGGATTGCCTCCACCCATTTTGATACATAATCGATGGCTAACAAAATGTAGAGAAAGCCATTGGAATTTGGAAATGGTCCCATGAAGTCGATTCCCCACACATCAAAAATTTCACAAAAAAGCATATTTTATTGGGGGATTTCATCCTTCTTAGAAATATTTCCAAACCGAATGCATTGGGGACAAGATTTGCAATAGAGGGAAGAATCTTTGAGAAGGGTTGGCCACCAAAATCCATAATCAAGGACCTTTCTTGCAGTTCTTTGGGAGCCGTAGTGGCCACCGCCTTCGGAAGAATGGCAAGCGTCCAAGATAGCTTGGAATTCGGATTGAGGTATGCACCGTCACACTATTTGGTCCGCTCCACACCTCCACAAATAGGGATCATCCCAAACATAGTATTTGGATTCGCTTTTCAGCTTATCCTTTTGATGTTTGTTGAGATTGGGAGTGAAGGTGCGTGAAACCAAGTAGTTTGCTATTGGAGCATACCAAGGAACTACTTTCGAGATTGCGTGCAACCCATCTAGAGGAAAGGAGTCATTGATAGGAGTGGTGTCGCCTTTTGTGTGTTCGAGGCGACTTAGATGGTCCGCCACTAAGTTTTGAGAACCACTCCTATCCTTGATCTCCAAGTCAAATTCTTGTAACAAAAGCACCCATCGAATTAATCTCGGTTTTGATTCCTTTTTGGCCAACAAATACTTTAATGCCGCGTGATCCGAGTACACTACTACCTTGGAACCAAGAAGATAGGCTCTGAACTTGTCCAAAGCAAAAACGATAGCTAAAAGTTCCTTTTCGGTAGTAGTGTAGTTGGATTGGGCTCTATCTAGTGTTTTGGAAGCATAAGCTATGACATAGGGAGTCTTACCCTCGCGTTGTGCTAACGCGGCTCCTATCGCATAATTCGAGGCATCGCACATGATTTCAAATGGTTGAGTCCAATTCGGTCCTCGCACAATAGGGGCTTGTGTCAATGCCACTTTAAGTTTGTCATATGCTTCCATACATTCCTTGCTCAGCTCAAATTCAGTGTCCTTTTGTAGTAGTCGAGAAAGAGGTAAGGCCACCTTGCTAAAGTCTTTGATGAATCTCCGGTAGAATCCTGCATGTCCAAGAAAAGAGCGGACTTCCCTCTCGGAGGAGGGGTAAGGTAAACTGGATATGACATTTATTTTTGCCGGATCTACGGAGATGCCTTCTTTTGAAACAATGTGTCCCAAAACAATGCCTTGTTTGACCATGAAATGACATTTTTCAAAATTTAAGACAAGGTTTGTTTTGGTGCATCTCTCTAAGACTTTTTCAAGGTTGCCCAAGCAATGATCAAATGAATCACCGTACACACTAAAGTCGTCCATGAAAACTTCCATACATTGCTCTAGAAAGTCCGCAAATAAGCTCATCATGCATCTTTGAAACGTTGCCGGTGCGTTGCATAGGCCAAATGGCATACGCTTGTAAGCATACGTTCCAAAGGGGCAAGTAAATGTGGTTTTTTCTTGGTCCTCTAGAGCAATGTGTATTTGGAAGTATCCGGAGTAACCATCAAGAAAGCAATAATAAGATTTACCGGCTAGTCGATCAAGCATTTGATCAATAAATGGTAGTGGAAAGTGATCTTTTCTTGTGGCCGCATTCAATCTTTGGTAGTCTATGCATACCCTCCAAGAATTTTGCACCCTTGTTGCTATAAGTTCACTGCTTTCATTTTTGATTGTGGTCACCCCGGATTTCTTTGGCACCACTTGGACCGGGCTTACCCACTCGCTATCCGAGATGGGATAGATGATGTCCGCTTCAAGTAGCCGAGTGACCTCTTTTTTCACAACATAAAGAATGGTTGGATTAAGTCTCCTTTGAGGTTGTCGGACTGGTCTTGCTCCTTCTTCAAGAAATATGCAGTGCTCGCATACTTGGGGGCTTATTCCCACTAGATCCGCCAAACTCCACCCGATTGCCCTTTTATTTTTCCTCAAGACATCTAGCAACTTTTCTTCTTGTTGAGGAGTTAGCTCTTTTGCGATTATCACGGGGAACTTTTGGGCTTCATCAAGATATAAGTACTTTAGGTGGGGTGGTAGTGGCTTCAATTCCATCTTTTTGTCATTATTTGAGGTTTGAGTTTCCGGATGGTTTGTATGGTGTGTGGTGTTTAATTTGCTTGGATCTTCATTTGTTTCTTCAATCATGTACTTCTCATCTAACTTTGCAAGGTGCACTTCGGCAACAATGTTGTCAATTGGGTCACACCGGAATAGAGAGTGATTCTCCGGTGGATGCTTCATTGCTTCTTCTAGGCTAAAACTTACGACTCTCCCATCTATCTCAAATGAGTAGGTTCCCGAGTAGGCATCTAGCTTAAATCTAGAAGTTCTAAAAAATGGTCTTCCAAGTAGGATGGATGATGCTCTCTCGGTTTCGCTTGATGGCATTTCAAGGACATAGAAGTCAATCGGAAACACCAACCCTTTGATATTCACCAATACATCTTCCGCAACACCCGTCACGATTATTATGCTTTTATCCGCTAGGACAAATCTTGCCGTTGACCTTTTTAGTGGTGGTAACTTCAATACCCGGTAGACGGAGAGAGGCATGATGCTAACACATGCTCTGAGGTCACACATACAATCTATGAATTGAACTCCATTGACGGTGCAAGTGACCATACAAGGGCCCGGATCATCACACTTCTCGGGCAATGCTCCCATTAAAGCAGAAATAGAACTCCCCAATGGGATGGTTTCCAATTCAAGAATTCTATCCTTGTTCATGCATAGATCTTTAAGGAATTTTGCATATCTAGGAACTTGATGGATAACATCAAAGAGGGGGATGGTTACCTCAACTTTCTTGAACATTTCTACCATTTTGGGGTCGAGTTCTACGCGCTTCCTAGCTTTCTTTGCAAGTGTTGGAAATGGGAGTGGTTGAGCAATTTCTTCTTCCAAGGTTCTCTTAGTCTTGGGGGTCTCTTTTGTTGGTTGAGTTTCATCCTCAACTATGACTTGTGGTGTCTCCTCTTCCACTACCTCTTCTATATCTATTATCTCCTCCTCTTGAGCGATTGTGATGAGATTTGAATCCTTTGCTCCCTTCTCTTTTAATTGTGTTCCGGATCTTAGGGTGATGGCATTGATGCCTCCCTTAGGATTGGGTTGAGGTTGAGATGGAATGACGCTTTGGATTGGGGGTTAAGGAGTGGGATTTGATGGTGTATCCATGCGTGCAAGAAGAGCTTGTAGTGTAGAGGTGAGGCCGGTGAGACCGGAAGCAAGTGTGTTTTGTAGTTCCTTTTGGCCTTGGATGATGGTCCGGAGTGTATCATCTTGGTTAGAAGGGGCGGATGGATATGTGAGTTGAGGAGCTTGTGATTGGTTGGGTGGTGGTCTTTGATGTGGTGGTTGGTATGTTTGGTAGTTCCTTTGTTGATTTTGTTGGTTGTAAGGTGGGTTTTGTTGGTTGTAGGGTGGCCGATTTTGTGAGTTGTTGTTCCATCTTTAACCTCCTCCATTGTTGTTGGTGTCCCTATTTCCTTGTTGATGATTGTCTCTCCAATTTTGATTGTGATTTCCACTCCCTTGATTGTAACTTCCTCCTTGATAAGGGTGCCCTTGGTTAGGATTACCGCCTTGGTAATACCCTTGATTTGGGCGGTCATAAAAATTATGGGTAGCCGCTAAAGTGTTGTCCTCTTGAAGGCTTGGGCACTCATCTGTGTAGTGAGAATAGCAAGAACAAATGCCACACACTTTCTGAGGGACTAATTGTTGATTGTATTGTTGAGGGGGTGGAGAGTGTTGTTGATATGGTTGAGGTTGTTGTGGTTGTTGTTGGCCCAATTGGAGTTGCCTCAAGATGGATGTCATTTCACTCAAGAATTTGGTTAGAGCGGTGATTTTGCTACTAGTTGATACCTCATTCACGGTTTTTGGGCGGTTGACTCTTCGTCTCATATGTTGATTGGATTCAGCTAGGTCAATGATAAGTTGCCATGCCTCCTCCGCTGTTTTATATTTAGACAAAGAACCATTGCTAGAGGTGTCCAAAAGAGTTCTATCTTGTTCTCGCATCCCTTGACATATGTATCCGAGCAACACTTGAGTGTCAAGCATGTGATTAGGACATGCATCTAGTAGCTTACGAAACCGTTCTCAATACTCGTATAATGGTTCCGTTTCACCTTGTACAATACAAGACATTTCCTTCCTTAGCCTATCCATCTTCTCCGGGGGCAAGAATTTATCCAAGAATCCTCTTCTAAGCAAGTCCCAATCGGAGGTGACTTCACTAGATAGAGTGTAGAACCATTCTTTAGCCTTGTCCTCAAGAGAGAAAGGGAAAGCAACTAACCATATAGCAACTTCATCGGATCCTTCACGTCTAGTTGCTGAGCATATACGATGAAAGTCTTTGAGATGTCGAATAGGGTCTTGTGCGGGAAGCCCATGGAATTTAGGTAGGAAGTTGATCAAAGCTGTCTTGAGTTCAAAGTTTGCATTCAAGTTGGGGTGAGTTACATGAAGGGGTTGAAGGACATAATCCGGTGCACCCGCTTCCTTGATAGTAATTCTCCTCGGAGCATCCATGGCGTTAGTACCTAAAACAAAAGAAGAGTTGTTAGTGATATTGATGGGAGAATGATTATCGCCTTCTTTGAGTGACGGTTCAATGTTCACTTGTAGTAAGGTGGTTGAGGTGGTGAAAACCTTTTCACCTTTTCCAAACCTTAACCGCTTCCGAGCTTGTCTAATATGAAGCAAAGTTCGTTCTATTTCCGGATCAAATGGGACTAAGCTCGGATTTGGTTGTGAACGCGTCATGCAATGAAGGAAAAGTAAAACTCATGGTAACGATGAGGGGTTAGTCACTTGAACAAAGAATTACAATGAAATGCAACTATGTACATATACACACATTTACTCTAAACAATAACATGGCACACTAAGCAAATTCCCCGGCAACGGCGTCATTTTGATAACCGAAATTTATCATGCCGATATAGAATTCAATAATGGATATAATCATGAGTATAGTCTAATCGACACTCAAACTTCGCATCAAACAATCCTACAATCTATAACCGAGAGTACTAGTCTCCCGAGTCGTCCTCCCTTGGAATTGCTAGAGAATGCATCTTATTGATTAGGAAGCCTTATTATGATTCTTTGAAGGTTTAGCAAAATAGATGACAAACAATCAATCTATAGAAGGCTTGGCCTAGGGTTGGCATTAGAAATTTTATCCTTATAGTTCCTTCAATGATGACAACAATTAGGCCTTGCTTCATTTAGTTAACCCCTAGGTATAGAGGAAAGTCAAATGAGAGTAACTAACTTGAGTCACAAGTCCTAGTTTTACCTTAGGGAAATCTAGCTTTAGTGCACTCCAAGTCAATTGGCAATTTCTAATTCCAAATCAACAATTGACATAAACTATTCAACTCTTTCTAATGGCCCAAACCCTATGCCAAGTAAGAAACTTTTACTCCATAACTAGTGTTGGCATTTTATCAAACAATTGATGAGCAAGGATGAAAGGCATAGTGAAAATGAGAAGAAAGTAGAATTGAAAGTGCTTCAACACAAGAAACTAACAACAATTAACAAAGAACAACAATGGAAATGAACTTCTCAAGAAATTGATAAAATCCAAAACTACAAAGTTGAATCTAGGATCTATGAGAATTGAGCAATTACAAGCACTAATTGAGATTGGAGAAGAAGATCTATAACATGAACAAAGTAAATTGAGAATTGCAATGGATCTCACCAAAGAGTGATTGAGAATCCATTAGTGAAGAAGATGAACCCTAATGAGAGCTTGGAATCTCCCTCTCTCTCTCTCCAAGAGTGTAACTACCAATAGCAAAAAATCTAGAACAATCTCAAATGAGCCAAAAGTCCCTTAACCCTTCAACCCCTGGTCTTCTTAAGCTCTTCCCGCCAAGGCACTTCCCCAAGATGGGATCTCCAACTGTCTCCACGCCCAGGTCACGTGACTCTTTAAAAAAATCATATTCGAGCATCTGCGCGTGAGCGCCACTGGGGCATCTTGCAATACGAGCGGAAGCGTAACGTACGCGTGCGCGCCCATGGGATCATGGCTTAGCCGCTACACGTGCTGGCTCGTAGCTTGGCTTCTAGCTGCGCAATCCATGCGGGCGCGCCAAGTACGCGCACGCGCCCTTGCTAAAGTTCCCAAGGCTCAATTTCTCATGCTTCCTTCCTTTGCACTCATTCTCCTTCTCTTTTCCGGTTCATCCTTGCCCTATATTCTGAAACCACTTAACACACAGGTCACGGCATCGAATGGCACCAAGAGAATATTAGAAATGTATCTAATTTAGTGCAAAATAAGCATGTTTTCATTCATGAGGAAAAAATTAGGAAGGGAGCACAAAAGCTTGTATTTTCATATGAAGAGTGTGTGGAATCATTGATAAAACCCCTGAAATCAATACAAGATAAACCCTCAAAATGGGGTTTATCAGCAGACAATTCAAGAAAGCAAGCTTATGGACTTGTAGAGGATGTTCTGGTAAAAGTTGAAGACCATTACATCCCTGCTGATTTCATAGTCCTAGAGACTGGGAAGTGCATGGATGAATCCATCATCCTTGGCTGACCCTTCCTAGCCACAGCAAAGGCTGTAATTGATGTTGACAGAGGAGAATTGATCATTCAAGTGAATGAAGAATCCCTTGTGTTTAAGGCTCAAGGATATCCCTCTGTAACCATGGAGAGGAAGCATGAAGAGCTTCTCTCAAAACAGAGCCAAACAAAGCCCCCACAGTCAAACTCTAAGTTTGGTGTTAGGAGGCCACAACCAACTTCTAAGTTTGGTGTTGAACCCCCACATTCAAACTCTATGTTTGGTGTTGGGAGGTTCCAACATTGCTCTGAGCATATGTGAGGCTCCATGAGAGCCCACTGTCAAGCTACTGACATTAAAGAAGCGCTTGTTGGGAGGCAACCCAATGTTATATTTATCTATTTTTCCTTTGTTATTTTATGTTTTCTGTAGGTTGATGATCATGGGAAGTCACAAAATCAATTGAAAAAGCAAAAACAGAATGAAAAATAGAAAGAAAAATAGCACACCCTGTAGGAAGACCTTGCTGGCGTTTAAACGCCAGTAAGGGCAGCAAATGGGCGTTTAACGCCCAGTCTGGCACCATTCTAGGCATTTAACGCCAGAAATGGGCACCAGACTGGCGTTAAACGCCAGGAAAGGGCAAGAAGTTGGCGTTAAACGCCAGAAATGGGCACCAGCCCGGCGTTTAATGCCAGAATTGGCATAAAGAGCATTTTTGCTCGCCACTTGGTGCAAGGATGAATTTTCCTTGACACCTCAGGATCTGTGGACCCCATAGGATCCCCACCTACCCCACCACTCTTTCTCTTCTTCACCCATTCACCAATCACCTCAATACCTCTTCCCCAAAAACCCCTCACCTATCAAATCTCACTATTCTCTTCACCACTCACATCCATCCTTCATAAAACCCCACCTACCTCACCATTCAAATCCAAACCACTTTCCCTCCCAAACTCACCCATACATGACCGAACCATACACCCCCTCTCCACTCCTATATAAACCCATCTTCACTCCTTCATTTTCACACAACCTAAACAATACTTCTTCCCCTTAGCCGAACCACAAAACCTCATCCATCTCCTTCATTTCTTCTTCTTCTACTATCTTCTTTCTTCTTTTGCTCGAGGACGAGCATACCTTTTAAGTTTGGTGTGGTAAAAGCATTGCTTTTTGTTTTTCCATAACCATTTATGGCATCCAAGGCCGGAGAAACCTCTAGAAAGAGGAAAGGGAAGGCAAAAGCTTCCACCTCCGAGTCATGGGAGATGGAGAGATTCATCTCAAGGGTGCATCAAGACCACTTCTATGAAGTTGTGGCCATGAAGAAGGTGATCCCCGAGGTCCCTTTCAAACTCAAAAAGAGTGAATATCCGGAGATCCGACATGAGATCCGAAGAAGAGGTTGGGAAGTTCTTACCAACCCCATTCAACAAGTCGGAATCTTAATGGTTCAAGAGTTCTATGCCAATGCATGGATCACCAAGAACCATGATCAAAGTGTGAACCCAGACCCAAAGAATTGGCTTACAATGGTTCGGGGGAAATACTTAGATTTTAGTCCGGAAAATGTAAGGTTGGCATTCAACTTGCCCATGATGCAAGGAGATGAACACCCTTATACTAGAAGGGTCAACTTTGATCAAAGGTTGGACCAAGTCCTCATAGACATCTGTGAAGAGGGCGCTCAATGGAAGAGATTCAAAAGGGAAGCCGGTTCAACTGAGAAGGCATGACCTCAAGCCCGTGGCTAGAGGATGGTTGGAGTTTATCCAACACTCAATCATTCCGACTAGCAACCGGTCTGAAGTTACTATAGACTGGGCTATCATGATTCATAGCATCATAAATGGAGAGGAAGTAGAAGTTCATGAGGTTATATCCCAAGAACTTTATAAGGTGGCGGACAAGTCCTCTACCTTGGCAAGGTTAGCCTTTCCTCATCTCATTTGTCACCTCTGTTATTCAGTTGGAGTTGACATAGAGGGAGACACCCTCATTGATGAGGACAAGCCCATCACTAAGAAAAGCATGAAGCAAACAAGAGACCCATCTCATCATGAAATCCCTGAGATGCCTCAAGGGATGCACTTTCCTCCACAAAAATATTGGGAGTAAATCAATACCTCCCTAGGAGAATTGAGTTCCAACATGGGACAACTAAGGGTGGAGCACCAAGAACATTCCATCCTCCTCCATGAAATTAGAGAAGATCAAAGAATCATGAGAGAGGAGCAACAAAGGCAAGAAAGAGACATTGAGGAGCTCAAGCACTCCATAAGATCTTCAAGAGGAAGAACAAGCCGCCATCACTAAGGTGGACCCGTTCTTTAATCTCCTTGTTCTTTATTTTTCTGTTTTTCGAAAAATCATGCTTATGTCTATTCATGTTTGTGTCTTATGATCATTAGTGTCTTAGTGTCTATGCCTTAAAGTTATGAATGTCCTATGAATCTATCACCTTTCTTGAATGAAAAATGTTCTCAATTGAAAAAGAGAAGAACTGCATGAATTTTAAATTTTATAACAGATTAATTATTTTGATGTGGTGGCAATATTTTGGTTTCTGAATGTATGCTTGAACAGTGCATAAATCTTTTGAATTTGTTGATTCATGAATGTTGGCTCTTGAAAGAATGATGAAAAAGGAGACATGTTACTGAGGATCTGAAAAATCATAAAAATGATTCTTGAATCAAGAAAAAGCAGTGAATACAAAAAAAAAGGAGAGAGAAAAACGAAAAAAGAGAGAGAGAGAGAAAAGAAAAAAATAGAGTTGTGATCCAAAGCAAAAAGAGTATGCTTAAGAACCCTGAACACCTCTAATTGGGGACTCTAGCAAAGCTGAGTCACAGTCTGAAAAGGTTCACCCAGTTATGTGTCTGTGGCATGTATGTATCCGGTGGTAATACTAGAAGACAGAGTGCTTTGGGCCACGGCCAAGACTCATAAAGTAGCTGTGTTCAAGAATCATCATACTTAATTAGGAGAAGCAATAACACTATCTGGATTCTGAGTTCCTATAGAAGCCAATCATTCTGAATTTCAAAGGATAGAGTGAGATGCCAAAACTATTCAGAGGCAAAAAGCTAAAGCCCCGCTCATCTAATTAATACTGATCTTCATAGATGTTTTTGGAGTTCATTGCATATTCTCTTCTTTTTATCTTATTTGATTTTCAGTTGCTTGGGGACAAGCAACAATTTAAGTTTGGTGTTGTGAAGAGCGGATAATTTATACGCTTTTTGGCATTGTTTTTAGTATGTTTTTAGTATGTTTTAGTTAGTTTTTAGTATATTTTTATTAGTTTTTAGTTAAAATTCACTTTTCTGGACTTTACTATGAGTTTGTGTATTTTTCTGTGATTTCAGGTATTTTCTGGCTGAAATTGAGGGACCTGAGCAAAAATCTGATTCAGAGGCTGAAAAGGACCGCAGATGCTGTTGGATTTTGACCTCTCTGCACTCGAAATGGATTTTCTGGAGCTACAGAAACCCAATTGGCGCGCTCTCAACTGCGTTGGAAAGTAGACATCCTGGGCTTTCCAGCAATATATAATAAGTCATACTTTGCCCAAGATTTGATGGCCCAAATTGGCGTTCCAAATCAGCTCAAAACTGCCCGGCGTTAAACGCCGGAACTGGCACAAGAATGGGAGTTAAACGCCCAAACTGGCACAAAAACTGGCGTTTAACTCCAAGAGAAGTCTCTACACGAAAATGCTTCAATGCTCAGCCCAAGCACACACCAAGTGGGCCCGGAAGTGGATTTTTATGTCATTTACTCATCCTTGTAAACCCTAGGCTACTAGTTCTCTACAAATAGGACCTTTTACTATTGTATTCTTATCTCAGTAGCTATCTTTATTCTTATGCTATCTTAGATCATGGGGGCTGGCCTCACGGCCATGCCTAGACCTTGTTCTTATGTATTTTCAACGGTGGAGTTTCTACACACCATAGATTAAGGTGTGGAGCTCTGTTGTACCTCGAGTATTAATGCAATTACTATTGTCCTTCTATTCAATTCAGCTTATTCTTGTTCTAAGATATTCATTTGCACCCAAGAACATGATGAATGTGATGATTATGTGACACTCATCATCATTCTCACTTATGAACGAGTGCCTGACAACCACTTCTGTTCTACAAGCAAACAAGGCTTGAATGTTTATCTCTTGGATCCCTTGATCGGAATCTTCGTGGTATAAGCTAGAATTAATGGCGGCATTCAAGAGAATCCGGAAGGTCTAAACCTTGTCTATGGTATTCTGAGTAGGATTCAATGATTGAATAACTGTGACGAGCTTCAAACTCCTGAAGGCTGGGCGTTAGTGACAGACGCAAAAGAATCACTGGATTCTATTCCAACCTGATTGAGAACCGACAGATGATTAGCCGTGCCGTGACAGGGTGCGTAGAACATTTTCACTGAGAGGATGGGAGGTAGCCACTAACAACGGTGAAACCCTACATACAGCTTGCCATGGAAAGGAGTAAGAAGGATTGGATGAAGACAGTAGGAAAGCAGAGAGACGGAAGGGACAAAGCATCTCCATTCGCTTATCTGAAATTCTCACCAATGAATTACATAAGTATCTCTATCTTTATGCTTTATTCATATATCATCCATAACCATTTGAATCTGCCTGACTAGGATTTACAAGGTGACCATAGCTTGCTTCATACCAACAATCTCCGTGGGATCGACCCTTACTCGCGTAAGGTTTATTACTTGGACGACCCAGTGCACTTGCTGGTTAGTTGTGCGAAGTTGTGATAAAGAGTTGAGATTACAATTGTGCGTACCATGTTGATGGCGCCATTGATGATCACAATTTCGTACACCAACAACCATTGATATGACAAACTACCATATATTAAAAGAGTGGGAAGAGTTTGTTTTAGTAGCAAAATAAAAAGATTGTTCCAACTTCAACTAATACAAAACAAAATTGTTCACGAAAGACCCACAGGATGAGCCATCCAAATACTTTCAAACTAAAACTAGAGGGAAGGAATTTGTTCACTGAAAGTCAGGTTAAAAACATCCTCGGGTTACACAGTAGAGGTTAGGAGATTTTTAGGCTGCATGGTGGAGATTCAAAGTGTTCCAGGTTGAGAAATAGTAGGCTCATCACCCATCCGAGTAGGAAAGCCCTGAGAAGCTCCCTCGACCTGAACCTCCGAGGTCTTTGGGTGAGGGATAGAAGTGTCCTTCTCATCTTGAGGTGCATGGACTATCTTCCCATGCACCACAACGTTGTAAGGACTAATGAGGGAGAGGTCCACCTCAGGAGTTACAACTCGTAACTCAGCCTTCAAATTTTCCATTAACCCGTCCATTTCTTCAGCTATAGTCTCCTCCAGCTCTGCATATTTCTCCTTAGATATGGCAACCTTGTTTACCAAATCAAGTTTTTTCCCGAATACCCTATTGTAACCTTTTTCAGCCTTCTTTTTTAAGTCTTTCGCCATAGCTAAGGCGGCCTCAAATTGTTTTACCCTTTTTCCAAGCCTCGCCAAGGTCAGAAAAAAGTGACTCTTTTTTTGATTCCCTTAAAGACGCCACCTCGGCTTGTAAATTAGTCAAAGTATGTTGAGTGGTGCCAAGGAGAATTTTCTCCAATTTCCTCAACAAAGAAGTACACACCTCAGCCATCTAAATTTCCCCTCGAGCAAGTACCTGAAGGATCATCCATGCTAATAAAGTTTTGTGGAATGATGTATTTTTCGCACCAAGCCACCAGCGTTGAAGCCTTCCTCATAAATGCCCACCGATTTAGCAATCTTACATTTTTTTTACTATGGTAAGGCACCCAAGTATGACTTAGAATGGGAGGAAAGATCACCCAATTTTCACTGGCCTCTTTTAGTTGTATGCTTTGTGCAATGATATTCTTTTTGGCAGACCGAAGCATTTTCATAGCAGCTGACTTACTACACGATATCAAAGTCGGGTTACATTAGCCACTAAGACAAATCAACAAAACCGTATCTACAAAATTGAAAAAAAAAAAGCTACCTAGTTCAGATTGAAGTTGACTCGGATTTGCTAAAAATCTCTTGGTATGCATATAAGGAGTTCAGCCCTAATACTCTTGGAACAAAGCGACTACACTCTTCTCAACCTCATCTAAGTCGTCCAAGTTATATTTAATTATTACAGGATGTTCTTCCCAATATAAAGAAAAAAAGGGCTCATCCCCCTCACCCAGAAAGAAAGGTCGAATACTCTTAACAGAACAGATTTTAAAAACTAAGTTTTAAAGTCATGGAAAGAATCATCAAAAATGGCAGAAATTTTCCTCCCTTGAACATCTCAAAAGGAGATTCAGCCCTATTTTTTGGAGCTAAAAGGTTTGGTGAGGATAAAAAGATAAAAGAAAACCTTAAGAAAAGGAAGGACGTCAAGTTTTTGACAAAGAAGTTGGTATATTTTAAAGAAATCCCAAGAATTATGATGAAGTTTGGAAGGGGAAACATTGTAGATCTTGAGGATCTCGGACTAAAAATTAGAAAAAAGAAAGCTAACTCCTAATTTTGTAAAGAAGCAATCATACACGTAGATGAGACGACACTCCAACTTATTAAGTTGAAGAAAACAAAGCCTTTCCTCAGGGTCAGCAACCACAATTTCATACTTTCTCTCATCCTTCCGATTTAGACATAACCTATGATGCCTACAAAAGATTTTAGCATACTCGTTATCAATAATAGGGACAAGAGTAAGAACAGATATATCTACCTAAGTCAGGTCGGACAGGACTTTAAAAGACATGTTGTGAATAATTTATCGAGACATAAAAGTTATACCTACAATATAACAAAAGAAAAATCATCACTACAAGTCGGCAAGCCAAACAACATAAAAAAGTCCAAAGAGGTCGGGTCGTCTTCAATAACACAAAGGAACGTTGGAGTTTCTACAACCTCCGAAATACCAAGAAATAGCATTTTCAAATATGAAAATGGTGACATCTTTAGTAGATAAAAAGGACACCATTTGGGGGAAACATGGAGTATAACCCCTCGTCCAAATTTACATAAGCAACAACAATTGAAGTCGAAGTTCCAGAAATCCAAGTTCAAGAAAAGAAGTAAACTTTCAAAACTTCGATTTTTGAATATGACATAGAAATCTCAAAAATAAACAAAAAATTTAAAGCAAAAACTTAGAGCAAGAAGTTTTGAAAAAGTTAAAAAACCAAGACATGAACGTTCCACTCAAAAGTGCAAACAAAATTTTTTAAGTATCAAGATAGAGAAAATCTTGAATGCAAGAGTGTTTGTAGGAAGACAATTTGAAGAGATTTATTGAAAGAAAGAAAATAATGAGCGCAAACGTTTCAGAAGAGAGGCGAAAAAGAAGAAAAAGAAATAAATTTGAGTATTTATAAGACACTATGGGTAAAATGGTGATTTCACGACCCATCATTTATGGTGCTCAATTACCAAAGTAACCGTAGAGTAACATGTGCAAGATGTGAAAAGATGTAACGTCTTTTAATTTACAACACGTCGAATATCTAACGTGATTCCAAAAAGGCGGTCTATCTGACCTAATGAGCTAATCTACAAGGAATTAGTTTGATCTATAAATACTTGAGTCTAACCTTGTAAAGATTGGATTCAAGCAGGGGCACTATTCATACCATGACCCAAAAATATACCCAAGCCCAAAAAGAATAAAGGTCCACACAAGAGATCATGCCTCCTCTACACCTATCCGACCTTAAAGAGGTCAGACTCAACGAAGACGGTCCAGCCCTACTTATCTAAATACGTAACTAACTCCTAAGATATCTTTCATTTATCTAGAAGAGAGATCTCAACAACTGCTCTAAGAAAAGGGAATGGTTATCCACCAGCAAAGGTGAAACTACACTAAAAGGTGATTATTCACTCTCCTATAAATACACTGACACTATCAGGTATATTCAAAACCTAATCTACTAAAAACCTACTTTGAACTCTTGCTAACTTAAGTATCAGAGTTCCTTGTAGGTACCACCACCACCTCCTCACGAGAAACTTGGAAGGCGGCACCTCAACACCAATACAAGTTAGACGCTGCTTCAGACGAAGTCTGGACCTCATGTCTAGGACTAAATATAACCCAGTTTCAAGTAACCCTCAAAACATGTAATAATACGTCGGATTAAACAAACAGAATGTATAAAATCGTGCAAAAGGGCTGGCTATGAAGACCCTTTTACTTATTGGTCATGCTCTTCTCTCGTTAAACACCTCGGCAAAACCACCTCTTGATGGGACATGCTCATTTAATTGCTAATACCTTCACTGACAAATTATTTTTTTGTCTATTTTTAAACGGGATTTTTTTGTTTTGTTATTCTTATTGTGTGAAGTACAGTTGTTTTGGAGTGTAGTATTCCATGGAGCAAGTAGCAAGAGACCCTGATAACTATTTTAACATCAGGTCTGTTCATATTGCAATTTGTGGAACACTTAGAATGTACTCATATTATGATGTTTTTGTTGGTTACTATTACTCTATGTTTCTCCTCCAACACAACAACAAACTCAATTTGAAAATTTGGCTTTCTGGTTAGGATTTTCAAAGGGTTAAATTGACCCTATCATAAATTTTTTATGTTAGACAACTGTCATACCACCTGTTAGTTAGTGTGTCACTTGTCATATTTCAGTTAAGCATTCTGTTAATTTAGATGAATGGAGGGGCTAGCATGAGTTGACTTCTAAAATTTTGAAATAATTTGTGTTTCATTCAAGGATGCACGTCTAAGTTATAGCTTGTAGCCCTTCAACTCCTCGGGCGTTAATGAACCGCTGAGGCTGATCCTCGGAACTGGAACTCCGGCGTGGAACTTGCAATAAAGACTCCGACGCTCAAGTCAGTAAATTCCTTAAGAGCTAGGAAAATAAAGAGTAAATAGTTGTAACGCGAGTATTATGTTTTTTTTTTTGAGATTATAGTGTTGTATCCCTCTTGGGGAGCTGAGTGATCTCGTTATATAGCCACTGTTAGGTTAGCCTTCACAACGGTTTGCCGAGGTAATTCTCGTATTATTCAGAAGGCTTATCGTTGTTTTCGAATATTTGAATTTATACGTGAATCTTGGGTGCTGGTGCTCTTCCGAGGATTTCATCGATTGCATGGTGTACTCGGTCAATCTTTTTGTAGCTGAGGTTGTTAATATGGTACACAGCCCCCAAGCTTATCCTGTAAAAAAATAGGTTGAGCTTTAAGTATCCTCAGCGTGTTTGTGTAAGAGGATTGACCGTGTGAGCCCCAAGCATAACATTTTTTGGAAGGGGGCTTAGTTTGTGGGCCTGAGATGGGCTGTGTAGTTATTTTTGCTGCCGCTAGATTCGGTGGAGACGTGTGAATGCCTGGAAGTGGGACGGTTAGTGTTACCTGTTTTGTCTTAGTAACTTCCCTCCCTCGTATATTTTTGACTTTTTGCCTTTTAACCTGTTCTTTTCGAAGTGGGGAACTATGAGTAAGAAAGGTGAGTAAGTTTGTCTTTTGTCATTTGTTTGTAATTTCGCTGTTGTTTATGTTTGTCGTGTTATGGGTAAAAAAGGAATGATTGTGGTGGATGAAGCTGATCCTTATAGTTGGGTTGATAGTGACGTTAGGAGTCGTGTATCTACCTTTAGTACTGTTGAGCTAGTCTCTCAGTTTAATGAGTGTATATGGGAAAGGAATGGGGAACATCTTGAGGTTAGGATTTTACCTTGCGGTGATGGTGATAGAGTTTGTGAGCATAGATCCGATTGGTCATACTTTTATATCTATACTTGTATGTTAACTAAGTTGGGTATGAGACTTCATCTCACTGATTTTGAGTGTGGAGTGCTGTCACAGTTGAACTGTGCCTCCAACACAGTTACATCCTAACTCATGGGCATTAGTTTGAGCTTTTAAGTGCTTGATGGAGTATCTCGAATGTTAGCCTTTGCTCAGTTTATTCTTTTCCTTGTTTCAGGCCAAGGGTGTATTGAAATGGGGGTGGGTTAACCTAAGTAGTCATCCAGGTCATAGTGTGTTTAGTTTGTATAAACAATCATTTAAAGATTTCAAGGAAATGTTTGTGAAAGTTGAAGTTGGTGAGGAGTGTTATCCTTTCTTTTTGCATGATTTATTAGAGGAAAGATTCCCTGTGTTATGGTCGTCCGAACCTAAGCAGATTCTTGATTGCGAGAATAGGGTGAAGAGTAAGGAATATCTTCTAATTTTTTTATGTCCTAAATGTCGTCATCAGAGTTGCTTTCTATACCTAGTTTATTGGCTTTTGAAGGAGATAGGGAAGCATTGGAGGAGTATCTAGGTAATCTAGGTTTTGCATGTATGTTTGTGTGTTATGATCTGCCTGCTATTTTAATTATTTCATGTTTGTGTTGTAGGTGAGAGGGCTCCCACGCTTACCACAGCCAACTTGAAAGCTTTTGTGAATAAGGCGAAGAAGAAAAAAAAAAGAAGGCTCTTCTACTAATATGGTTAAGCCTGATGAGGGTGGTACTGTGAAGCAGGAAGCGAGATTTAAGAGGAAGAGGGGGGAAGGGTCGGGTAAAGTTGTTGATCTGTCTGACCTGAAGGAGGGCTTGGGGATGTTTACCGCGGAGGAGATCAGTGCTGCCTATGAAAGTCAAGTTGTCTTACATGGTTACAAGGAAGGTCCTAAGAATTCTCTCTGGTCGGTTGGTTATCCGTTTATGGCTGTTGCTGATGAGGTGGTTCAGGTGGATGCGGATGTGAAGGTAATACATGATGCTGGGAAGATTAGTGTTGCTCGATATCTTCAGGTGATTGGTGCTAGGCTCTTGTCTATTGGACGGACATCTGAGTTGGACGCCATTCTTGAAGGTGATAACTTGGTTGCTATAAAAAAAATTGAAAGAGTCCGTAGAGGAGAAGGTTTTGAAGATAGAGAAATTTAAAGCTAAGGTAAAGACTTTGAAAGAAAAGCAGAAAAATTCAGAAGCGGAGATGCAGAAAGTGAGGGTTGATCGTGAGAATAAGGTTGTGGAAGCTGAGAAGATGAATGCTTGAATTCCAGAATTGGAGGAGGAGGTATTGGCCACTTTTACGCTTGGATTTGATCGAGTTATTGCTCAGATAGGCATTGTTGCTCCATTTGTTGATGTAAGTAAATTAGATGTGACTAAGATCGTGAGTAATGGTAAACTAATGGATGACGAGACTTTACCCAAAAAAGAGGATGAAAGTGTTTCGGTGGATAAAGTAGATTGACTTTGTGTTGTATTTGGAGTTGTAGAATTGATTGTGACTGGATTTGTTTTGTGGAAGTGTTTTAGCAAATTTGTTGTTTTGCTATTTGTGTATTGCCCTTTATAAGGGTTTTTCGACTTGCTTTCTATAGCTAATGAATATCGAAGATGTTTGAATTTTGTATTTTCTTATTGCAAATATAGCTTGTACATGTAGGTGATATGGGGTGGGTGACCTCATTAAAACCTCTCCAAGAAAAATCCATAGTGGGATAAAAACTTGTGAGTAGGAAAAAGAGTGTCTCCCATTGTCCACATCATTTTAAGAAAAATAAGTTTTCAGAGATGAAACATTCCAAATGGCGGGGACGTCACCCCCTTGTAGTGTTTGAAGTTTGTATGCACCTTTTCCGAGTACTTGTATAACTCGGTAAGGCCCTTCTCATGTTGCTGCTAGCTTGCCATGGGTGTGAGGCTTTCTTGCATCTTCTGTTCGTCTGAGGACGAGTTCTTGCTCGGTGAAACACCTTGGTTGTACTTTTTTGTTGTACTTCCTTTTTATTATGGCTTTTGTTGCTTTTTCTCCTAATTCTACTTTGTTCCTGTCTTCGTCTACTGTATCGAGCTCGATTCTCCTTATGTTATTATTCTCGTATGTTGAAGCGTTCTCTACTTATGGTGAATGTATTGCAATCTCCACTGGAATCATTGTGTCTGTCCCATAGACTAATCTAAATGGTGTCTCTTGTGTTGCTTTCTGCTTTGTGGTGTTGTAATTCAATGAAACTTCAGGGATAAGCTCGGCCCATTTGCCTTTTGCGTCATCGAGCTTTTTCTTCAGTGCATTGAGGATGACTTTATTAGAAGCCTTAGCAAGTCTATTTGTTTGTGGATGTTCTACTGAAAAAAAGTGGTGTTTAACCTGAAACTCATTCAAAAAGTTTGCTAGGCTTTGGTCAGTGAATTGCCGGCCATTATCAGTAACAATAACATGAGGTAATCCAAAATGGCAAATAATATTTTTTCATATAAATGTTTTAACCTTGTCTGTTCCTATTTTGGCTAGTGGAGTAGCTTTTATCCATTTTGAAAAATAATCATTTGCTATGAGTAAATATTTTACCTGGCCGAGGGCTTCTGGGAAAGGTCCGAGAATATCTAGCCCCCATTTGTGGAAGGGCCAACTTACCTCAGATGTGTGTAATAGCTCTGCTGGATTTTGTATTATCGAGGAATGCTTTTGACAGTTGTCACATTTTTTGACCTTATTGATGCAATCTTACTTCATTGTTGGCTAGTAGTACCCGGCCTAAGCTATTTTTTATGCTAGGCTCATCCCTCCTATGTGGTTGCCACATACTCTTTCATGGACTTCATTCGTTACGATCTTAACTTCCTCTTCGTCCAAACATCGTAAGAGTGGTTGAGAAAAACCTCTCTTATATAGGTCGTTTCCGATTAGAATGTAGGATGTTGCATGTCTTCTGAATGCTTTAGGGTCTGTTATTCCTTGTGGTATGTTCCCTGATTGCAAGTATTATTTGTATGGTGTCCTCCAGTCATGTTCCTGTGATATAGATAAAATTGATTTGCTGCTGAAACTCGGCCCAGCAAGGGTCAGTTGAGAGATAATAGATTCATGCATGGTTCTCCCAGTTGTTACTAATTTTAATAATGCTTCTGCTCGGGTATTCTGTTTCCAAGCTATGTGTGTGATTTGTAATGAATAAAATTGAGAAATAAGATCCTTTACCATTGCGTGATATTTCTCTAATAACCGATCTTTTACCTGGAAGTGTCATGTTACCTGTTGCACGACTAGCTGTGAATCACAATATACTTGAAGGTGGGTAATGTTCAGAGACTGCGCTAGCCTTAATCTGGCGAGCAATGCTTCATACTCGGTCTGATTATTGCTCGTTTGAAAGGTGAATCAAATGGATTGTTCGGTGTGGAGGTCTTGTTTGTTGGTGAGTAAAACACCCGCTCCTGAAACTTCCGTATTTGAGGCTCTATCTACATATAATTCTCAAGTGTAATGTTGCTCTGGTTGCTCTGCGAATTCAGCAATGAAGTCGGCCAGGAATTGTGCCTTTATCGTTGTCCTGGGTTTGTAGATAATGTCAAATTCAGATAACTCGATCGACCATTTTATTAATCTTCCCGAGACCTCGGGTCTCGCCAGAATTTGTTGCAGGGGTTGGCTTGTTTTTACCACAATTGCGTTGCTCTGAAAGTAGTGCCTTAACCTTCTGGCTGTGATTATTAGTGCATAAGCTAGTTTTCCATTTGTGGATATCTTAGCTCGGCATTTTCCAACGTCTTACTAACGAAATACACCGGCTCTTATTTTTCCTCTGCTTCTGTAACCAAGACCGAGCTTATAGCATTAGTGGAAACAGATAAATAAATTAGCAGAGGCTTACCTGGACTTTGTTTTTGCAAAATAGGCGGGGAGGATAGTATGACTTTGAGTTTTTGGAAGGCTGCTTCACATTTGGTGTTCCATTTGAACTTCTGTTGCTTCTTGAGTATGTTGAAAAAATGTTGAGTGTGTAGATATTACTGGAAGGAAACGAGATAAAGCGGCAACTCTGCCGTTTAATTGTTGTACTTCTTTCATTGTTTGAGGACTTCTCATCTTGATGATCGCATCACATTTCTTCGGGTTTGCTTCAATCCTTCTAGACGTCAGCATAAAGCCGAGGAATTTGCCACCCTTTACCCTGAATGCACATTTTTTGGGGTTGAGCCTCATGTTATGTTGCCTTATTTGTGTGAAGATATCTTCAAGGTTAGCTTCGTGGCCATCATGGTGTTTTGTTTTTACCACCATATCATCGACGTATACTTCCAGATTCTTTTCTATTTGTTTGCTGAAAACTCTGTCCATGAGTTGTTGGTAAGTTGCACCTGCGTTCTTAAGTCCAAAAGGCAGAACCTTATAACAATAGTTTCCCAATTCAGTAATAAATGTTGTTTTATCCTAATCTTTGGGGTGCATTAGGATTTAATTATATCTTGAATATGCATCTAGGAAGCCTAAAACATCATATTCGGATGCATTATCTACTAGTTTGTCAATGCAGGGGAGGGGGTATGCATCCTTAGGGCATGCTTTATTTAGGTTAGTAAAGTCTACGCACATTCGCCACTTACGTGAGGCTTTTCTTACCATAACTACATTGGAGAGCCAGGTTGTGAAACATAGCTCTTTTTATGAATCCTGCCTTTAAGAGTTTCTGTGTTTCTTTTAGACAAGCCGACCTTTTTTCCTCGCCTATATTTCTCTTCTTTTGTGCTATAGGTTTGATTTTTGGATCGATTTGTAACTTGTGTGATATGAATTTCAGATCTATGCCTGGCATGTCTGTCGAGGTCCATGCAAACAAATCGGCATTCCTCTGAAGTATGTTGATAATGTGTTGTCTGGCTCCTGCAGGGAGAGAACAACTTATGTAAGTAAAATGATTGTTGTCATCGTCTAGAGTTACCTTTTCGAGGTCGTCTGTTGGTGATGGCCTGTTTTGAAGATCTTGTCTGGGGTTTAGATCGGCTATGGTTGAAATGCTGCCCACGTAGAAAGGTTCCTGACGGGGCTTGGGCCTCGTGTAATTTTCCAACTTTATTTTCAGACTCTCGTTTTAGCATCGCCAAGCTTCTATTTGGTCAGAATGTATGGTCATTATTTGGCCATCATGCACCTAAAATTTAACACAGAGGTGAACGGTTGATACTATAGCACCAAAAGAATTTAAGGAAGGTCTTCCGAGGATAATGTTATAGGGGCTAGGGCAGTCAACCACGAGGAATTGCACGTACTATGTTTTAAACAAAGGGTTATCACCCGTGGTTATTTTCAGCCATATACTCCCAAGAATGGATACTCGTTCTCCTGAGAATCCGACCAATTCTCCCAAGGATGGTTGCATTAAGTTCTCACCTAGTTTCATCTTCTTAAAGGTGGAATAACAAAGGACATCTGCACTGCTTCCAAGATCTAGTAGGACTTTCCTGACCAGGAGGTCTCCTACTTGGATAGAAATGGCGACAGGGTCGTCTAGATTTGTTGCTTTCGCTCGGTAGTCGGATTGCTCGAAAGAGATGGTGGGTATGTGTGGTGATCTGAATGTTGCCTCCTCCATCTTTTGAACCATCATCATTGCTCGATAATTGTGTTTTCTTGCCGAGGTTGTAGGTCCTCCACCAGCGAACCCACCTGCGATACAATTTATGACCCCCTTTGTTGGTGAGGGTTGGAACCTAGTCTTTCTTGTAGTGCTGGGGTCTTGTTCTGACTGAGCATCAGTTGTATTTCGTTGATTTTGTTGTATTCGTCCACTTATGAACTTGTCCAGGTGGCCTTGCCTGGCCAATCTCTTCAGTAGGTCCTTGGCGATTACGCTCTCGTCGGTTGTGTGGCCAAATTTTTTGTGGAAGGCGTAGTGTTTTGACTTATCTACATGCCTCTGGTCTTGGTATGAACCGGCTCTGCTTGGTGGCCTTATTAGTTTGTTGTGTAGTATCTCCTTGATGATATCCTCTCTTTTGGTATTGAATCTGGTATATGAATTAAACTTCGTAGCTAACTTAAAAGGTTTTTTAGAGTCCTTATTCTGGGACCTATAAGGCTTGTCCTCTTCCTTCCTGAATGGTGGCCTCACATTCCTTCGGGTTTCGTGTAGCTCCTCTATTTTGATTTGTCCAGTTGCTTTGTCCCAGAATTCTTCCAATATTTTCGACTTTGTGACAGCGATAGCTTCCTGAAACTTTCTAGGTCGGAGACCACTCTTGATAGCGTGTAATTGCACTTCTGGATTGAGGTTAGGGATCTCCATGGCTACTGTTGTGAAGCGTGTCATGTAGTCTTTTAGACTTTCGTACTATCCTTGCCTGATTGTGCTGAGGTAGTCTGAGTCTCCCACATAAATTTTGGATGTTGCAAAGTGATTTATGAACAACTTGGTGAACTCATCAAAACTGGTTATGAAACCTGCAGGTAAGTTAGAAAACCATAATAGAGTAGCTCCATCTAAAAAAGTTGGAAAATATCGACACAAAATGGGATCGGAGTCCCTATTGAGAAACATCATAGATTCAAATTTTGTGACATGGACTTTAGGATCTCCGATCCCCTTGTCTGGTGCAAAGTCATGGGGAGTGTAAAATTCTTAGGCATTTTGAAATTCATTATTTTTTCGAAAAAAAAAAATTGGTTTGTCATCTTCCTATTTTGAGGTGTGTTTCCCCTGTCTTTGCATTGGACTCTGACTGATGTTCTTCGTGTTGCTCGGCATTTGCCTTCTTGTTCTCATTCTTCCTTCTGCCATTGTTCTGCATTGCTGCTAACAGCTCGGCCATCCGTTAGTTTTCTGCTAGCAAAACAGCATTGGCGGCCATGAGGACGACATTGGTTCGAGGGGGTTGCTGAGTCTCTAAAAGGTCCGTCATGCTTCAGTTTCTGGAAAGAAAGAAAAAGTATAAGACAGATATAGAGATGTTATATAAAAATTAAAAAATGAGGCAACGGCTCCACCGTGGGGCGCCAAATGTTCCGTTCAAGGATGCACGTTCGAGTTATAGCTTGTAGGCCTTCAACTCCTCGAGCGTTAACGAACCGCTGAGTTTGATCCTCAGAACTGGGACTCTGGCGTGGAACCTACAATAAAGACTCCGTCACTCAAGTCAGTAAATTCCTTAAGATCTAGGAAAATAAAAAGTAAATAGCTATAAGGCGAGTATTATTTTTTTTTTATTTTTTTTGAGATTGTAGTGTTGTGTCTTTCTTGGGGAGCTGAGTGATCTCGTTATATAGCTACTGTTAGGTTAGTCTTCATAACGGTTTGTCGAGGTGGTTCTTGTATTATTTGGAAGACTTATTGTTGTTTTCGAATATTTGATTTTATACGTGAATCTCAGATGCTAATGCTCTTTCGAGGATTTCGTCGGTTGCGTAGTGTATTCGGTCAATCTTTTTGTAGTCGAAGTTGTTAGTATGGTATAATTTGGATCGATTAAAATATACAAGATCAATTTAAAGCTAAACTCAAATTATAAGGATTATTTTGAATATTAACTCAAATTAAAGCTCAGAAGCACCAAGGAGCTCCCTCCGATTGAGTACAGGAATGTTGGATTGCGATTTGCAATGAGACGAGTTTTTTTTTTTGGATTTTTTGTCTTGAACCTTTTGTTTTTGGCTTTTTTTTTTGTCTAGGGTTTTATTTAAATTCTATTGATAGTATGGGCTTACATTGTGCCCATATTGACCCATCATGATGGCCTCTGCTGAAAGAAGAGCCTTTCTCTTTTTATATCCGTACTTACGATTTTTGCGGCCCTAGTTTTCAATTCCCGTATGTCCAAAAACATTCTTCTTTTGTTTATATGTTTTCACATCATTGTTCTAATTAAATTCTAACTAATACGATGATTTCTTTTCCGTTATCATATAAACCTATACCATATCATGTATTCTACAAATGATAACATAATATACAATGTGACACATGTCAAATCTGTGTTGAATGCTCTCCAGTTAGAAGTGAGAATAGATCTTTTGTATAAGAATTATGAAATTAATTTTAATATACTGATAATATAAAATAATTTTATACATATATTTAATTATAATATTATATTAATAAAAATAATTATTTTTATATTAATTATATAATTATTATTAAAAAAATAAATATAATTAAATATATATATATATAATTATTTTATATTATCATTGCATTAAAATTAGAATAAGAACCGGCAACGTGTATGTTATGTTAACACTCACATTCCTAAATAATGGCAAAACGCCAAAACCTGTCAGCAACGATATAATCTAGAGTTCTAGACTGCGTAGAAATTAAGACTCCTCTGTCAAAGGCGATTTAATTTGACAAGACTAGCATTGAAATTAATCAAATTATAGTCTTTCAATTGAAGTACACAGCAGAGGTAACTTATACTCAATATACTTAAGAAGGTGGATTTTATGGTGATTTTTTTATTGTGGTGATTAAATTGTTTAATTTATTTTTATAAATAAAAAATAAAATATATAAAATAAAAATAAAATATTTAAAGTTTATTAAATATTATTTTTTTATTTTTTTTAGTAAGTTAAATATCATATTTTAGGTATCATAATATTCATTATTTAAAAATACGGGTAGAAATAACTCAATTAATTTGTCTGATTTAATTTATTATAAAATAATTTTAGACTCAAATTAATTTAAAAATTTAACTTTATTTATAAGTCAAATTTAAATTCACAAAATAGCTTAATAATTAAATCTATTTAAATTTATTAAAATATAAATAATATATAAATAATTTTTATAATTAAAAAAATTATTAAATTCTTTAATTTATTATATTATATTATAATTTTTTTATATTTATGAATGTGTATTGTATTGAGCCTCAAGATTTATCTGGAAGTTTAGTGATTGCGTCGAAGGGCGAAATAGTTATTTCAGTAGTTCGTAGAGAGAACTTTTTATTCATTGGCAGTGTAAAGACCGTGTCGCAATGAGAAAATGGGTGGTGATTATAATTCACTTATATAGTAAGAAGGGCAATGAAATCTGCAATTTAAAACTCTTTTAGAGTTGATTGCTTTAGTGAAGAATCAATATGTAGTCGTGGGAGATTTCAATGCAATAACTGAATTTCATGAAAAAGAAGGTGGAAGAATAAAGGTCGCTTCATCTAAAAACAATTTCAATAATTTCATTAATGTTGTAGGTTTGGTTGATATGGGTTTTGAAGGTAACAAATTCACATGGTCCAATACACAATATGAAAAAATTTGGTTAGGAGAAGAATTGATAAATGTCTAACATCAATTCAGTAGATGAAGGAATACCCAAGAGTTTATGGTTACACTTGGATTGAATATGACCAAAAATTTAATACGATCTACTTTAAAATATTCAGATCTAATATCCGTACTTTTTAGCCTCAAATTTAATCCGATCCGCACATCTATGAATAGAATCAGATCAGATATCGGATATACCTAATCAAATAATGTATTTTTAAAATTCAAAAATACAGAAAAAAATCAAAAGATATTTCACCAGAACTAAACCCTAAGCCAAACAGTCACTAAAGCACAATTAAAAAAAAATCAAAAGAATAATAGAAATGAAGAAGCAGATTGGAGACTATGGCTGAAAGTTAGTCAAGCCAGCTCATGAGTTAGCTCGAGCACAACTCACTAATAGCTTGATAAGCTGAACTCGTGAGCTGGTGAGTCCAGTTTGAGCCTGAAATTGAGCTCATAAATTAAATGAGTTGAGTTTGAGTTTGGATAAGCCCAATTCATTAGCTCGTGAGCTGGCTCGATTATATATATATAATTATTAATATATATATATATATATTAATGATCTTAATTATTTAAAACTTTATATTTATTTTATATATGAATGTTGATGTAGGACATAAATAAAAAATTTATAATTTGTTGATAAATAGACAATATATAAAATTGATCTTTTTAAATATTTTTTAAAATACATAAGTTATAATTTATTGATATAAAATTATCAATTACGTTCCTATTATTTGAGTCAGCTCGTGAGCTTTTGGTGAGCCGAACTTGAGCTTAAGAATTAGGCTCGATTGTTAATGAGTCGAGCTGTGAGTCAAGCTCAATTTTCGATCTTATTTTAAAAGATTTTATAGAAAAGTAAAAGTAATTTTATGTTTGGATATCTTATGCAAAAATATTTTTTATTTATCAATTATGTTTGGGTATAATAACATAAAAGTACTTTTTATTTATTTATTACATGAAAAATATCTTTTTTTTTAAGAAAAAAAAGATCTTTTAAAAAAATATAAATTACAGCTTCTTAAAAAAAATATTTTTTTGATTTTCTTTAGTGTTTTTACTTTTACTATTAAAAATTTGACAAATATACTAAAAAATAAAAAATATCTATTTTTATCAAAATAATGGCGTCCAGGTAAGTACGAAGTCGCAAAAAGCTCTGAAATGGAAGAGGAGAAATTCTTTAAAAATTGGAGGAATGAAGCAATACCCACAACAAATAGAAGAAATCAAATAAAGAAAAAAAGAAACATGGTCGCATTTGTGCTTTGTAGGATTTGGATAACTTGAGACCAATGAAATTTTGAGAATACTAAACTAATCCCAAATGAGATATGAAAAGAAGTTGAAACCTTAATGAAGAATATAAATTTCAAACATCCTTATTTTAGAATATCATAATTAAGGAACAAAATCAGAAAAATATCAAAGAGGATTAGAAAAAAAATTAATGTAATTTATTAGGATATTATTCCATAACAAGCGTACTCTTGGGGCATTGGATTCGATGGTCCTAGAACGTTTGGATTACATAATGATCCTATAACAAACATGCTTTTTAAGTTTTTTTAACAATTGCTAAATAGTTCCTTTCTAATTTTAATTACAAATTAACCCTATATATTTTATTTAATTATAAAAATTATTTTTTAATTTATAAATTATTATTTTATTATTCATCTATTATGTTTATTAACAATAAAAAACAAAAATAATAACGAATTAGCTCTTCCATTGATCGTAATAAAATTTTTTGCCATTCCAATCGATTAAAGTTTATATTTGATCTGTGACATTCGTCCATGATTGTGAAATCGTATTTCTTTCAGAAACAATTGATTGCATTATCAAAACAATCGATTGAATTTCAAGTTTTCCATATATCAATCGATTGGACTACAAGTTGTTATCACAAAACAATCGATTGAAAATTACAAGGCAGCATGGTTTTTACAAAATTCAATCGATTGGTCATATTACCCAATCGATTGAACGATGACTAAAATGTGGATTTTTAATATTTCAATCGATTGCTTATACTACCCAATTGATTGAATGCTTCAAAACAACTTGAGGTCTCACAATATTAGTTGTGTTACCCAATCAATTGATTTTGGAAAATTCATATTGTTTTGATGACTTCATATAAAAAAAAAAAAAGATGAAGGAGGTAATGCACCACTCTCTAATAAAACAGTGTACAGCTTTTGAGCAAATTCCGAGTTCTTTGCTGCACTGAGGACATACTTGTAGACATTATTTACACGGATCTTTTCTGCAGGTGATGGTTTTATAGGTGAAGAGCATTTGTATGCTTCTGTGTCATTTTCTTCAATATGATGTATTTTATCTAGTTTTGTTTGACTTGCCCATATTTAATAGTAGTTCATTTGGCTGGACCCTTAGGGTTGAGATTTTGCCAAGATCAGATGGGATTTCCAGCACTCTATTTCATCAGCAAGAAGCGGATGTGTTGTGTTAGGTAACCTTACAATTTCTGCACAACCCCTAACAGCAAAGCTGTAGTTTTGGAGCTGATTACTAGGTACCTCAGCTGGAATAAGAGCCCCAGGAGCACCCATCATATCAATAATGTATTCACTGCATCAGTTGAACAAATCAGTAACAGCAATTGAAATTGTTACAACATTATGCAAGACCAGCACTATTAATTTTATTTAAAGGCCATGGGCCAGATACTAGGTCATTAAGGTAAACTGTTTGTGGTCTAATATCTTTCAAATAAGTTCAAATTGAGCAACATAAAATTATTTGAGAATCCAAATAAGCATAAATTGCAATCAATGACTCAATGTAATCTAATAATTTATCCACCAGTGTAATAAATTGAACAGTTTTTTCCTGTAAAACTAAATTACCTACACCAGAACATGCAATATGCTCAACTAACTCATACAGGTGGACTAGTTTCTCCATCTCAAAGGTGAGGCAGAGTTTTTCAAAGCATCGGGAATACAAAATGAAAAAAAGTGAAATAAAATTGCTTTTAGGTGCGCTCTGCCTCTGGACGAACATGAAAATGAAATATATAATAAAGCTTCTAACCCAATAGAACACATTCCATGTGGGAGGCTGATTTGAAATGTTTAGGGAATTAAATTTTCTTAGAAGCAATAATAAAAATGTAAAATAACTCATTAATATGGGTAATAGCAATATTAAGATAAATACCTTCCATCATCTGCTTTAATTAAATTCACTGCTCCATCATCTGCTCCATCGATTGATTTTGGAAAATCCATATTGTTTTGATAACTTCAATCAATTGGGTAATACAACCAATCGATTGAATTGTGAGACCTCAGGTTATTTTGAAATATTCAATTGATTGGGTAGTATAAGCAATCAATTGAATTATTAAAAACCCACATTTTATTCATCATTCAATCTATTGGGTAATATGATTAATCGATTGATTTTTGCAAAAATCATGCTGTCTTGCAATTTTCAATCGATTGTTTTGTGATAACAACCTATAGTCCAATCGATTGAGTTATGGACAATTGAAATTCAATCAATTGTTGTTTTGATAATGCAATCGATTGATTCTGAAAGAAACACGATTTCACAGCCCTGGACGAACATCACGGATCAAATATAAACTTTAATAAATTGGAATGGCCAAAAATTTTATTACGATCAATGGAAGATTTAATTCGTTATTGTTTTTGTTTTTGATTGTTAATAAACATAATAATTGAATGACAAAATAATAATTTATAAATTTAAAATAGTTTTTATAATTAAATAAAATATATGGGATTAATTTGTAATTAAAATCAGAAAAGGAATATTTAGCAGTTGTTAAAAAAATTTAAAAAACATATTTTGTTATGGGACCATTAAGTGGTCCAAACGTTATGGGACCATTGAATCCTTTGCCTTCTCTTGGTCTATGTATTGGTAAGAACCTTGTAATCACAGATGAGAAATATGAATAAAAATAATAGTTTTCTAAATAATTCTTTGTTTCTTTCCTAAACTCTTTGTACCATGGTAACATGGTATCAGAGCAGAGTTGGGTTCTAGGGATTCAAAATTATGACGAATTCACATTACAAATTACAAATATGCCACGCAATAGTTTTGGCATGCGATCATCACAAACTAATTCTGAAAATTTATCAATGGATATAATTATCCATTATAGGCAACTCTGATGAAAAAAATAATTGGTGGAAGAAAAAAGAAGAAACACACCAAAAAACTGCTTTAAGATTGTGGATTATCTAGATTGGTGGAAAAATAATCATCAAGAAATCAGAGTAAGGGAGCTGCCGCTGCTGTGAGCATCCCAGAAGTCACCAATAGCGGTGGCGAGGCCAGAAGAGAGAAAACAAGTCACGATGGTAAGGCAGCAGCGGCGGTAATAAGGGCAAGGACTACTGAACTCCTTGGCTGCTCAGCCCAAACCGGGACTCAATATAAAGGGGAAACGCAAAATCAGAATCCAATTAAAAAGATAAATGAATAAATTTTTGATTGTGGGGCTACCGATACTATGACTCATGACCTTCATAATTTTAACAGCTTGACTATACCCTCAAAAGCCCATATCGAAACAGCTAGTGGAGAATCAATTTATGTTAAAGGCGGAGGCTCCATTACTTTTTCAGAAAAATTGAAATTAAAAATTACCTCTATGTCCCTGCACTATCATCAAAATTATTGTCTGTTAGCCAAATAACAAAAGAACTAAATTGTGTGGTACTCATGTACTCTACCTTTTGTCTTTTACAGGATATTCTTACGAAGGAGATCATTGGGCGTGGTACTGAGCGAGAAGGCCTTTACTACGTTGATGATGTAGCACATCAGGTCATGCCATGCTTGCTCACCGAACGGTTACTAGGCAACTTTGGTTATGGCACAGGCGTCTCGGACATCCTTCATTTGGATACCTCAAGTTACTATTTCCTAGTCTTTTTACAAGTAGTACTGAATCCCCCAAATGTGAAATTTGTATTCGTACAAAACTCACAGAGTTTCTTTTCCTCCAACTAACACTAGAGTCAATTCCAGTTTTTCTCTAATACACTCTGATGTGTGGGGTCAAACTCCTATTTTCCATAATAATTTTCAATATTTTGTGTTATTTGTGGATGATTTCTCTCGCATGACTTTGATATATTTTTTAAAACACAAATCTGAAGTACCTGACAAGTTTTTTGCTTTCTACCAAATGATTCAAACTCAATTCAACAAGAAAATTCAAGTACTTCACTCAGATAATGGTAGGGAATTTATAAACCAGTCAATGCGCAATTTTTTTTATAAAAAATGGTCTTATCCATCAAACTTTCTGCCCAAATACACCCCAACAAAATGGTGTGGCTGAGCGGTGAAATCGTAAGTTACTTAAGATGACCCGAGCCATGCTTTTTGATGCACAAGTTTCAAAATTTTTTTGGCCTAAAGCTATAGCGACCTTTGCCTATTTACTAAATCGCCTACCTACCCAAGTTCTCCACCACAAAACACCCTTACAAGTCTTGGCTACTCAAACTGTAATCCCGCCTATTCTAACCTTACCACCTCAAATATTTGGATGTTCCGTCTTTGCTCATATTCCCAAAGCCAATAGAACCAAACTTGACCCTAGTGCAAAAAAAATGTGTTTTTGTTGGGTATGCTACACCAGAAGGGGTATAGGTGCTACAATCCAATCACTCGTCGTATTCATGTGACCATGGATTGTGATTTTTTGGAATCCGAATTTTACTTCAGCCGCTAACATGGCATTCATGGGAGAATAATAATGAACCACCAAGTTGGCTAAATAACCTTTATTGCCCAAAAACTGTTCAAACAGAGCAAGTAGATGGAGCCACCGAGTATACTTCACTCAATGTAGAAAACAACTCGGTACATACAACCAGTGAGAGTCCTTTTGAGAATGTCAGACAAGAGGTAAGTAATTGTCTATCTAATAATTTACTCCCTGTTTTTAATGAGGCCACTAACAATAACAGTATAGCACTGGAACATGAAGAACCAGAGCCCAATATCTTTATTCTTCCTCCAAGAAGAAACAGAAGGATGCCTTCTGATCGATATTCACCAGAACATGTTCCCCGTAACTCAAGATACCCGATAAGAGTGGCTAGAGAAGGAATAGCAGATGTTGCAAAGACTTTTTCCACCAGACTCTTAACAAAAGACATTCCAAGAACTGTCCGAGAAGCCAATGAGAAAGCTGAATGGCGAAAAGCCATGAATACAGAAATTGAAGCTCTAGAGAAAAATGAAACTTAGGAGAAGTTTCTCCTACCGGCAAGGAAAAAGTCAGTCGGGTGCAAATGGATTTTCACCATTAAACACAAGGCAGATGGCACTATTGAACGCTACAAGGCAAGGTTGGTGGCCAAAAGTTATACACAAACCCATGGTATCGACTACACTGAAACTTCCTCACCGATTGCAAAGATTAATACTATCAGGGTGTTGTTTTCAATAGCAGCAAATGAAGCTTGGCCACTCCATCAATTTGATGTCAAGAATGGTTTCTTGCATGGAGAGTTGAAAGAAAAAGTGTACATGGAAGCTCCTCCAGGTTTCTCAACAGGATTTAGAAAAAATGAAGTTTGTCGGTTAAAGAAGGCTCTTTATGGACTTAAACAATCTCCACGTGCCTGATTTGGAAGATTTACAGATGTCATGAAAAGGTATGGGTACAAACAAAGTAACTCTGATCATATCCTTTTTTTTTTTGAAAAAATGGAGAGATTTAATCACTTGCCTAATAATCTATGTGGATGATATGATCATAACGGGAAGTGATGCTGCAGAAATTAAAAAATTGAGAAGAAACCTATTTACAGACTTTGAAATGAAGGATTTGGGAAGACTAAAATATTTTTTAGGAATAGAAGTTCTACAATCCAGCAAAGGAATCTTTATCTCTCAAAGAAAATACATTTTGGACCTTCTGGCAGAAACAGCAATGGTGGATTGCAAACCAATAGATACGCTTATGCAAGTTAATCACAAGTTGAAGATAGTAGAAGGTGCCACCTTAGCAGATAAGGAAAGGTACCAGCGACTGGCTGAAAAATTAATTTACTTATCACATACTCGGCCTGACATAGCTTATGCTGTGGGAATAGTAAGTCAGTTTATGCTTAAGTCACGAGAAGATCATATGGAAGCTGGCATGAAGATAGTTCAATATTTGAAGGGAGCTCTAGGAAGTGGAATCATTTTCAAAAGGAATGGTCATTTGAAGGTTGAGGCATACACTAACGCAGATTGGGTAGGCAACCCAAATGATAGAAGATCAACAGCTGCTTGCTTTACACTTGTTGGAGGCAACCTATTAACTTGGAAAAGTAAGAAGCAGAATGTTGTAGCTCTTTCAAGTGCAGAAGCAGAATTTTGAGGAATCGTTAAAAGCATAACTGAAGTATTGTGGATAAGAAAATTGATGAATGAGATTGGGTTTTCACCACAATTGCCAAGCCAGTTGAAATGTGACAACAAAGTCGCAATCAGCATTTCAGAGAATCTCGTACAACATCATAGAACAAAACATGTTGAGGTGGATCGACATTTTATCAAAGAAAAAATTGAGAATGGCATTATTGAGCTTCCATTTGTGAGATCAGAAGATCAATTGGCTGATATTCTTACTAAACCAATTTCAATACAAGCCCTTGCTAAAGTTTTAACCAAGTTGAGTATTGGTGATTCCACTACTCACCTTGAGGGGGAGTATTAGAATATCATAATTAGAAAATAAAATCAAGAAAATATCAAAGAGGATTAGAAAAAAAATCAATGTAATTTATTATGATATTATTCCATAACAAACGTACTCTTGGTCTATATATTGGTAAGAACCTTGTAATCATAGATGAGAAATATGAATAAAAATAATACTTTTCTAAATAATTTTTCGTTTCTTTTCTAAACTCTTTGTACCATAGTAACACCTTATCCTAGTTTATCTTCAACTTTTTCTTTCTTACTTTGTTAATCATTGGTTAAATTTTCATCTTTATCCATAGTTATCCTATGGAAACTCTTCTGTACTTATTTACTAAGTGTCAATGTAATTTTTTATTTTTGAAAAGAAAAAAACTAAACTCAATAACAAATTAGAATTAGTATTTAAAAAATGACTATAATAGATGATGAGCGGATAATTTATACGCTTTTTGGCATTGTTTTTAGTATGTTTTTAGTATGATCTAGTTAGTTTTTAGTATATTTTTATTAGTTTTTAGTTAAAAATCACTTTTCTGGACTTTACTATGAGTTTGTGTGTTTTTCTGTGATTTCAGGTATTTTCTGACTGAAATTGAGGGACCTGAACAAAAATCTGATTCAGAGACTAAAAAGGACTACAAATGCTGTTGGATTCTGACCTCCCTGCACTCGAAGTGAATTTTCTGGAGCTACAGAAGCCCAATTGGCGCGCTCTCAACGGCGTTAGAAAGTAGACATTCTGGGCTTTCCAGCAATATATGATAGTCCATACTTTGCCAAGATTTGATGGCCCAAACCGGCGTTCAAAGTCACCCTCAGAATTCCCAGCGTTAAACGCCGGAACTGGCACAAGGATGGGAGTTAAACGCCCAAACTGGCACCAAAGCTGGCGTTTAACTCCAAGAAGAGTCTCTACACGAAAATGCTTCAATGCTCAGCCCAAGCACACACCAAGTGGGCCCGGAAGTGAATTTTTATGTCATTTACTCATCTCTGTAAACCCTAGGCTACTAGTTCTCTATAAATAGGACCTTTTACTATTGTATTTTCATCTTTGGATCTTTGGATTATTTTGAGATCCTTTGATCATCTTTGGACATCTAGTTCTTAGATCATTGGGAGGCTGGCCATTCGGCCATGCCTAGACCTTGTTCTTATGTATTTTCAACGGTGGAGTTTCTACACACCATAGATTAAGGTGTGGAGCTCTGCTGTACCTCGAGTATTAATGCAATTACTATTGTTCTTCTATTCAATTCCGCTTGTTCTTGTTCTAAGATATCACTTGTTCTTCAACTTGATGAATGTGATGATCCGTGACACTCATCATCATTCTCACCTATGAACGTGTGCCTGACAACCACCTCCGTTCTACCTTAGATTGGGTGGATATCTCTTGGGTTCTTTAACCGGAATCTTCGTGGTATAAGCTAGAACTGATGGCGGCATTCAAGAGAATCCGGAAGGTCTAAACCTTGTCTGTGGTATTCTGAGTAGGATTCAATGATTGAATGACTGTGACGAGCTTCAAACTCCTGAGGGCGGGGCGTTAGTGACAGACGCAAAAGAATCACTAGATTCTATTCCGGCCTGATTGAGAACCGACAGATGGATAGCCGTGCCGTGACAGGGTGCGTTGAACATTTCCACTGAGAGGATGGGAGGTAGCCACTGACAACGGTGAAACCCTTGCATACAGCTTGCCATGGAAAGGAGTAAGAAGGATTGGATGAAGACAGTAGGAAAGCAGAGAGACGGAAGGGACTAAGCATCTTCATACGCTTATCTGAAATTCCTACCAATGAATTGAATAAGTATCTCTATCTTTATCTTTATGTTTTATTCATCATTCATAACCATTTGAGTTTGCCTGGCTAAGATTTACAAGGTGACCATAGCTTGCTTCATACCAACAATCTCTGTGGGATCGACCCTTACTCGCGTAAGGTTTATTACTTGGACGACCTAGTACACTTGCTGGTTAGTTGTGCGAAGTTGTGATAAAAAGTTGAGATTGCAATTGAGCGTACCATGTTGATGGCGCCATTGATGATCACAATTTCGTGCACCAAGTTTTTGGCGCCGTTGCCGGGGATTGTTGAGTTTGGACAACTGACGGTTCATCTTGTTGCTTAGATTAGGTATTTTTCTTCAGAGTTCCTAAGAATGAATTCTAGTGTTTCAAAGTGATGTTCTTATCATCACCAAAGCTGATTGATTCTCATCAATTTAGCTCTTGAATGCAATGTCCTGCTGAAGCTTGGCTAGCCATGTCTGATTCCTTTAGACTGAAGCTTTAGACTAACATTGCATGATTCCTGGAATTCTCATTAAGAATTTTGATACCTTTATTTTCTTTTCCACTTAATTTTCGAAAAATCAAAAAAAAATTACAAAATCATAAAAACCAAAAAAAATATTTTATGTTTCTTGTTTGAGTTTAGTGTTTCATTTTAAGTTTGGTGTCAATTGCATGTTTCTGTTCTTCTTGCATTCATGCATGTGTCTTCATTAATCTTCAAGTTGTTCTTGATGATTTCATTGCTCTGATCTTTGAATTCTATTGACTTGAGTGTTTATATGTCTCATATGCATTCTCACTGTTAGTGTCAGCAGTATACAAACTGCTAAGTTTGGTGTCTTGCATGCATTGTTATTTAATTGTAGTTGCATTTTGATTATTCCTCATTATTAAAAATCCAAAAATATTTTTAATTTGTGTCTTTTCAAGTCAATAATATAGAGAATTAAAGATTCAGAACACACTGCAGAGGAATTACACAGAAAAAGCTGGGCGTTCAAAACGCCCAGTGAGGAAGGCAAACTGGCGTTTAAACGCCCAAAAGGGTACTAGTTTGGGCGTTAAACGCCAGAATGTGCACCATTCTGGGCGTTTAACGCTAGGATGGCACAAGAGGGAAGATTCTGTTTTTAATTCAGATTTTTTTTCAAGTTTTCAAAATTTTTCAAAATCAAATCTTTTTCAAATCAAATCTTTTCAATCAAATCTTTTTTAAAATCAATTTCTTTCTATTTTCAAAAATACTTGCTATCAATTAATGATTTGATTCAACATTTCAAGTATGTTGCCTTTTCTGTTGAGAAAGGTTTAATGTTTGAATCATATCTTTTCATGATAGCCAAGTCATTAATTTTCAAAATCAAATCTTTTTTAAATCATGTCTTCCTAATCACATCTTTTTCAAAATAGTTTTCAATCAAATCTTTTTGATTTCTAATTTCAAATCTTTTTCAAAAATCACTTGATTTCTTTTCCACTCTTGGTTTTCGAAAATCAATTAAAGTTTTTCAAAATGTTTTCAAAATCTTTCTACTTAATTTTCGAAAATTTCTTCCCCTCTTCTCACATCCTTCTATTTATGGACTAACACTATTCCTTAATGCACAATTCAAACTCCATCTTCTTTGATAAAGTTCGAATTTTCTACTTTTGCCTTCTATTTTTCTTTTCCTCTGACACCTCAAGGAATCTCTATACTGTGACATAGAGGATTCCATATTTCCTTGTTCTTTTCTCTTTCATATGAGCAGGAGCAAAGACAAAAGCATTCTTGTTGAGGCTGATCCTGAACCTGAAAGGACCTTGAAGTGAAAGCTAAGAGAAGCTAAGGCACAATTCTCTGTAGAGGACCTAACAGAAATCTTCAAAGAAGAAGAACCCATGGCAGCCGAAAACAACAACAATGCCAACAATGCAAGGAAGGCGATGGGTGACTTTACTGCACCTACTCCCGACTTCTATGGGAGAAGCATCTCTATCCCTGCCATTAGAGCAAACAACTTTGAGCTTAAGCCTCAATTAGTTTCTCTAATGCAACAGAATTGCAAGTTCCATGGACTTCCATTGGAAGATCCTCATCAGTTTTTAGCTGAATTCTTGCAAATCTGTGACACTGTCAAGACTAATGGGGTTGACCCTGAGGTCTACAGACTTATGCTATTCCCTTTTGCTGTAAGAGACAGAGCTAGGACATGGTTGGACTCACAACCTAAAGAAAGCCTGAACTCTTGGGAAAAGCTAGTCAATGCCTACTTGGCAAAGTTCTTTCCACCTCAAAAATTGAGTAAGCTTAGAGTGGAAGTCCAAACCTTCAGACAGAAGGAAGGAGAATCCCTCTATGAAGCTTGGGAAAGATACAAACAATTAATCAAAAAGTGTCCCTCTGACATGCTTTCTGAATGGAGCATCATAGGTATTTTCTATGATGGTCTGTCTGAACTGTCCAAGATGTCTTTGGATAGCTCTGCTGGAGGATCTCTTCATTTGAAGAAGACGCCTACAGAAGCTCAAGAACTAATTGAAATGGTTGCAAATAACCAATTCATGTACACTTCTGAAAGGAATCCTGTGAACAATGGGACTAATCAGAAGAAAGGAGTTCTTGAGATTGACACTCTGAATGCCATATTGGCTCAGAACAAAATATTGACTCAGCAAGTCAATATGATTTCTCAAAGTCTGTCTGGAATGCAAAATGCACCAGGTAGTACTAAGGAAGCTTCATCTGAAGAAGAAGCTTATGATCCTGAGAACCCTTCAATGGAAGAGGTGAATTACATGGGAGAACCCTATGGAAACACCTATAATCCTTCATGGAGAAATCATCCAAATCTCTCATGGAAGGATCAACAGAGACCTCAACAAGGTTTCAACAATAATAATGGTGGAAGAAACAGGTTTAGCAATGGCAAGCCTTTTCCATCATCTTCTCAGCAACAGACAGAGAGTTTTAAGCAGAACACCTCTGACCTAGCAACCATGGTCTCTGATCTAATCAAAACCACTCAAAGTTTCATGACTGAAACAAGGTCCTCCATTAGAAATTTGGAGGCACAAGTGGGACAGCTGAGTAAGAAAATTACTGATCTCCCTCCTAGCACTCTTCCTAGCAATACAGAAGAAAATCCAAAAGAAGAGTGCAAAGCCATCAACATGGCCGAATTTGGAGAGGAGGAAGAGGCAGTGAACGCCACTGAGGAAGACCTCAACGGACGTCCACTGGCCTCCAATGAGTTCCCCAATGAGGAACCATGGGAATCTGAGGCTCAAAATGAGACCATAGAGATTCCATTGGACGTACTTCTGCCATTCATGAGCTCTAATGAGTATTCTTCCTCTGAAGAGGATGAGTATGTCACTGAAGAGCAAGTTGCTAAATACCTTGGAGCAATCATGAAGCTAAATGACAAGTTATTTGGAAATGAGACTTGCGAGGATGAACCCCCTTTGCTCACCAAAGAACTGGATGACTTGTCTAGGCAGAAATTACCTCAAAAGAGACAGGATCCTGGGAAGTTTTCAATACCTTGTACCATAGGCACCATGACCTTCAAGAAGGCCTTGTGTGACCTAGGGTCAAGTGTAAACCTCATGCCTCTCTCTGTAATGGAGAAGCTAGGAATCTTTGAGGTGCAAGCTGCAAAAATCTCACTAGAGATGGCAGACAACTCAAGAAAACAAGTTCATGGACTTGTAGAGGATGTTCTGGTAAAAGTTGAAGACCATTACATCCCTGCTGACTTCATAGTCCTAGAGACTGGGAAGTGCATGGATGAATCCATCATCCTTGGCAGACCCTTCCTAGCCACAGCAAAGGCTGTGATTGATGTTGATAGAGGAGAATTGATCATTCAAGTGAATGAAGAATCCTTTGTGTTTAAGGCTCAAGGATATCCCTCTGTCACCATGGAGAGGAAGCATGAAGAGCTTCTCTCAAAACAGAGCCAAACAGAGCCCCCACAGTCAAACTCTAAGTTTGGTGTTGGGAGGCCACAACCAACTTCTAAGTTTGGTGTTGAACCCCCACATTCAAACTCTAAGTTTGGTGTTGGGAGGTTCCAACATTGCTCTGAGTATCTGTGAGGCTCCATGAGAGCCCACTGTCAAGCTACTGACATTAAAGAAGCGCTTGTTGGGAGGCAACCCAATCTTATTATATTTATCTATTCTCTTTTGTTATTTTATGTTTTTTGTAGGTTGATGATCATGAGAAGTCACAAAATCAATGGAAAAAGCAAAAACAGAATGAAAAACAGAAAGAAAAACAGCACACCCTGGAGGAAGAACCTGCTGGCGTTTAAACGCCAGTAAGGCTAGCAGATGGGCGTTTAACGCCCAGTCTGGCACCATTCTGGGCGTTTAACGCCAGAAAGGGGCACCAGACTGGCGTTAAACGCCAGTAAAGGGCAAGAACTTGGCGTCAAACGCCAGAAATGGGCACCAACCCGGCGTTTAACGCCAGAATTGGCACAAAGAGCAATTTCGCTCGCCACTTGGTGCAGGGATGACTTTTCCTTGACACCTCAGGATCTGTGGACCCCACAGGATCCCTACCTACCCCACCACTATCTCTCTCTCTTCTTCACCCATTCACCAATCACCTCAACACCTCTTCCCCAAAAACCCTTCACCTATCAAATCCCATCTTTTTCTTCACCACTCACATCCATCCTTCATAAAACCCCACCTACCCCACCATTCAAATTCAAACCACTTTCCCTCCCAAACCCACCCATACATGACCGAACCATAACCCTCCCCCCACTCCTATATAAACCCTTCTTCACTCCTTCATTTTCACACAACCTAAACACTACTTCTCCCTCTTTGGCCGGACTACAAAGCCTCCTCCATCTCCTTCAATTCTTCTTCTTCTACTCTCTTCTTTCTTCTTTTGCTCGAGGACGAGCAAACCTTTTAAGTTTGGTGTGGTAAAAGCATTGCTTTTTGTTTTTCCATAACCATTTATGGCATCCAAGGCCGGAGAAACCTCTAGAAATAGGAAAGGGAAGGCAAAAGCTTCCACCTCCGAGTCATGGGAGATGGAGAGATTCATCTCAAGGGTGCATCAAGACCACTTCTATGAAGTTGTGGCCTTGAAGAAGGTGATCCCCGAGGTCCCTTTCAAACTCAAAAAGAGTGAATATCCGGAGATCCGACATGAGATCCGAAGGAGAGGTTGGGAAGTTCTTACCAACCCCATTCAACAAGTCGGAATCTTGATGGTTCAAAGAGTTCTATGCCAATGCATGGATCACCAAAAACCATGATCAAAGTGTGAACCCGGACCCAAAGAATTGGCTTACTATGGTTCGGGGGAAATACTTGGATTTTAGTCCGGAAAATGTAAGGTTGGCATTCAACTTGCCCATGATGTAAGAAGATGAACATCCTTACACTAGAAGGGTCAACTTTGATCAAAGGTTGGACCAAGTCCTCATAGACATCTGTGAAGAGGGCGCCCAATGGAAGAGAGATTCAAGAGGAAAGCTGGTTCAATTGAGAAGGCATGACCTCAAGCCCGTGGCTAGAGGATGGTTGGAGCTTATTCAACGCTCAATCATTCCCACTAGTAACCGGTCCGAAGTTACCATAGACCGGGCTATCATGATTCATAGCATCATGATTGGAGAAGAAATAGAAGTTCATGAGGTTATAGCTCAAGAACTTTATAAGGTGGCGGACAAGTCCTCTACCTTGGCAAGGTTAGCCTTTCCTCATCTCATTTGTAACCTCTGTTATTCAGTTGGAGTTGACATAGAGGGAGACATCCCCATTGATGAGGACAAGCCCATCACTAAGAAGAGGATGGAGCAAACAAGAGACCCCTCTCATCATCAAATCCCTGAGATGCCTCAAGGGATGCACTTTCCTCCATAAAACTATTGGGAGCAACTAAACACCTCCCTAGGAGAATTGAGTTCCAACATGGGACAACTAAGGGTGGAGCACCAAGAACATTCCATCCTCCTCCATGAAATTAGAGAAGATCAAAGAATCATGAGAGAGGAGCAACAAAGACAAGGAAGAGACATTGAGGAGCTCAAGCACTCCATAGGATCTTCAAGAGGAAGAACAAGCCGCCATCACTAAGGTGGACCCGTTCTTTAATTTCCTTGTTCTTTATTTTCTTTGTTTTTCGAAAAAATCATGCTTATGTTTATCTATGTTTGTGTCTTGTGATCATTAGTGTCTTAGTGTCTATGCCTTAAAGTTATAAATGTCCTATGAATCCATCACCTTTCTTGAATGAAAAATGTTCTTAATTGAAAAAAGAGAAGAATTGCATGAATTTTGAATTTTATAACAGTTTAATTATTTTGATGTGGTGGCAATACTTTTGTTTTCTGAATGTATGCTTAAACAGTGCATATGTCTTTTGAATTTGTGGTTCATGAATGTTGGCTCTTGAAAGAATGATGAAAAAGGAGACATGTTACTGAGGATCTGAAAAATCATAACAATGATTCTTGAAGCAAGAAAAAGCAGTGAATACAAAAAAAAGAGAAAGAGAAAAACGAAAAAAAAAATATTCGAAAAAAGAAAAGGAAAAAAAAAGAAAGGAAAAAGAAAGAAAAAAAGAAAGAAATAAAGTTGTGATCCAAGGCAAAAAGAGTGTGCTTAAGAACCCTGGACATCTCTAATTGGGGACTCTAGCAAAGCTGAGTCACAATCTGAAAAGGTTCACCCAATTATGTGTCTGTGGCATGTATGTATCCGGTGGTAATACTGGAAGACAGAGTGCTTTGGGCCACGGCCAAGACTCAGTAAGTAGCTGTGTTCAAGAATCATCATACTTAACTAGGAGAATCAATGACACTATCTGGATTCTGAGTTCCTAAAGAAGCCAATCATTCTGAATTTCAAAGGATAGAGTGAGATGCCAAAACTGTTCAGAGGCAAAAAGCTAAAAGCCCCGCTCATCTAATTAATACTGATCTTCATAGATGTTTTTGGAATTCATTGCATATTCTCTTCTTTTTATCTTATTTGATTTTCAGTTGCTCGAGGACAAGCAACAATTTAAGTTTGGTGTTGTGATGAGCGGATAATTTATACGCTTTTTGGCATTGTTTTTAGTATGTTTTTAGTATGATCTAGTTAGTTTTTAGTATATTTTTATTAGTTTTTAGTTAAAAATCACTTTTTTGGACTTTACTATGAGTTTGTGTGTTTTTCTGTGATTTCAGGTATTTTCTGACTGAAATTGAGGGACCTGAGCAAAAATCTGATTCAGAGACTAAAAAGGACTACAGATGCTGTTGGATTCTGACCTCCCTGCACTCGAAGTGAATTTTCTGGAGCTACAGAAGCCCAATTGGCGCGCCCTCAAAGGCGTTGGAAAGTAGACATCCTGGGCTTTCCAGCAATATATGATAGTCCATACTTTGCCCAAGATTTGATGGCCCAAACCGGCGTTCAAAGTCACCCTCAGAATTCCCAGCGTTAAACACCGGAGCTGGCACAAGGATGGGAGTTAAACGCCCAAACTGGCACCAAAGCTGGCGTTTAACTCCAAGAAGAGTCTCTACACAAAAATGCTTCAATGCTCAGCCCAAGCACACACCAAGTGGGCCCGGAAGTGAATTTTTATGTCATTTACTCATCTCTGTAAATCCTAGGCTACTAGTTCTCTATAAATAGGACATTTTACTATTGTATTTTCATCTTTGGATCTTTGGATTATTTTGAGATCCTTTGATCATCTTTGGACATCTAGTTCTTAGATCATTGGGAGGCTGGCCATTTGTCCATGCCTAGACTTTGTTCTTATGTATTTTCAACGGTGGAGTTTCTACACACCATAGATTAAGGTGTGGAGCTCTGCTGTACCTCGAGTATTAATGCAATTACTATTGTTCTTCTATTCAATTCCGCTTGTTCTTGTTCTAAGATATCACTTGTTCTTCAACTTGATGAATGTGATGATCCATGACACTCATCATCATTCTCACCTATGAACGTGTGCCTGACAACCACCTCCGTTCTACCTTAGATTGGGTGGATATCTCTTGGGTTCTTTAACCGGAATCTTCGTGGTATAAGCTAGAACTGATGGCGGCATTCAAGAGAATTCGGAAGGTCTAAACCTTGTGTGTGGTATTCTGAGTAGGATTCAATGATTGAATGACTGTGACGAGCTTCAAACTCCTGAGGGCGGGGCGTTAGTGACAGACGCAAAAGAATCACTGGATTCTATTCTGGCCTGATTGAGAACCGACAGATGGATAGCCGTGCCGTGACAGGGTGCGTTGAACATTTCCACTGAGAGGATGGGAGGTAGCCACTGACAACGGTGAAACCCTTGCATACAGCTTGCCATGAAAAGGAGTAAGAAGGATTGGATGAAGACAGTAGGAAAGCAGAGAGACGGAAGGGACTAAGCATCTTCATACGCTTATCTGAAATTCCTACCAATGAATTGCATAAGTATCTCTATCTTTATCTTTATGTTTTATTCATCATTCATAACCATTTGAGTTTGCCTGACTAAGATTTACAAGGTGACCATAGCTTGCTTCATACCAACAATCTCTGTGGGATCGACCCTTACTCGCGTAAGGTTTATTACTTGGACGACCTAGTACACTTGCTGGTTAGTTGTGCGAAGTTGTGATAAAAAGTTGAGATTGCAATTGAGCGTACCATGTTGATGGCGCCATTGATGATCACAATTTCGTGCACCAATAGACTTTCAATTAAATATATTACAAATTTAGTCAATTAAAAGTAAAATTTAGTCTAACCTAATCTATTTTTATCTTTATTTATAAATATAAAATTAAAAAAATTCATTAATTCTGAACATGTTTTGAACTGCCTAATACTATACCAAATATGAAGTTGTACTATCATAATTTTTTTTGTTTATTTTCCTGTGGACTGTGGCTTGATGTTTGGAAAAAGATTTGAGATTCAGTCATTTTAATTTATATTAGTTAATATTATTAACTAACAATCTAATATTTTTAATTTAGTAGTTTAATATTAAGAGAAATGTTAGGGCAGTAATTTTAGTATTTTGTAATCATTAATTGGTGATCAATAGTATTTTGAGTAAACTATCATTTGTACTCATGAAAATTGAAAACGCGGACATATCTACCCATAAAAAAAGGAAATTACTATTTGTACCCATGAAACATAAACTTTTGCTAACAAAACTATCCAAATCCAAAAAAATTATTTGAGATTCCCAAATTACCCCACCACTACCACTTACTCCACACCATCACTTTTTCAATCCCAAATCCATCACCGAAATTCTTCCTCACTACCACTGTAAAACCCGGTTAATTAACGGATAATTAATCCATAAATGAGAATTTATTCTAGAAAGCCCAAAATGTGATTTTTGTGACTAAATGTGATAGAGGAGATTGAGACAAGAATTTTGGTACCAATTTTATAGAATTCGGATCAAGATTGGACCGAACGGGCCAAACCGGGCCAATTGGACCCAAAGTGGGCCCTTGGCCCAACATAACTTAACCAAAACCCTAGTTTTCAGCACTCTCTCTCCTCATTTGTTACACACACAAGCTGAAATTAGAGAGAAAGGGAGGAAGAACACTCTCTCAAGTTCTCTCCCTTGGTTGATCTTCAAACCACCATAACTTTTGATCTAGAGCTCCGATTGCCGCCCCGTTTGCGGCCACGCGTTCACCGCGGAGAGCTATACAAAACCCATACAACCAATCTTGAGGTAAGCCACGTGTTGCTGTTCGAAATCTCAGCCCTTATTTTCGAGTTTCATGGGTGAAATGTTGAGACTTTGGGTTCTTTGATGTTATAGGACCCAACTCTCTTGAAGGAGAAGGTTAATCTTGTCTCCTTGGACCTTGGGTGTGGTAAGATTCTCAACCCTAGTGTATTTTGTTGTTTTATGATGTTTGGGTTTTGAGATGTTGTATATGGGTATGATGGTTGTGGCTTAGGTTGTGTATATGTGAATATTGGAGCTTGATTGGTGATTTTGAAAAGCTTGGAAAGGGTTTGGTGGTGAAAAATCTGTTCTTGGAGGTATTGAGGCCTTGAGAGCTTGTGGATAAGTGGTTTGGAAGTGCTCCGGTTGAGCTTGGGAAAGCGGCTAAGGTATGGTTTCGGTTTCCCGTATCTAATATGTAATGTGGTAGGAAATACTTAGGCTAGAGGCCCTAAGATAGGCATTGGATGGTTGATGTTGTTGAATGATTGAGATATATGATGTGGTCATATATGTGATGATGATTATTGATGCCTTGGTGGTATGATGTATGAGAAATATGCATGTTGTGATATATGCTTGATGATTGGTTATGGTTGAATTGTGGGTTGAACCATGTTGATGATGAGTATGATGTTGATTGTGAATAATAATGATTTATTGGAATTGATGTTGTTGAGAATTGGCATGAGGAATAGTATATGATATGTCAAAATGTTGAGTTGAGCCACTTGGGTGAAGTGGGTTAGAATGATGAGATAGTGATTTTGTATATTGTGGTAAAATCTCAATGTGTGAGTTGAGGAGGCTTGATGTTGAAATTGATGTATTTTGATTGATTTCAAAGAAAAGGGGTGAAAATGGCATGTTTTGATTGATTTTGAAAAGAGTTGGAAATGGCTTGTTTTAAAAATGGCACTTTGTGGTTTTTTATGAAAAATATGGTTTTTGGGCATACTTTGATGGGACATAACTTGGACTACGGATCTCTGTTTTGTGCCAAATCTATTTAGAAATGAAATTGGATCCGGGAAGTCCATGCCGTTCGAAGAACGGGCGAAAAACGATTTAAAATGAGAAAGTTATGTCCGTTGGAAGATTGGGGTTTAAATTGGTGAATTCTGCAGCTTTTAACTTAGAAGATTTTTAGCAGAATGACCCCTTGCGCGTGCGCGCCGTTCTTCCCGAAAATGCCATCCACGCGTGAGCGTGATGTGCGCGGGCGCGCCGATGGTGCTGCACCCAATGCCAGCCATTTTCCAGAGAGTCATGCCAGAACTGTGCCAGTGTTGTGCCTGGGGCACGAGAACACCCACGCGTACGCGTGGTGGACGCGTACGCGTCGATTTGGTAAATGTTTAATCCACGCGTTAGCGTGCACGACGCTTGCGCGTCGATGAAGTTTTGAGGCCATTCACGCGTGCGCGTGGAGTGCGCGTACGCGTGGCCCTGTTTTCATCCCAAAGTTGATTTTTGAGTTTTAAAAGCCAAATTTCATACTTCTAAGCCTCCGATCTCACCACTTATATCTCAAAACATTATGATATGCCTAGCTATGAGAGAAGGAGCTAGTGGATGTGGTAACTTGCGAGTGAGGCAAGGGAAAATGAATAATCAATGAGGATCATTGATGATTATGTGAGATGTGGAGGATGGTGGTGGAAGTGCTTGTTAAGCCATTGGCCGAAGGGCCGTAATTGCTTATGAATTGGCTGGTTCTGGATTGAACCGTGAGCCGGAATAGCTGTGTATGCTATGAATATTGGCTGGTTATGGATTTAACCGTGAGCCAGAATGGCTGTGTATGATATGAATATTGGCTGGTTCTGGATTGAACCGTGAGCCGGATGGCTAATATGGATGTTGATCCATGGATGAGAATTCATGCATGTTTATGCTGAATTATTGATAATTGTGATTTGCACTTCCACTATCGGAGATAAGAGTTTCCCTGGGTAGTAGCAGTGACTAGCCACCACGTGCTCCAGGTTGAGACTCGAAGCTCTTTTGACCCTATGTCATAAGTGTGGCCGGGCACTGTGAAAGACCCGGATGAGCTCGCCCCCGTAAATATTCACCAGTGAGGGTGATGGATATAGATCATGATTATGATCAAGTTTATGATGAGTATAACTCGAGTTGGGGATGCATGACAGAAGGACAGTCCAATGGTTAGCTACCAGGACTTGTCGGGTTGGCTCTATAACCGACAGATGATATCATCAGCCACTAGGGACAGGCATTCATCATATGCATACTATGTGAATTGTTTGAGATTGCCTATTTGACTGCATATAACTTGCTAATTGTCTAAATGTCTTACTTGCTCCTATTTGTATATTCCTTGTTTGATATAACTGTGTTTGCTATATTACATCCTGCTGGTGGTTGGGAGGTTTGAAGGAATTGGAAAGGAAAGTACTAGTTAGACTGAAGAACCTTTAGTCAGATGCCCTTTTATGGTTTAGCTTGTTTATAAGCTTTGATACTATCTGGAGGAAGTTCTAGGATTGCCTTTGGCTTTCCTCCATTATTATGTATTATATATGTGGAAGCTGTTACCATGCTGGGGACCTCTGGTTCTCACCCATGCGGATTTTGTGGTTTTCAGATGCAGGACGTGAGGTGTCCCGCTGATGCATGCTGGAGACTTCTATATTGCGAAGAACCTTGGTTCTCGGGGCTATGTTTTGGTTTATATGTTTTGCTTAGATACTTTTATCTCCAATAAATAATACAAACTGTGATGACTCCTCTTATGGGAGAATTTTGGAGAATAGGTTTTATGTATTTGTGTCCCTTTGGGTTTCCTTTGGGGTTTTCCTTATTTTATCATATGTATATATTGTTATGCTCGGATCGGTTATCTTCGCAGCCGGATCTTGAGTCTTGATATTCCTGTTTTTGACACTCCTTTGTATATATATAATCACGCGTTGGTTTTCCTTATTCGTTACGTCGTCGATCGGAGTGTTGCGCTTTAGGGTTGCGATGGTTTCTGTTTACCCCTTTTTCTACAAAGGCTCCTAGTTATAATCAATCATTCATACTACTATATGTACTAAATTTTTTATTTTAGAGGTCGTAATACCTTGCCATCTCTGAATTATGACTTAAGCATAAGACTCTGTATGGTAGGGTGTTACATTATGGTATCAGAGCAGTTCGTTCCTGTAGAGCCTGAGGGATGGACTGATTATGCTTCTGTGCATTCTCTGTGTGTGTGTGTTATGTGCTATTAGTATATCTGCTTGATATAATTGGCATAAACGTTCATGAGCATGCATTTGGGACTTTGAAGCACTAGACTTCCGATATTGAGACTGATCAACTTAATATCGATTGTTTGGTGTGTATAGGAACCAGATGGCGCCTCGTGGACGCGGTAGAGGTAGTGCGAGAGGTCGTACAAATGCTCGTGCACCGGAGAATAACCCTAATGACCCGGTAAACTTTATGACTGCGTTGGAGAACATGGCTGCTGCTATGCAAGCCACTGCTGAGGCTCTTGGTCAACAGATGAACAACCATGGTAATGATGGAGGTGGAGTTCAGGGCCCGATGACACTGGCAAACTTTTTGAAGGTTAATCCGCCTAAGTTCAAGGGAACTACTAGTCCGACTGAGGCTGATACATGGTTTCAGGCTATAGAGCGAGCACTGCAAGCACAAGTGGTGCCTGAAGGGCAGCGTGTCGAGTTTGCTACCTATATGCTTACAGGTGAAGCGTCGCATTGGTGGCAAGGTATCCGACGTCTTCTGCAGCAGGGTGATGACTATATCACTTGGAATGTCTTCCAAGAAGAGTTCTATAAGAAGTACTTTCCGACTTCTGCTAGGACGGCTAAGGAACTTGAATTGTTACAGCTGAAGCAGGGTACTATGTCCATATCAGAGTATACTGACAAGTTTGAGGGGCTGTTCAGGTTCTCTCGTATGTGCCAAGGGACTCCGGTGGAATATGAGGAATGGAAGTGTGTTAAGTATGAAGGAGGACTCCAGAGTGATATTTTCAGTTCAGTGGGACCAATGGAGATTAGGACCTTCTCCGAGCTGGTAAACAAGTGTAGGGTTGCTGAAGAGTGTGTGAAGAGGGCAACCGCTGAGAAAGGGATTCACAGAGGATCATTCTCACAGAATCGAGGGAAGAGTTTTGCACCTAGAGGTCCGTCTTTCAAGAGAGGAAGCTCTTTCAGAAGGCCCAACAACAACAACAACAATTTCCAAGGGAAGAGGTTTGGAAAGCAGCCTCAGAATGATCAATCTTGTACTAGGTGTGGAAGTCACCATCCGGGAGCACCATGCAAGGCCGGATGGGGTTTGTGCTACACTTGTGGAAAGGCGGGGCATAAAGCCGTAAATTGTCCTAAGAAGCAGAAACAAGGTGCTGGAAAAGCACAACAGACTGGTCGGGTGTTCACCACTTCAGCTGTAGGAGCTGAGGGATCCGAGACACTTATTCGAGGTAACTGTGAAATGGCTGGTCAAACTTTAAATGCTTTATTTGATTCGGGAGCATCACATTCATTCATTGCGTTTGAGAAAGCCCATGAGTTAGGATTGAAGATTGTAACCTTAGGTTATGATCTAAGAGTGTACAATGCTACCCATGAAGCCATGGTAACTAAGCTAGAATGCCCGGAAGTTTCCTTTAGATTCAAGCAGCATGATTTTGTTCATAATTTAATCTGCTTACCGATGATTGGTCTTGATCTTATCTTGGGATTGGACTGGTTATCTAAGAACCATGTTCTGCTAGATTGTTCTACAAAGTCGGTGTACTTTATGCCGGAAGATACTGAAGGGCCGGTCGTGGTGAATAATTATTATTTGAATTCGATGATGGTGAACTGTTCTGGTGTTGAATGTCAGGGTATCCTGTTGTTAACCGCGGGTGTTTCGGGTGATGATCAAAAGTTGGAACAAATTCCGGTTGTGTGTGAGTTTCCGGAAGTGTTTCCCGATGATATTGATGAGTTTCCACCTAACCGAGAGGTTGAATTTGCTATTGAATTGGTGCCCGGGGCGGGACCAATCTCAAGTGCTCCTTATAGGATGTCACCATTAGAGATGAATGAGCTAAAGTCTCAGTTAGAGGATCTGTTGGGAAAGAATTTTATACGACCAAGTGTCTCTCCGTGGGGTGCTCCAGTATTACTGGTAAAGAAGAAGGATGGGAGTATGCGGCTCTGTGTGGATTACAGGCAACTGAACAAGGTTACAATAAAGAATAAGTACCCATTGCCGAGAATTGATGATCTCATGGATCAGTTACAAGGAGCTGGAGTTTTCTCCAAGATCGACTTGCGATCCGGTTATCACCAGATAAGGGTGAGGGGTGAGGATATCCCTAAGACCGCTTTTAGGACTCGTTATGGTCATTACGAGTACACTGTGATGTCTTTTAGGCTGACGAATGCTCCTGCAGTGTTTATGGATTACATGAATAGAGTTTTCCGTCCGTTTTTGGATAAATTCGTTGTTGTCTTCATTGATGACATACTGATTTATTCCAAGACTGAAGAAGAGCATGCGGAACACTTGAGGACCGTATTGCAGATTCTAAAGGAGAAGAAACTTTATGCAAAACTGTCTAAGTGCGAATTTTGGAAGAGTGAGGTGAAGTTTTTGGGCCATGTGGTGAGTAAGAAGGGAATAGCCGTAGACCCAACTAAGGTGGAGGCTGTGATGGATTGGAAGCAACCAACCACCGTAACAGAGATAAGGAGTTTTCTGGGTTTAGCTGGCTATTACCGAAGGTTTATCAAAGGCTTTTCACAGATAGCTTTGCCAATGACAAAGTTAACCCGCAAAGATACTCCGTTTGTTTGGACTCCTGAGTGCGAGGAGAGCTTTCAGACATTGAAGAAAAAGTTGACCACTGCACCTGTGTTAGTATTACCCGAGCCGAATGAGCCATTTGAGGTGTATTGTGATGCCTCATTGAAGGGTCTAGGGTGCGTGCTGATGCAGCATCGTAATGTGGTGGCGTATGTCTCGCGATAGTTGAGACCTCATGAAGTTAGTTACCCTACGCACGATTTGGAACTCGCTGCGGTTGTGTTTGCCTTGAAGGTGTGGAGGCATTACCTCTATGGGGTTAAGTTCCAAGTTTTCTCTGATCATAAGAGCTTGAAGTATCTCTTTGATCAGAAAGAGCTCAATATGAGGCAGAGGAGGTGGATGGAATTGTTGAAGGACTACGACTTTGAGTTGCATTACCATCCGGGAAAGGCGAACGTAGTGGCGGATGCTTTAAGTCGAAAGTCATTATATGCGGCTTGGATGATGCTTCAAGAGGAGAGGTTGCTCAAGGGATTTGAGAGTCTGAAAATTGGTGCTCGAGAAGTATCCGGAACCTTGTGTTTGAGCCGATTAGAGATTTCAAGTGACTTTAAGTCCGAACTCCTAAAGGCTCATCAAAATGATGAAGCGTTATGGAAGGTGTTACCGGCTATTGAGCAAGGAAAACAGTGGAGAGTGTCGGAAGAAAAAGATGGGTTGTGGAGATTCAAAGGTAGGATCATTGTGCCGGATGTGGGCACTTTGAGGCAAGATATTTTAAAGGAGGCACACAAAAGCGGATTCTCCATTCACCCGGGAAGTACTAAGATGTACCATGATTTAAAGGCAATGTTCTGGTGGCCGGGTATGAAGAATGATGTGGCGGAATATGTTTCAAAGTGCTTAACTTGTCAAAAGGTAAAGATTGAACATCAAAGACCTTCCGGGATGTTGCAACTTTTAGAGATTCCACAATGGAAGTGGGAAAGTATTGCAATGGACTTTGTGTCTAGATTGCCAAGGACTAGGGCTGGTTTTGATGCTATTTGGGTGATTGTGGACCGACTGACAAAGTCAGCTCACTTTTTACCCATTCGGATGACCTACACCCTTGAAGAGCTAGCACGGTTATACATAAAGGAGATTGTGAGACTTCATGGTGTACCTGCTACTATAATCTCTGATAGAGATCCTCGTTTCACTTCAAGGTTTTGGGGTGCATTTCAGAAAGCTTTTGGAACCCGATTAAACTTGAGCACGGCTTACCATCCTCAAACAGATGGTCAATCTGAGAGGACGATCCAAACACTAGAAGATATGTTGAGAGCTTGTGTTTTGGACCAACCGGCGAGTTGGGATCGGTATATGCCATTAGTGGAGTTTGCATACAATAATAGTTATCACGCGAGCATCGGAATGGCTCCGTATGAGGCCTTGTATGGGAGGAAATGTCAATCTCCGCTATGTTGGTATGAAGCTGGAGAGAAAAGCTTGTTAGGGCCGGAAATGATAGCTGAGACTACTGAACAAGTCAAGAAAATCCGTGATAGGATGCTTACGGCGCAGAGTCGTCAAAAGAGTTACGCCGATCAGAGGCGAAAGCCCTTAGAATTTGAGGAAGGAGATCATGTTTTCCTTAAGGTTACTCCGACTACGGGAGTAGGTAGGGCAATTAAGGCAAAGAAGTTGAATCCTCGATACATTGGTCCATTTCAAATCCTGGAGAGGATTGGACCGGTGGCGTATCGGATGGCTCTACCACCTCATCTTTCGAACCTGCACGACGTGTTTCACGTGTCGCAGCTTCGGAAGTACACTCCTGATGCTAGCCATGTGTTGGAACCTGAGTCGATTCAGTTAAGGGAAGATTTGACGCTTCCAGTGGCTCCAGTCAGAATTGATGATACTAGTATCAAACGGTTGCGTGGAAAAGAGGTTTCATTGGTCAAAGTGGCATGGAGTCGAGGTGGTGTTGAGGAACACACTTGGGAACTTGAGTCGGAGATGCGAACGGATTATCCGCATTTATTCTCAGGTAATTGCATTTGAATTTTGTGGGCAAAATTCCCAATTAGGTGGGTAGAATGTAAAACCCGGTTAATTAACGGCTAATTAACCCATAAATGAGAATTTATTCTAGAAAGCCCAAAATGTGATTTTTGTGACTAAATGTGATAGAGGAGATTGAGACAAGAATTTTGGTACCAATTTTATAGAATTCGGATCAAGATTGGACCGAACGGGCCAAACCGGGCCAATTGGACCCAAAGTGGGCCCTTGGCCCAACATAACTTAACCAAAACCCTAGTTTTCAGCACTCTCTCTCCTCATTTGTTACACACACAAGCTGAAATTAGAGAGAAAGGGAGGAAGAACACTCTCTCAAGTTCTCTCCCTTGGTTGATCTTCAAACCACCATAACTTTTGATCTAGAGCTCCGATTGCCGCCCCGTTTGCGGCCACGCGTTCACCGCGGAGAGCTCTACAAAACCCATACAACCAATCTTGAGGTAAGCCACGTGTTGCTGTTCGAAATCTCAGCCCTTATTTTCGAGTTTCATGGGTGAAATGTTGAGACTTTGGGTTCTTTGATGTTATAGGACCCAACTCTCTTGAAGGAGAAAGTTAATCTTGTCTCCTTGGACCTTGGGTGTGGTAAGATTCTCAACCCTAGTGTATTTTGTTGTTTTATGATGTTTGGGTTTTGAGATGTTGTATATGGGTATGATGGTTGTGGCTTAGGTTGTGTATATGTGAATATTGGAGCTTGATTGGTGATTTTGAAAAGCTTGGAAAGGGTTTGGTGGTGAAAAATCTGTTCTTGGAGGTATTGAGGCCTTGAGAGCTTGTGGATAAGTGGTTTGGAAGTGCTCCGGTTGAGCTTGGGAAAGCGGCTAAGGTATGGTTTCGGTTTCCCGTATCTAATATGTAATGTGGTAGGAAATACTTAGGCTAGAGGCCCTAAGATAGGCATTGGATGGTTGATGTTGTTGAATGATTGAGATATATGATGTGGTCATATATGTGATGATGATTATTGATGCCTTGGTGGTATGATGTATGAGAAATATGCATGTTGTGATATATGCTTGATGATTGGTTATGGTTGAATTGTGGGTTGAACCATGTTGATGATGAGTATGATGTTGATTGTGAATAATAATGATTTATTGGAATTGATGTTGTTGAGAATTGGCATGAGGAATAGTATATGATATGTCAAAATGTTGAGTTGAGCCACTTGGGTGAAGTGGGTTAGAATGATGAGATAGTGATTTTGTATATTGTGGTAAAATCTCAATGTGTGAGTTGAGGAGGCTTGATGTTGAAATTGATGTATTTTGATTGATTTCAAAGAAAAGGGGTGAAAATGGCATGTTTTGATTGATTTTGAAAAGAGTTGGAAATGGCTTGTTTTAAAAATGGCACTTTGTGGTTTTTTATGAAAAATATGGTTTTTGGGCATACTTTGATGGGACATAACTTGGACTACGGATCTCTGTTTTGTGCCAAATCTATTTAGAAATGAAATTGGATCCGGGAAGTCCATGCCGTTCGAAGAACGGGCGAAAAACGATTTAAAATGAGAAAGTTATGTCCGTTGGAAGATTGGGGTTTAAATTGGTGAATTCTGCAGCTTTTAACTTAGAAAATTTTTAGCAGAATGACCCCTTGCGCGTGGGCGCACTTGGCGCGTGCGCGCCATTCTTCCCGAAAATGCCATCCACGCGTGAGCGTGATGTGCGCGGGCGCGCCGATGGTGCTGCACCCAATGCCAGCCATTTTCCAGAGAGTCATGCCAGAACTGTGCCAGTGTTGTGCCTGGGGCACGAGAACACCCACGCGTACGCGTGGTGGACGCGTACGCGTCGATTTGGTAAATGTTTAATCCACGCGTTAGCGTGCACGACGCTTGCGCGTCGATGAAGTTTTGAGGCCATTCACGCGTGCGCGTGGAGTGCGCGTACGCGTGGCCCTGTTTTCATCCCAAAGTTGATTTTTGAGTTTTAAAAGCCAAATTTCATACTTCTAAGCCTCCGATCTCACCACTTATATCTCAAAACATTATGATATGCCTAGCTATGAGAGAAGGAGCTAGTGGATGTGGTAACTTGCGAGTGAGGCAAGGGAAAATGAATAATCAATGAGGATCATTGATGATTATGTGAGATGTGGAGGATGGTGGTGGAAGTGCTTGTTAAGCCATTGGCCGAAGGGCCGTAATTGCTTATGAATTGGCTGGTTCTGGATTGAACCGTGAGCCGGAATAGCTGTGTATGCTATGAATATTGGCTGGTTATGGATTTAACCGTGAGCCGGAATGGCTGTGTATGATATGAATATTGGCTGGTTCTGGATTGAACCGTGAGCCAGATGGCTAATATGGATGTTGATCCATGGATGAGAATTCATGCATGTTTATGCTGAATTATTGATAATTGTGATTTGCACTTCCACTATCGGAGATAAGAGTTTCCCTGGGTAGTAGCAGTGACTAGCCACCACGTGCTCCAGGTTGAGACTCGAAGCTCTTTTGACCCTATGTCATAAGTGTGGCCGGGCACTGTGAAAGACCCGGATGAGCTCGCCCCCGTAAATATTCACCAGTGAGGGTGATGGATATAGATCATGATTATGATCAAGTTTATGATGAGTATAACTCGAGTTGGGGATGCATGACAGAGGGACAGTCCAATGGTTAGCTACCAGGACTTGTCGGGTTGGCTCTATAACCGACAGATGATATCATCAGCCACTAGGGACAGGCATTCATCATATGCATACTATGTGAATTGTTTGAGATTGCCTATTTGACTGCATATAACTTGCTAATTGTCTAAATGTCTTACTTGCTCCTATTTGTATATTCCTTGTTTGATATAACTGTGTTTGCTATATTACATCCTGCTGGTGGTTGGGAGGTTTGAAGGAATTGGAAAGGAAAGTACTAGTTAGACTGAAGAACCTTTAGTCAGATGCCCTTTTATGGTTTAGCTTGTTTATAAGCTTTGATACTATCTGGAGGAAGTTCTAGGATTGCCTTTGGCTTTCCTCCATTATTATGTATTATATATGTGGAAGCTGTTACCATGCTGGGGACCTCTGGTTCTCACCCATGCGAATTTTGTGGTTTTCAGATGCAGGACGTGAGGTGTCCCGCTGATGCATGCTGGAGACTTCTATATTACGAAGAACCTTTGTTCTCGGGGCTATGTTTTGGTTTATATGTTTTGCTTAGATACTTTTATCTCCAATAAATAATACAAACTGTGATGACTCCTCTTATGGGAGAATTTTGGAGAATAGGTTTTATGTATTTGTGTCCCTTTGGGTTTCCTTTGGGGTTTTCCTTATTTTATCATATGTATATATTGTTATGCTCGGATCGGTTATCTTCGCAGCCGGATCTTGAGTCTTGATATTCCTGTTTTTGACACTCCTTTGTATATATATAATCACGCGTTGGTTTTCCTTATTCGTTACGTCGTCGATCGGAGTGTTGCGCTTTAGGGTTGCGATGGTTTCTGTTTACCCCTTTTTTTACAAAGGCTCGTAGTTATAATCAATCATTCATACTACTATATGTACTAAATTTTTTATTTTAGAGGTCGTAATACCTTGCCATCTCTGAATTATGACTTAAGCATAAGACTCTGTATGGTAGGGTGTTACAACCACCCTAAACCCTAATTACCACCATCACTCAATTCAAAGGCACCACCACCTCATTTCCTTCTTCACTACCATCACCACCACCACCACTATACCTCTATTTATCATCTTCTTCACATAAAGCAACAACAATAGAAAAAGCAAATTGTCTGAGACCACCGCACCACCACCGGCGAACACCAAGTTGTCCCCCTCACCCGATTTTCACTCTTCTTCCTCTCTCTCGCCCCTTCTTAGCTCCTCTGCATAACCATCGTCGCGGCACTCAACAGTCGGTGGTGTCGTCAAGTCCCACCCAACCTCCACTCGTCGCCGCCATGGCCTTTCCCTTTCTTCCCTCCTCCACCCTTTTCCTCTCTCTTTCTTCTTTTTTCACTCGCCTCACCTCCGCGAGCCCAGGACCACCGCCGCCTTCTGTTTTTGCCGCCTTTTACAACCCTAGAGCCGCTGCCGTTGCCTGATCGCTACCGCTGCCCCAATCCATTTCAGCTAGCCCTCCATCTCTTGCTGACACAGAGCTCCAGCCCCTGTCTAGTCCGCAGTTCCGCCCGCTCTTCCTCAGTCTACAAACCCAGAGACCATTGAACCTACATCACGCAACCATTTAAAGAAGTAGAAGAGAGAGAAGCAAAATATAGAAGGAGAGAGAGAGAGAGAGAGAGAGAGAGAGAGAGAGAGAGAGAAGAGAGAGAGAGAGAGGGGGGGAAGGAGTTGGCAGAGTTGATGGACTCTGGCGGCAGCGACGGATTCAGAAAATGGAAGGAGAGAGAGAGAGGATGGGGTTAGTGGTGGTGATGGTGGTAGGAAAAAGATGATTTTTATATGATTTTTTAGTGTTTGGATAATTTTGTTATATAGAACTCATGTTTCATGCGTACAAATGGTAATTTTTTTTTTTTTATGGGTAGATATGTCAGCGTTTTCAACTTTTGTAGGTAAAAATGATAGTTTACTCTAATATTTTTAATAGTGTGATATTACATCTAATAATAGGAGTTTACTCACTTTTATTTTAATAGTTAATTACTCGTCACAAAACACAAAAATTGCTGGCCTAAACTTTTCCTAATATTATTACTCTTATGTATATACGGACTACGGTTAATTCATCTTCGTGTTTCGCGTGTCTTCTCATATTTCCTTTTCTTGTGTATTCTAATAACCATGTAATTGTTAGAACTTAGAACTTATTTTTTGCGCATGTCTTGTATTACTTCATAAGCACCCATATAATGTGAATCTACTTACGAATATTATATTGTGAAAGAAAATATATTAAACCCTTGGTTACAAAATTTTCTACCAATAGAACACTTGATTTTTTTTTTCTAGATAAAAAAGGAACAAATCTACAAGCCTGCAACTGTGTTCTGGGGAGTTTGAATTCACGTGAATGCTCTCATATTATTTCAGAAACAAACATTTATCCTCTTACTATGTTTTTTTGTCTTGTTATCTACTGAACGATATGTTACTTTTTTTATTTGAATGGATAAAATATGATTTATTATTATATATTTTATAAATAGAAAAAAAACATTAAAAAATTAAAAATTATATTGACGCGATCCATTTTCCACCTTATATATAATCCCAGCCAGCAGAACTTCCATTGCGAAAACCAAATATCATTATTTTCATTTTTTCCAAGACATTCATATATGGCTTTAATGAAAATCTTCTCAACAATTAAATTTGACGTTAGCGTTTTCACTTTTCACACACTCGTGTAGAAACAAATTAAAACCTCCAAGGTAAAGTACAAATTAGATGACCACCAAATAAACATCCTAATTCATACGCTGAGATCCAGGCATTATATACGCAACAACGGATGAAATACTCAAATATTTTGGTTGTCAATATTCATCGAAAATCATCCAAGCCCATATAATTAAGTAGTGAATATACGTGCATATAGTATATAGATAGCCATTGATATCTCTCATATATTATTACCATAATAGGTAGAAAAATGAAACAAAAGGAAGAAAGAAAAGAAAGAAAGAAATACACTAAAGTGCGAGCATTGAAAGGGTGTAGAAGGTGTCGCCGTCGGAGTCATCGTCGGAGGGTGGAGTGTTTGGCGTGGTTGGTGTTTGGGAGAGTAATAACCTGAGGGCACGCTCCAATCTTGGACGGTTGGCGAATGGAAGGTGAGTGTTGAAGAGAATCTGACCCAAGCGGAAAAAGAACAAGGTAGTTGCGTGAAGGGCTTCTTCTGTAAAGATCCTGAAGCTTAGGAAGAGCTTCAGCGCCAGGGGACATGCAATCGCGGCCACTGCTGGACTTAGAGCGTGTCCTCCGCCGTGTGTGGTTAGTAGTTGCAAGTGGAGCTTGGCGGCCATCACAGCCGCCATGTGCAACACCATAAGAAAGGGAAGTTAATTCGTTGGATTAGTGTGAAGTTCCGTTGGAAGCTTTTCTTCAGAGAATGAAGGCAGTAGTGTGTTGTTGGTTGTTGGTTGTTGCAAGTTCTTTTCTCTCACTAACTTTCAGCTATGCCCACATGTTTTATTGAAGCGTAATAAAAAAAATGCTATTTATATACGGTAGAGCTATTTATATACGGTAGATAGAGGATAACAAATGTAAAAAGATCAGAATAGTTAATAATCGTTCTTTAATCTTGTTTTCTAGATTTTTTTGCATAATTCTTTTCTTCTGTTCATTGAGGTAACGTTTGATGGAGAAATAAAAACGGAGATTGAAAAACTGAGACCGATAGACAGAGACTAAGAAATAAAGATAGAAATAAATTTTAAAATTCTGTTTTGTGCAAAATAGGAGATAAAAATTAAAATAAGAATGAAATTCTAATTTAATTTGTACAAAAGATAAAATTGAAATTAATTAATTGAAATGAAGATATTTTAGGTATAAAATATTATTAAAGTTTCAGTCTATATCTCTAAAAATTCCAGTCCCCTATGTCCTTATTTTTTGGAGGTACTGAAATTTTTGGAACAGAGACAGAAATTTTAGTACCAGTCTCTGAGCCAATTGGTGCACGAAACTGGCTCCGCAGAATTCGCACAGATAGACCGGCAAGTATACCAAGTCGTCTAAGTAATACCTGAGGTGAGTCAAAGTCGATCCCACGAGAATTGTTATTTTGAGCAAGCAGTGGACACCTTGCAGATCTTAGTTAGGCGGATAGAAAATATAGTTTGTCACGAAAAACGCATAAAATAAATAAAGATAGAAATACCGAAATGAATTGTGAAAACAGTGATGGACAAATAGTTAAGGTTTCGGAGATGCTTTGTCTTTCCGGATTATCTTTTCTTACTATCTTTTTCAATAGCTTTCTGATTTATTCAATGGCAGCCGTAAGTGATTAACTCATGTCCTCTCATCAAGTTAACCTCCGCTACTGCAGCAATCCGCCACGTTGAGATGACTCTTGTCTTCTCATCAGGCCACCTCTAGGTTTCTCACTGTAGCAGAAGATGAAGCTCTAAGCATGCCACTCCCCTTCGCGATCCTACTCAAGGTGCTATAGACAAGGCAGATCTTCCGGATCAAAGAGGGTTGCTTCTCTGACTCTAGTCTTAGCGCCACAAAAACCTCACGCACCCATAGACAATGGGATTATATGTCACATATCCAAAGTTGCTCAGATGCTCTATACGAATCCGCAATGCAAACTCTAACTTTAGTTCAACGCTATCTGGGTCAAAAATTCCGAGGAAGCAAAGTAGAACAAGAGTGATTGTCACGGGTCACTCTCATTCATGAGATGAAGAAGGAGTATGAATAAGAGAGTAGAATCAGAATTGTATTGAAAATAGAACAGTAATATTATTAATTCATAAAACTCAGCAGAACTCCTAACCTTAACTTAGAAGGTTAGTGACTCATACTGTACAAAAGTAGTAAAGTATTCAGGGGGAGAAGATCCTAAATATGGTTGATATTCTCCTATATATACTAAGCTAATGACTAAGGATTACATAAATATGATAAACTAAGTTGATAGTGCAAAAATTCACTTCTGGGGTCCACTTGGTGAGTGTTTGGGCTGAGTTTAAGTATTTCCCACGTGCTAAAGTCTCTTAGGGGCGTTGAACACTGGCTAGGGACCCCATTTTGGACGCTGGCCACCCCATAGTGGGCGTTGGACGCCAGGAATGGGGCTGGTGGCTGCCGTTGAACGCCAGTTTTGGGTCTTCAATTCCGAAGCAAAGTATGGACTATTATATATTTGTGGAAAGCCCTGAATGTTAACTTTCCAAAGACGTTGAGAACGCACCATTTTGACTTTTGTAGCTCCAAAAAAGCTCCTTCAAGTGCACGAAGGTCAGATCTTGATAGCATCTGCAGTACTTTCTCTGTCTCTGAACTAGACTTTTACTTCAATTCCTCAATTTCAGCCAGAAAATACCTGAAATTACATGAAAACACAAACTCAAAGTAGAATCCAAAAATGTTATTTTTGTACTAAAACCTATGAAAACTTAATAAAACTTAAACAGAACATAATAAAAACTATATGAAAATAATGCCAAAAAGCGTATAAAATATCCGCTCATCACCATAAAACATAATATTGAATCTCAGTCTCTTAGTCTCTGTCCCAATACCTCAAAACAAATGCTACCCGAGATCCTTTGTGTATACATGTTCTTATTATCTCAAGATCACTTTATATACTAAAATCAGCCACTAAAATCAGTCATCAATGTATTTATGTATAAATATATGTGTTGTTTAATTTATTTTTAATATGCATTTATATTCTAACATATATTTTATACCTATAACTAATTTTAGTAACTAATTTTAGTGTATATACGACATAATTTATTAAAATAATTGGAGAGCAGCATACTTATACAATTACAACATTCTAAAGAAACTTACATTTCGGTCTTAATCTTAATTTATGTAAACCACGACATCCTACAAAATTTTATACATTTTCATATAAACCATCATATCTGTTGTAGATTACATGTAAATCTTACTAAACTCTAAACCGCTTCGAATTATGTTATTTTTATCATTTTAAAATAATTAATCTCTAATAATTATAAAAAAATGACAATTTATAAAAATAACATATTTTTATCACAACACATCTCTAATCTTCGTAATCGCTCTAACCTTATTAACTTCACTAATTTTTACGTAATTTGCTGCCGGATCTCTCAGTTTAATAACTTGACTATAATCTGCAATAAAGTATCACAGTTTAAGATTTAGTAAGATTTGCGTAATTTGCGAGAGAGTATAATCGTTTACATGAAAATATGTAAAATTTTATAGGATATCGTAGTTTACATAAATTAGGAGTAAGGCCAAAATGTTAGCTCTTTTAAAATGTTATAATTGTGTAAATATGCTATTTAATTGTTTTAAATATGTGAATTGTCCTTTATATGTTAAAATTAGTGAGTAAAATGAGTTAATATGTATTTTTGTATAAATTATGTGTATATTAATTTATAGGATAACCTATATTTTTTATTTTTAAGATTTGTATTTTTTTTAAAATATTTCTAATATTTTATTTTATTTAATTTTATCTCTAATGTATTTTATTTATTTAATTTTATCTTTAACGTTTTTTATTTGTTTTAAAACTATTCCTAAATATTTTTTATTTTGTCCCCAATATTTCAAATAGAATTAATATCTAAAGATAATTTTAATACAAACTAAAAACGTTAAAAATAGAATTAAATATAATTAAACGTTAGAAATATTTTTAAAAAAATCAGAAATATTAATAACAAAAAATATACTCTACTTTAATTCATATTTAATATATATTTTATATTTTAATATATATTCTATATTAATAATTAATTTTAAAGACAAGTTTTAGTGTATCTTTAACATTAATAAATGAAATTATAATATTATTCATTCTTTCGGTTTTCACTACTTATCCACTCCTTTATTTACTTTTCATTTCTTTAAAATCGATGCCATGACAACCAATTTTCATTTTTTTAAGCTCTTCTTTCTTCACAAGAGAACAATAAACTTGCAAATCAAACACATTGAATTAGTAATCCATGGTTATACAAATTATAATAGATTAACGGGGAAATTAATTTCTAAAAGATGATTCGTTTTTTAAATTTATTTTTAAAAAATTTTAATAATTAAATTAATCTTTTAAAAATTATAAGTTAATTATTTTGTTTTTTAGTCACTCAATTAATAATGTTTATCAATAATTAATGATACGACATATTAACTCACATTTTATATATATATATATATATATATATATATATATATATATATATATATATATATATATGACACTTAACTAGCATATTTAATTAGATATTAAATAAATATATTTATAAAAATTTATCAATTTAATATCGTTAAATTATATTAGGATTAGAATTTATATAATTGAAAAAATAGAATAAATTAATAAATTTTTATAAATATATTTTTTTAGTATCCAATTAAATATGCTAGATATTATGTATATTGTCAATTAACTTTTTATATCATCAATCGTTGACGAAAACTATTAATTTATGAAAGGATAAAAATAATTAATTTATAATTTTTAAAAAACTAATTTAATTGATAATTTTTTTTTAAAATAACTCATTTTTTAAGAACTAATTTTATGATAATTAACCTAAATTATAATACTAATCGATGATTCGTGCAATGTTGTATGTCTGGCTAAAAGTCAACAAAGCAAAATAAATTAGCAATGACGGAGTGCAATACTTAAAGTGGTATTTAAATTTACTGTCAAATTTTAATGTTGTCCCTGAACTTAAAATTATTTTAATTTTATTTCTGAATTTAATAACAGTCATTCTTGAGATACTTTTCAGTGATGGAATAATGATGTGATTGTAGTTGGACAGAGGCCACACTGAAAACTATGCTATACTGGTAAAATATTGCCGTTTTATTTTTAACACAAAAAAAAATATAAACGACATTCTTTAGGGTATTTTGAGGGGTTTTAACTCCAACATGTTAAAACCCCTCAAAATACTCTAAACGATGTCGTTTATGTTCTATTTGGACGTAAAAAATGAAACAACGATATTTTACCAGTTCAGCATAAATTTTAGTGTGACCTCTATCTAACCACATATCATTTCGTCATCGAAAAGTATTTTAAAAATGATCGTTGTTAAATTCAAAGATAAATTTAAAATAAATTTATTTAAAAATAATATTAAAATTTGACTACAAATTTAAAGACTATTTTAAATATTAACTCTACATAAAAAATATTGCTGCAACTATTTTATTCCCACCGTTTTGCATATATATATATATATATATATATATATATATATATATATATATATATATATATATATATATATATATATTGATTGAATGTTACACATTTTCCGAAAAAAAAAAGTTAACACTTAACACATATATTGTATACTTTACACAAATTTAAAAATTAAATTTGAAACAATATTTAATTTGATCTTTTAATTTGTACATAATTATGTAAGTTTTAATTTAATTTTTAAAGTTTTAATTGTATCTTTTAATTCCTAAATTTTACGAAGATAATTGTTAGGATAATTTTTTATGTACAAGTGTTAACAAAACACTTATATAAACAGTTAAATATCACATTGAACTCTGTAAAACGATATTATTTTTGTTTTAACATTCAAATAATAAAAAAAATTATAAATAATATTTATTGAAATTTTTTATCTTAAAATAAATAAATTGACATCGTTTTTGGGCTGTTTTAACGCCAAAACTAAGACGGCATTATTTTATAAATTCTAACATGACATTTGATTGTCTTATTAAGTGTTTTATTAACATTTTTTGTCGAAAATTGTTTCAAGAATTCATGTGAATCATGTTTATAAATTTAGAGATTAAAAAAAATTAAAATTTTAGGGACTAAATTAAAATTTATTTATAAATTTAGAGATAAAATTAAATATTAACTATTAAATATTGGGTCAACTTAATCGTCTTCATTGATTTCTATATATTATATTGGTCAAAGCAAATAAATTCAAGTGCACTTAATCATAAATTAAATGCGAATAATGTAATTTGGCGTTTCATAAACCATGGTTGGAAAAATGCGGTGACTGTATATATCAAATGTGACCCATATAAAATCACTAATTAAAGAATGTACTATTAGAATGTTATACCGAGGTTGTCTCTTACGAAAGTGAAGAAAAACAATATCTGGAGGGGTCCATGAGGAAATTTCCTCGAAGTTTCTTAGACAACGAATGAATTTGTATATGATGATTTATATCATGCCAATGTAGGGTAATTGGAAAGACTCTTGAAGAAATAGTATTAGAAATTAAGTGATGATTTGTATTAGGCTTTCATAATGTGGAAATTATGTTTAGGACTGGACAAGAATAATTTAATTATGTATAGTAAGAGAGTATCCTAATAATATTTTTAAATTTTATCACAATATATCGTATTAGAAATTAAGTAATCTAATTTGTCTTAAAATAAAAATAAAGATTGTCTCGTAATTATAAAGGTTATTAAGTAATTTCTCGTAATTATAAATAATAGGATATTTGCTCATCACATCCTTCGTTTTCGAAGTGTAGTACATCATCTTGAAGCTTCACTGTTTTCCTTCTCAAAAAAGCTGTCATTCATCATGTGGATGGAACTCCTGCCCGTCCCAAATTAATAATTTATGTATTCATTTTTATTCTGTGTTATGGGTTAGTGTTTCGAGGGTTATCTGAAACTAAAGGTCGATCTCGGACGAGATTTGCTGTTGTGACCGGAGTTGCCGTGTCCGATTTGTTGGACTTAGTGGTACCGCTGATCTTTCGTCACCGGAGGATAGTGGTACCTGCAAGAGACTCCGATGCTTAAGTTAGCACGTGCTTTAGGCAAGATTTTGTGTAGAATCAAAGTATGAGTTATATCTGGGTGCTCCAGTATATTTATAATAGTGTGGAATGATCTTCCTGAAGATAAGTTAGTTATCCTATTTTATCCTTTGGGTGAAGTCATCTTATCTTTTAGGGGAACCGCCTTATCTTTTTGGCTTTACCGCCTTTAGAATGGGTTGTGTTCCTTTGTTTAGGCCTTCTTGGACCTCTATGTTGATTTAGCCGAACTCTTTTTAGAAGAGGTCGGTGATGACCCAACCTGAAGAGGTCAGTCACTTGTGTCTTTGGTCAGGCTGAGTCGTATAACTCGACCCACGGTATGAACAGTGCCCCTGCTTGGGATCGATCTTTCCTTTAAGATCGTGTCTTTAGACTTCGATCCTTTGAGAAAGTCGAGCTCGAGCATTTTGTCTTTAGTCGATCTTGCACATAACTCCTCCTGGGGCTCTTTGAATGCGAAGCGTTTCTTTCTCCCTTTAGTTGTAGCGCGCGTTTCGCTTTTTCTTGAAAACGTGCGAGGGTTTAAAAGCTTATTAATATCCCTCCGCCGTTTCCTTTTTCCCTCTTTTGTACCTCATTTTGAAATTTCAAAGAATCTTCTTTATCTAATTTCTCTGTTTCTTTGCTCGTCGTGGTGCTTCGTTCTCTTGCTCCCAAGCCTTCCATTTTCCTTTGCCTGAAAGCAATTGTTTGGCGTGTTGTTCTTTCGTCTTCAAGCAGTTATCATCTTCTCTTCTGCAGGTTAGTTATTCTTTCTCTTTTCTTTCGATACTCGACATTTCTTGCATGCTTTCTTTTTGTAAAATTTTGATTTTTGTTTGAGTTTTGCTTTGGAAAGTTTAAGTTTTTCTGCAAAAGATTGCGTCTTTGTGCTTGTTTACCGCTGTCATGACTTTTTCTGGCTACTCCTATGTCTTCTGGTGATCTTCTTTTCCGTAGGATTTTTCGCTTGTTGCTGTTCTTGTTTATGGTTGCATGCCTTTTTCCTGTATAAAGCTTTTGGTTGACTGTTTGTAGAGAAAGGTTGTAGTTTCGAAAAACTATTGGTATGAAAGGTTGTAGCTTTGATGATTTTTGCTTAGTCTGTTGATGATGATGGCTTTCTTTCTGTTTGTGCAGAATGTCATTATCCAGAAAGAATTGATCTCTTTGTGTCTTCTTATTGAGAGGTGTTAGAACATAGACTGTCGACTTCCCTTTTTCTGGATTCTTGCCCTTTTTTGTTGCCTCCAAAGGGTGCCCTGGACTGTAGTGCAAGTTCTCGAGTTTTCCTTTTTTACTGTCATATCTGATACTTTGCTGACTACTTTTATTTTCCGAGTTGTTTCCTTTACTTGCCCGAGTTGCTTGGTAGTAATTTATTTTTTCTTTTTCTTACTGTAGGGATTGTTGGCCTATGTCTTCTCGAAAAAATATTGTTGAGATGTCTACTAAGGTTCCTGAAGGGATGTCTGACTAACTGGACTCCATAGTATTAATGTGTGTTACCGTGGCTGACCTTGAATACTGTGTAAGACTTAGGAGGTTCCATAGGATCTGTAGTGATAGGGACGAGGAGAAGAAGTATGAGTTGGTGTCGCCTGACCCTAAGGAGAGTGTTAGTTTTCCTCCATTGACTCAGGGGGAATGGCCCTTTTTCTATGTGTACGACTACTTTTTTAGTCAAATGGGTATTACCATCCCTTTTTCTGTCTTTGAGACCGACCTGTTGTGGTCTTGCAATGTAGCTCCTTCCCAGCTTCATCCGAATTCCTGGGCCTTCATTAAGATTTTTCAACTGTTGAGTTAAGAGTTGGGTGTCCGACCTTCCACATCTCTTTTCCTCTTTCTGTTCATGTTGACCAAACCTGGAGTAGCCAAGAAAAAGGCTTCTTGGGTCTCGTTCTGAGCTACCGAGGGAAAAAAAGTTTTTTCTATGTATGATGAATCCTTTTGGGACTTTAAGAACTACTACTTTAAAGTCCAACTGTTGAAGACGTCCACCCTTTCTTTTTAGATGAAAATAATGAGCCAACTTTTCTTTTGTGTTGGCAAAAAGATGTAAGGGCTACTAAGTATTCTTGGGAGAGCCTGGATGATGTTGAACAGGCCTTTGTAGGTGTTTTAGAGGAGAGTTGAGGGGAACCTCCTCACCTTGACACAAAGAAGTTTCTAGGAGATCCTTCCCTTCTTCGCGCTGAACTGGGTAGTGGCCGACCTCTTTTCTATAGTTTTACTTTGTAGTTGAAGTTTACCCCTTTTTGTTTGTAACTTGTTTTCTTAGTTCTTGTTTTCAGAGATGGTGAAATCTACAGACTCCATGAAAGCCTTCCGTAGGGCGAAGAAGGCGACCGCTGCTCAAAACATCTCTGCGAAGGGTTCTGGAGAAGGATCTTCTCAAATTCCTCTGAAGAAGCCGACCTCGGACACTTCTAGACTTAGGAAGATCATTCCGACTCCTCAGGTTCGCGTAGTTCCCTCTGACCCTCTCCAGCCAACTTCTGGAGCTACCTCTTCTCCTACTGCTGGTCCTCCTCCAAAGAAGCAAAGGACTGTTGGTCCTTATAACTTAAATGCCCACGATTTTGACGCCGTGGGGTTTGTTGACAATCATATTTCTCCTTATGGCCAACTTCCAATGGATGATGTGTCCATCCTTCGTTACTTGGATTTCATCACTAGTAATAGTATTCAGATGGCCCATATGGGTGCGGCTCTGCTCCGTACGGTCCAAGATTCTCCGGTCCATGCGACTAAAGCCTTTATGAAGGATGCCAAGTCCAAATTCAATAGAATCGAGGGTTTGAAAGATGAGCTTGATGCTAAGGTAGCTAAGTGATGAATGAATTTTTGCCGGTATAGAAATTATCGAGTAATCAATCGTAGTATAGTCTAAACCGACGCAAAATCCATCATCAAACAATTCTACAATCTATAACCGAGAGTATTAGTCCCGAGTCGTTCTTCCCTAGGAATGCTACAAGGATGCATGTTATTGGTTAAGTGGTCTTTTGTGGCTTGAAGAGTGTGGCATAAAAGTGCTAATAAAAGAAAACAACAATCAATCAATATTAAACGCCTTGGCCAAGGTTGAACATTGGAAGTTCCATCACTATAGCTTCCTTCAATTGTGATAACAAAGGAGTGTTGCTTCACTTAGTTAACCCCTAATTATAGAGGAAAGTCAAGTAAAAGTAACTAACTTGAGTCACAAGTCCTAGTCTTACCCTAGGGAAGTCTAGCTTTAGTGCACTCTAAGTCAATTAGCAATTCTCAATTCTTAATCAACAATTGACATCCATTATTCAAGTGTCTCCAATGACTCAACCACTAGGCCAAGTGAGGGGATGCTACTCCATATCTAAAGTTGGTATTTTCTCAAACATTTGGAGAGCAAGAATGAAAGACATAGTAAAATTGAGAAGAGGTTTAGAATCAAAGTGATTCAACACAAGAGATTAACAAGAATCAACAATGAACAACAATGAAAATGAGATCTTCAATGAATTAATAGAATCCAAAACAACAAAGTTAAATCTAAGATCTATGAGAATTGAACAATTACAAACACTAATTGAGATTAGAGAAGATGATCTACAACATGAACAAAGTAAAATGAGAGTTGCAATAGATCTCACTAAGGAATGGTTGAGAATTGAGAAAATGAAGATGAATCCTAGAGAGAGATTGGAGTTTCTCTCTCTACAAATGTAACTAACTATAAATATCTAAGAAAACTTGTAAAATGAGTCTATGGATGTGAATGTGTGTTAATCCCCTTCAATCCCTGGTTCTTATATGCAATTTGGCGTCAAAGTTGGTTGCTGAAACCTTCCAAAATCGCCAGGCACGTGTTGCACGGTACACGTGCGCGTCCCTGGTCGATTCTGCAATGTGCGCGCGGGCGCCTTGTGCGTGTGCGCGTGCTTGGTCGAGATCAATTCTTTGGCTTTTGTGCTTCTCTCCACTTGCATGCTTTCTTCCTTGCTCCTTTGATCCATGCCTAGCCTATTTCAACCCTGGAATTACTAGCAAACATATCAAGGCATCTTATGGAATCAAGGAGAAATTAGAATTCATTAAAATAAGGCTTAAAAAGCATGTTTTTACACTTAAGCACAAATACGGGAGAGATAACAAAACCATGCTAATTCATAGGCTAAATGCGAGAAAAGGTTATCGAAATACTCTAAATTCAATACAAGATAAATCCTAAAAATGGGGTTTATCAACCTCCCCACACTTAAACCTTAGCATGTCCTCATGCTTAAGCCAAGAGAAAGCAAAGGGCATCAACTTTTATTCAATGTAAATAAACTATATGCAACCTAAACTATATGCAACTAAATGCAAAATGGTTTTACCTACTTGGTTAAAAATAAATCAATCCTCCAAGTCATACATGCACAAGTAGGGCCAAGATCATATAACGATTCATGAATCCTACCAATTCGAATATCAAAATGAAGTTCAAGTAGACTTGCGAGAAGAAAGCTCATGAAAGCCGGGAATCAAGGAATTGAGCATCGAACCCTCACCGGAAGTGTTTGCACTCTAGTCGCTCAAGTGTATAGGGTCGATTCTCTCAATTCTCCCCTAATCATGCTTTCCAAAATTTGTTTTTCATCTAACAATCAACAATTATTTCATGCATGCATACAATTATCATGAGGTCTTATCTTTAGGTTGTAATGGGGCTAGGGTTAAGGTAGGGTCATATATGGCTAGTGGACTAGGGTTTGAATCTTTGATTATCCTAGACCTTCCCACATAACCTATATAATGACCTAATACAATTAAGTACTAATCTAACTACTCATTCCTCACTTTTTCACATACTCATGCATTTTCTTTTTATTCCACAACACTTATGCATTGATTCTTATTGAGCTTCACTTTGGGGCATTTTGTCCCCTTTATTGCTTTTCTTTTTTTCTTTCTTTTTCTATATACATTTTTTTCTTTTCCCTTTTTTTTTTCTTTCTCACTTTTATTTCTTTTTTTTTCTTTTCATTTTTCTTTTTCTTTCAAACTATATACAAGAACATCAATGCATAAGGTCTATACATTTAATCAATACATGAGTATGTACCCAATTCCCCAATATAAAAATACAAAACACAAATACCCTTTTATCCCAACCAATGTCCCAAAGTTTTCCCACTCTTGAATGACACTCACACTCACTAGCCTAAGCCAATCAAAGATCCAAATAAAGGACATTCATTGTTTTCCGCTTTAAGGCTTGTAATGTGCTAAATTAAAGAACAAGTGGGTTAAGCGTAGGCTCAAAATCGGCTAACAAAGGAGAGTAAAAGGTAAGGCTATCTGGATAAGTGAGCTAATGAAATGATGGCCTCAATCATATAAATGCATGAATACACAAAATAATGGACATAAAGAATCAAACAAATCAAAGATTACAATCATAGAAAGAGAATAATGCACACAAGAATGGAAAAATAAGTGGTTATAAGATGTAACCACACCAATAGGCTCAAAACTCGCAAGCTTGTGTTCTTAGCTCAAAAACCATGTTCCAAAATACATTCTTTCAAGCAAGTTCAACAAAAAATTTTCAAATTGGTAGGTTGCCCTAAAATGGTTTCTTGGGAAAGAAATCATCACCCTAACCAAGTAGTCCTAATAAAAAAAAGAAGTGGTAAAAATATGTACAAATTCTAACTAACATGCAACCTATCATGCAATGCAACGACTAACTAACATTGGTGTTGAAAAAGAAATTTTTACCCATGGAGATCGGTCGAACGACCTCCCCACACTTGAAGATTGCACCGTCCTCGGTGCATGCAAAGAAGAGCAAGGTGGATGGGTGTTACAATTGATGGGCTCCTTCAAAAGGTTGTGCGGATGACTTGTTTGTTGCCCCATTTAGAAATTTTTCCTCTCTCCCTTCTTGGTGGCCAACCTAGAAGGAAAGAAAAGGAAAGAAAATTAAGCCTATAACAAAGATATCAAGGCAAATAGAACATAGGCGGGGGCTAATGCCAAATAAGAGTATGATTTCCTACTACATGGTAGCTACAACATGTGAGTGAGAAATCAATATAAGCCAAAGGCATATCAACTGATACTTGATGCAAGAGTAAAGTTAAAGCATGGAGAGTATATTGAGCATCAAGATCAAATAAGAATTGACACAAACAAGATTAGTGATAAGCATGAGGGCATTTGGTCCCAACCTAACTCAATGATGATGAAGCACGAAAACAAAGGACAATGAGTTAGGAAGGACTAAAGCACTACCTTGTGTGTGGAACAAAATATTTCAATTAATGTTAAACAGGTCACAAAGCACCAAGATAAAGCAAGAGAGTCTCAATAATTGAGTATAAGAATTCAACACCATTATTGAAATGACACTTAGAAAAAAACTGAAAACATGCTATAGAAACAAAATGAAAATGGAAAGAGTAGAAGTATGCGAATGTAATAAACAAAAGAAAATGGAAGATGAGAAAAAAAACTCTTTTTTTTACTGACGCGTGCGCGTCATGCACGTTTACGCGTCAATGGGCATATTGGTTGAAGGACGCGTACGCGCCAGGTGCGTGCACGCGTGCGTCGAGTTAGGCTGGAGGCATAATGTTGGCCCAAAAGTGGCACAACTCTCGGGTAAAAGCACCGGGGGTGCAGATTGTGCAATCGACGCGCGCGCGCACAGCGTGCGTGTGCGTGCATTGCGAACTTAAGATCGTGTGCGCGTACGCGCCAAGTGCGCGCACGCGTTCATAGACTTGTGCCTTAGGCCCAATGTTCGCACAGTGCAGGCCTAACTCTCGGGTTTTTGGCTGGGGTAGAATTTTTGCATCCACGCGTACGCATACAGTGCGCGTCCGCGTGGATGGTCGAAAAATACTCAGGTGCGCGTACGCGTTATGTGCGCACACGCGTGGATGGTGTTCTGTTTTTCAAAAATTTTTTCTAAGTTCTTACACCAATCCAAGCCTTTCAATCCTCCAAACAGCTACCAAAACACTCTAAAACCTTATTTATCATATTATACTTCTAACTAAACTTAATAAAACAGTAAAAACAAGAAATTAAACTAATTTTAGCAATATTTACAAAAGATAAAAATGAAAATGAGAATCTACCTACACTGGCAACTCAATTCACTTATTAACAAAACTAAAAGAGTATGAAAAGAGTTTACCATGGTGGGGTGTCTCCCACCTAGCACTTTTAGTTTAAGTCCTTAAGTTGGACATTTTGATGGAGTCCTTGCTAGGGTGGCTTATGCTTGAACTCTTCTTCGAATCCCCACCAGTGTTTGCACTTCCAATTGTCTCCGGGGTCCCAACTTAAACGTACAAGGCTTTCAAGGGGGCCTAAGCAAGTAACAAGGCCCTAAGTTGATAGTGGTCTATGTATGTTCCGGGGTCCCATACTTTATTTGTCAACCCCTTTTCTTCTTAAGCTTCATGCTTCCATTTGAGTGGCAAACTCATTGAATTCTCGATTAGGCCTCCAAACATTCTCCTAGACCCACGCAATTTGGTTCTACACCATCCATTGCCATTCAACCTTGAGCAAGCGCCCATCATGAACTTAGAGTGATGTTTCCAACCACTACATGACCCTTTCTTACTCCTCAATCCACAAAGAGCTCTAAGTTGCCCATCCGTCTTAAGTAAACCATATTCAAGTGGGAAAGTAAAGATTAGAGATAAAGATTTTACCCACTTGAATGTTATGTTGGATGGTGACTTAGGAAGGAGTGGTCCCAATGATCTTGCAAGCTCCACTCCCTTGTACTCTTCCTTGATTACCTTCACCTCTTCATAAGCTTCTTCAAATTCAACCTCATCCTCTTGGTGGCTTCTTTCCAATTCATTCTCTTCTTCATTGCTTACCAACGGCATGGGAGGGGATTCAGTCGTAGATAAGGAATTCTCAATGATTGAATCCATATCTCGATCAACCTCTTCCAATCTTTCATTACTCATACTATGCCTTGGAGGTTGCGCATCATCCTCCTCAACATCATTTTCAAGTTTAATGGGAGAGACTTCAACAACTTCCACTAGATCATCAACAATATCACTTGGTGTAGAGGTGTTCTCAAGCTTGAAATCCACCTCTTGTTTAACTTCCTTTAACTCTTCAACCATTTCTTCTTTCTCAATGATCTCTTCCTCCTTCACTTGTTGCAAGACATATCCCATCTCCTTGTCCTCGTGTTGGGATCTTAAAATCTCCTTCATGCTCATCTCTTCGATTGATTTCTCACATTCATCCGTGGAGATGCTTTGCTTGTTGTATGAATCCCAAGAATCTATCTTTTGACGGATGGTTGCTTGAAGTCGATCCATTTCTTCCTTGAAATGATCCCTTAATTCTTGTTCCGCTTTACTAACATAAGTAGGATCATATTGCTCTTGGATTAATGGACATTGATATGCTTCCATGGAGGTCTGTGGCGGAGAGGGGAAATCATGATATAGTTGGAAAGGAGATTCATCAAAGCTTTGAGGTGGGAAGTTATTTTGGTTATTGGTAGAAGGTGGAATTATACGGGATGTAAATTCTTGGAGGGTAGAGGTGAAACTCGTGAGTGCGGTTTGGAGCTCTTGAAGAATGATACCAAGTGTATCATTCATGGGGACTTGGGTTGGAGGGTAAAGATGTTGGAGTGGTGGTGATTCAAGGGTTGCTTGTTCATAATCGTCACAAGGGTATGCATAGGGGGAATATAGACTTGGATCATATGTAGGCAATTGGTGGAAATAAGATGTGGGTTGAGAATATGGTGTATAGAATGATGGTGGTTGAGTGGTATAACCATGATAAGAATCATCATATCCGTAGGAATGATATGCATTATAAGAAGGATTACCATCATAGTAACTTGAAGGGGAAGGTTGCCATGATGATTGCTCATATGGATGTGGTTCCCTTCCTAAGAATTCATCTCTCCCATAATGTGAGCCATCATTCAAGTTTTCCTCGCCTACAACGTAGTCATAGTCATATCCGAAATCACAAGGACGAGAATTCATAGTGGCAAATAGGAACAAAACTAATGGGGATCTAATGAAAACTAACAAACAAGAAAAAGACAAATATATCTACAATATTCACATATTTACATTAACCAAAAACATGGCACTCATGTGCACTCCCCGGCAACGGCACCATTTTGATGAATGAATTTTTGCCGGTATAGAAATTATCGAGTAATCAATCGTAGTATAGTCTAAACCGACGCAAAATCCATCATCAAACAATTCTACAATCTATAACCGAGAGTATTAGTCCCGAGTCGTTCTTCCCTAGGAATGCTACAAGGATGCATGTTATTGGTTAAGTGGTCTTTTGTGGCTTGAAGAGTGTGGCATAAAAGTGCTAATAAAAGAAAACAACAATCAATCAATATTAAACGCCTTGGCCAAGGTTGAACATTGGAAGTTCCATCACTATAGCTTCCTTCAATTGTGATAACAAAGGAGTGTTGCTTCACTTAGTTAACCCCTAATTATAGAGGAAAGTCAAGTAAAAGTAACTAACTTGAGTCACAAGTCCTAGTCTTACCCTAGGGAAGTCTAGCTTTAGTGCACTCTAAGTCAATTAGCAATTCTCAATTCTTAATCAACAATTGACATCCATTATTCAAGTGTCTCCAATGACTCAACCACTAGGCCAAGTGAGGGGATGCTACTCCATATCTAAAGTTGGCATTTTCTCAAACATTTGGAGAGCAAGAATGAAAGACATAGTAAAATTGAGAAGAGGTTTAGAATCAAAGTGATTCAACACAAGAGATTACCAAGAATCAACAATGAACAACAATGAAAATGAGATCTTCAATGAATTAATAGAATCCAAAACAACAAAGTTAAATCTAAGATCTATGAGAATTGAACAATTACAAACACTAATTGAGATTAGAGAAGATGATCTACAACATAAACAAAGTAAAATGAGAGTTGCAATAGATCTCACCAAGGAATGGTTGAGAATTGAGAAAATGAAGATGAATCCTAGAGAGAGGTTGGAGTTTCTCTCTCTACAAATGTAACTAACTAGAAATATCTAAGAAAACTTGTAAAATGAGTCTATGGATGTGAATGTGTGTTAATCCCCTTCAATCCCTGGTTCTTATATGCAATTTGGCGCCAAAGTTGGTTGCTGAAACCTTCCAAAATCGCCAGGCACGTGTTGCAATAACAGAATCACGTGCGGACTACGACGCGTGCGCGCACGGTACGCGTGCACGTCCCTGGTCGATTCTGCAATGTGCGCGCGGGCGCCTTGTGCGCGTGCACGTGCTTGGTCGAGATCAATTCTTTGGCTTTTGTGCTTCTCTCCACTTGCATGCTTTCTTCCTTGCTCCTTTGATCCATGCCTAGCCTATTTTAACCCTGGAATTACTAGCAAACATATCAAGGCATCTTATGGAATCAAGGAAAAATTAGAATTCATCAAAATAAGGCTTAAAAAGTATGTTTTTACACTTAAGCACAAATACGGGAGAGATAACAAAACCATGCTAATTCATAGGCTAAATGCGAGAAAAGGTTATCGAAATACTCTAAATTCAATACAAGATAAATCCTAAAAATGGGATTTATCACTAAGCTGGAGCTCAATCTGGAAAAGGAAAAATCCCGAGCTACAACTGTTGAGGCTGCCGCAAACCTTGCTGAGGAGTCGAAGGCAAAATATAAGGAGAGCTATACTCGTACTTATGGCGAGTTGCTGGAGACTCGGAAGAGGCTTTAATCTACCCAGGCCGACTATGCCGAGCTGCAAGGTCATCTCGTGGGCTGTGTGATTGATGCATATGAGAATTTGAAGGCTCAAGTCCGAGTTCTTGCCCCTGAGCTCGACCTGACTTATTCAGTCTAGATAATGTCATAGAGAACGGCAAGATCGTACCTACCCCGGAAGATGAAGAAGAAGGTCCTCCTCCCATGCCACCAGCCAAGGCTTCTACGACTTCAGCCTCTACTGTCGAGGTGGTTCCTACTAGGTCCGATCTTGATGTAGAAATATTGACCATCCCAGATGGAATTGTCAATGCCGTCCCTATTGCGATCAGGCCTCCTTCTCCTAAAGATGCCGCTACTGAAGCGACTTCAGATCCTTGATGACTGGTGCACGAAATTGTGATCATCAATGGCGCCATCAACATGGTACGCACAATTGCAATCTCAACTCTTTATCACAACTTCGCACAACTAACCAGCAAGTGCACTGGGTCGTCCAAGTAATAAACCTTATGCGAGTAAGGGTCGATCCCACGGAGATTGTTGGTATGAAGCAAGCTATGGTCATCTTGTAAATCTCAGTCAGGCATATTCAAATGGTTATGGATGATTTATGAATAAAGCATAAAATAAAGATAGAGATACTTATGTAATTCATTGGTGAGAATTTCAGATAAGCGTATGGAGATGCTATGTCCCTTTCGTCTCTCTGCTTTCCTACTGTCTTCATCCAATCCTTCTTACTCCTTTCCATGGCAAGCTGTATGTTGGGCATCACCGTTGTCAGTGGCTACAATCCCGTCCTCTCAGTGAAAATGTTCAACGCGCTCTGTCACAGCACGGCTAATCATCTTTCGGTTCTCAATCAGGTTGGAATAGAATCCAGTGATTCTTTTTTGTCTGTCACTAACGCCCAGCCTTCAGGAGTTTGAAGCTCGTCACAGTCATTCAATCCTTGAATCTGATGAGCGGATAATTTATACGCTTTTTGGCATTGTTTTTAGATAGTTTTTAGTAAGTTTGAGCTACTTTTAGGGATGTTTTCATTAGTTTTTATGTTAAATTCACGTTTCTGGACTTTACTATGAGTTTGTGTGTTTTTCTGTGATTTCAGGTAAATTCTGGCTGAAATTGAGGGACTTGAGCAAAACTCTGAAAAAGGCTGACAAAAGGACTGCTGATGCTGTTGGAATCTGACCTCCCTGCACTCGAAATGGATTTTCTGGAGCTACAGAACTCCAATTGGCGCGCTCTCAACGGCGTTGGAAAGTAGACATCCAGAGCTTTCCAGCAATATATAATAGTCCATACTTTATTCGGAAATTGACGACGTAACTTGGCGTTGAACGCCAAGTACAAGCTGCTGTCTGGAGTTAAACGCCAGGAAAACGTCATGATCCGGAGTTGAACGCCCAAAACACGTCATAACTCGGAGTTCAACTCCAAGAGAAGCCTCAGCTCGTGGATTAATCAAGCTCAGCCCAAGCATACACCAAGTGGGCCCCGGAAGTGGATTTATGCATCAATTACTTACTCATGTAAACCCTAGGAGCTAGTTTATTATAAATAGAACATTTATCTATTGTATTAGATATCTTTGATCACTTTAGGTCTTTAATCAGTCGTTCTTGTGACCACATGGGGGCTGGCCATTCGGCCATGCCTGAACCTTTTACTTATGTATTTTCAACAGTGGAGTTTCTGCACACCATATATTAAGGGTGTGGAGCTCTACTGTACCTCAAGTATTAATGCAATTCTATTCTCTTTTATTCAAATCTCTCTTATTCTTATTCCAAGATATTCATTCGTACCCAAGAACATGATGAATGTGATGATAAGTAACCCTCATTATCATTCTCACTTATGAACGTACGTGATTGACAACCACTTCCGTTCTACATGCAACAGAGCTTGAATGTGTATCTCTTAGATTCCCCAACAGAATCTTCGTGGTATAAGCTAGATAGATGGCGGCATTTATGAGGATCCGGAAAGTCTCACCTTGTCTGTGGTATTCCGAGTAGGATTCCGGTAATGAATGACTGTGACGTGCTTCAGACTCGCAAGTGCTGGGCGTTAGTGACAGACGCAAAAGAATCAAGGGATTCTATTCCAGTAGGAGCGGGAACCAACCAGTGATTAGCCGTGCTGTGACAGAGCGCGTGAGCGTAGTTTTCACTGCGAGGATGGGATGTAGCCATCAACCATGGGTGATGCCTCCAGACGATTAGCCATGCGAGTGACAGCCGCAGAGGATCATTTTCCCGAGAGGATTGAAAGTAGCCACCGCTGATGGTGAACCCCTATACACAGCTTGCCATGGAAAGGAGTAAGAAGGATTGAGTTGAAGCAGTAGGAAAGTAGGCGTCCTTGAGCCATACAGTATCTCCATTCGCTTATTTGAAATTCCCACCAATGAATCTGCATAAGTATTTCTATCCTTTTTATTATTATTTCTATTTTCTTAACTCTATTTTCGAAACCATAAATCAATTTAATCTGCCTAACTGAGATTTACAAGGTGACCATAGCTTGCTTCATACCAACAATCTCTGTGGGATCGACCCTTACTCACGTAAGGTTTATTACTTGGACGACCCAGTACACTTGCTGGTTAGTTGAACGGAGTTGTGTCCACTCGTGCCAATTTCAAATTCCATAAAAGTACAACTTAAAGAATAGTGATCACAATTTCGTCCACCAAGTTTTTGGCGCCGTTGCCGGGGATTGTTCGAGTATGGACAACTGACGGTTCATCTTGTTGCTCAGATTAGGTAATTTTCTTTTCAAAAAGTTTTCAAAAATTTTTCTTTAATTTTCGTTTTTTTTCAAAGAATATTTTCGAAAAAAATAAAATAAAAATACAAAAAAATTAGAAAATCATAAAAATCAAAAATATTTTGCGTTTCTTGTTTGAGTCTTGAGTCAAATTTTAAGTTTGGCGTCAATTGCATGCTTTAAAAATTTTTCTTGCATTTTTCGAAAACTCCATGCATTCATAGTGTTCTTCATGATCTTCAAGTTGTTCTTGACAAGTCTTCTTGTTTGATCTTGATGATTTCTTGTTTTGTGTTGTTTGTTGTTTTTCATATGCATTTTTCGTTTATTAGAGTCCATGCATTAAAGATTTCTGAGTTTGGTGTCTTGCATGTTTTCTTTGCATAAAATTTTTTTCAAAATTATGTTCTTGATGTTCATCATGATCTTCAAAGTGTTCTTGGTGTTCATCTTGACATTCATGGCATTCTTGCATGCATTCATTGTTTTGATCTAAAAATTTCATGCATTGAGTATTTTTGTTGTTTTTCTCTCTCATAATTAAATATTCAAAAATAAAAAAAAAATATCTTTTCCTTATTTTCCTCCAAATTTTCAAAATTTTGGGTTGACTTGGTCAAAAAAATTTTAAAATTAGTTGTTTCTTACAAGTCAAGTCAAAATTTCAATTTTAAAAATCTTATCTTTTCAAAATCTTTTTCAAAAATCATATCTTTTTCATTTTTTCTATTTTTCGAAAATTTCAAAAATCTTTTTCAAAATATTTTCAAAATCTTTTTCTTATCTTTATATCATATTTTCGAAAATTAGCTAACAATTAATGTGATTGGTTCAAAAATTTGAAGTTTGTTACTTTCTTGTTAAGAAAAGTTCAATCTTTAAGTTCTAGAATCTTATCTTGTAGTTTCTTGTTAGTGAAGTAAATAATTTCAAATTTTTAAAATTAAATCTTTTTATCTTTTATCTTATCTTTTTCAAAAATTTTATCTTTTTCAAAATTTGATTTCAAAATATCTTAGCTAACTTCTTATCTTCTTATCTTTTTAAAAATTTGATTTCAAATCTTTTTCAATCAACCAACTAACTTTTTGTTTGTTTCTTATCTTTTTCAAAACTACCTAACTACTTTTCCCTCTCTAAATTTCGAAAATACCTCTCTCTTTTTCAAAAATTCTTTTTAATTAACTAATTGTTTCAAGTTTTAATTTCAATTTTAATTCATCTTTAATTTTCGAAAATACTAACCCCTTTTTCAAAAATTATTTTCAAAATTCTCTCCCTCTCTTCTCTTCTTCTATTTAATTAATTAATTACTAACACTTCTCTTCACCTCTCTTCATCTAAGAATCCGAACTTCTTATATCTCTTGTGTTTGGATCCTTCCACCCCTTTCTTCTTCTACTAACATAAGGGAATCTCTATACTGTGACATAGAAGATTCCTCTTTCTTTCCTTGTTTTCTTCTCTTTCATATGAGCAGGAACAGGGAAAAGGGCACTCTTGTTGAAATTGATCCAGAACCTGAAAGGACTCTGAAGAGAAAATTAAGAGAAGCTAAATTACAACAATCCAGAAACAACCTTTCAGAAATTTTCGAACAAGAGAAGGACATGGCAGCCGAAAATAATAATAATAATGCAAGGAGAATGCTTGGTGACGTCACAAAGCCAACGTCCAAGTTTGATGGAAGAAGCATCTCCATTCCTGCCATTGGAGCCAATAACTTTGAGCTTAAGCCTCAACTAGTTGCATTAATGCAACAAAACTGCAAGTTTTATGGACTTCCATCTGAAGATCCTTATCAGTTTTTAACTGAGTTCTTGCAGATCTGTGAGACTGTAAAGACGAATGGAGTTGATCTTGAAGTCTACAGACTCATGCTTTTCCCTTTTGCTGTAAGAGACAGAGCTAGAATTTGGTTGGATTCACAACCTAAGGATAGCCTGGACTCCTGGGATAAGCTGGTCACTGCCTTCTTGGATAAATTCTTTCCTCCTCAAAAGCTGAGCAAGCTGAGAGTGGATGTTCAAACCTTCAAACAAAAAGATGGTGAATCCCTCTATGAAGCTTGGGAAAGATACAAGTAGCTGACCAAAAGATGTCCATCTGACATGTTTTCAGAATGGACCCTATTAGATATATTCTATTATGGTCTATCTGAATTTTCGAAAATGTCATTGGACCATTCTGCAGGTGGATCTATTCACCTGAAGAAAACACCTGAAGAGGCTCAAGAACTCATTGACATGGTTGCAAACAACCAGTTCATGTATACCTCTGAGAGGAATTCCGTGAATAATGGGATACCTCAGAAGAAAGGAGTTCTTGAAATTGATGCTCTGAATGCCATATTAGCTCAGAACAAAATGTTGACTCAACAGGTCAACATAATCTCTCAAAATCTGAATGGATTGCAACATGCATCCAACAGTACTAGAGAGGTAGCTTCTGAAGAAGCTTATGATCCTGAGAACCCTGCCATGGCAGAGGTTAATTACATGGGTGAACCTTATGGAAACACCTATAACCCATCATGGAGAAATCATCCAAATTTCTCCTGGAAGGATCAACAAAAGCCTCAACAAGGCTTTAACAATGGTGGACGCAATAGGCTGAGCAATAGTAAGCCATATCCCTCATCTTCTCAGCAATAGACAGAGAATTCAGAACAAAACACTTCTAATTTAGCCAATATTGTCTCTGATCTGTCAAAGGCCACTTTCAGTTTCATGAATGAAACAAGATCCTCCATTAGAAATTTGGAGGCACAAGTGGGCCAGCTGAGTAAGAAAGTCATTGAAACTCCTCCCAGTATTCTCCCAAGCAATACAGAAGAGAATCCAAAAGGAGAGTGCAAGGCCATTGATGTGATCAATGTGGCCGAATGCACTAGGGAGGAGGAGGACGAAAATCCTAGTGAGGAAGACCTCCTGGGACGTCCTTCAAGCAAGAAGGAGTTCCCTATTAAGGATCCAGAGGAATCTGAGGCTCATATAGAGACCATAGAGATTCCATTAAATCTCCTTCTGCCATTCATGAGCTCTGAAGACTATTCTTCCTCTGAAGAGGATGAAGATGTGACTGAAGAGCAAGTTGCTCAATATTTAGGAGCTATCATGAAGCTGAATGCCAAGCTGTTTGGTAATGAGACTTGGGAAAGTGAACCTCCCTTCCTCATTAGTGAACTAGACACTTGGATTCAGAGAACTCTGCCTCAAAAGAAACAAGATCCTGGCAAGTTCTTAATACCTTGTACTATTGGCACCATGAGCTTTGAAAAAGCTCTATGTGATCTAGGGTCAGGGATAAATCTTATGCCACTCTCTGTAATGGAGAAGCTAGGGATCATTGAGGTACAGCCGGCCTTGTTCTCATTACAATTGGCAGATAAGTCATTGAGGCAAGCTTATGGAATAGTAGAGGACGTGTTAGTAAAGGTTGAAGGCCTTTATATCCCTGCTGATTTCATAATCTTAGACACTAGGAAGGAAGAGGATGATTGCATCATCCTTGGAAGACCTTTCCTAGCCACAGCAGAAGCTGTGATAGATGTCAACAGAGGTGAATTAGTCCTTCAATTGAATGGGGACTACCTTGTGTTTAAGGCACATGGCCATCCCTCTGTGACAAAAGAGAGTAAGCAGGAAGAGCTTCTCTCAGTTCAGAGTCAAGAAGAGCCCACACAGTCAAACTCTAAGTTTGGTGTTGTGAGGCCACAACCAAACTCTAAGTTTGGTGTTAAGACCCCATGTCCAAACTCTAAGTTTGGTGTTGGGACTACACTAACATTGACCTGATCACCTTGTGGCTTCATGAGAGCCACTGTCAAGCTATTGACATTAAAGAAGCGCTTGTTGGGAGGCAACCCAATTTTATTTATCTAATTTTTAATTTATTGTTATTTTGTGTTTTATTAGGTACATGATCATGAGGAGTCACGAAAAAATCAAAAAAATTAAAAACAGAGTCAAAAACAGAAGAAAAAAATTTTTCACCCTGGAGGTCGCGCAGACTGGCGTTCAACGCCAGTAAGATGCATCTGGCTGGCGTTCAACGCCAGAACAGAGCACCATTCTGGCGCTGAACGCCAGAAACAAGCAACATCCTGGCACTGAACGCCAGGAATGTGCCTAGAGGAGACAAACTGGCGCTGAACGCCAGTAACAAGCATGAAACTGGCGTTCAATGCCAGAAACATGCATTACATGGGCGTTGAACGCCCAGAATGTGCACCAATGGGCGTTTAAACGCCAGAATGATGCACGAAGGCATTTTACATGCCTATATGGTGAAGGAATGGTATTTCTTTTCACCTCAGGATCTGTGGACCCCACAGGATCCCCACCTACCATATTCCCACCTTACCTTTTAATCCTAATCACACTCTCCTAATCCTAAATCTCATTTTCCTACTCCCCATGTCACACTTCCCAACACCCATCACCAATCACCTCAATTCCTCTTCCCAATTACCCCATTCACCATTCACATCAACCCACTCTTCCCCATAAACCCCACCTACCTTCATCAAATTCAAATTCAACTTCCCACCCATTCCCACCCAAAATGGCCGAACACCCACCCTCCCTCTCCCTATAAATACCCTTCCATTCTACTTCATTTTCACACAACACAACCTCTTCTTCTCCCACATAGCCGAACCTACCTCTCTCCCTCTCTACCATTCTTTCTTCTTCTTCTTCTTCTCTTCTTTTCTTTCTTGCTCGAGGGCGAGCAAAATTTTAAGTTTGGTGTGGTAAAAGCACAAGCTTTTTGTTTCTCCATTACCATCAATGGCACCTAAGGCCGGAGCATCCTCTAAAAAAGGGAAAGGGAAGACAAAAGCTTCCACCTCCGAGTCATGGGAGATAGAAAGATTCATCTCTAAGAGCCATCAAGACCACTTCTATGATGTTGTGGCAAAGAAGAAGGTGATCCCCGAGGTCCCTTTCAAGCTCAAAAAGAATGAGTATCCGGAAATCCGACATGAAATCCAAAGAAGAGGTTGGGAAGTCCTAACCAACCCCATGCAACAAGTCGGAATTTTGATGGTTCAAGAGTTCTATGCCAATGCATGGATCACTAGGAACCATGATCAAAGTATGAACCCGAATCCAAAGAACTATCTCACAATGGTTCGGGGGAAATACTTAGATTTTAGTCCGGAAAATGTGAGGTTGGCGTTTCACTTGCCCATGATGCAAGGAGATGAACGCCCCTACACTAGAAGGGTCAACTTTAATCAAAGGTTGGACCAAGTCCTAATGGACATATGTGTGGAAGGAGCTCAGTGGAGAATAGATTCCAAAGGCAAGCTAGTTCAACTAAGAAGACTGGATCTCAAGCCTGTGGCTAGAGGATGGTTGGAGTTCATTCAATGCTCCATCATTCCTACTAGCAACCGATCTGAAGTTACTGTGGATCGGGCCATCATGATCCATAGCATCATGATTGGAGAGGAAGTAGAAGTTCATGAGGTCATCTCCAATGAACTCTACAAAATAGCCGATAAGTCCTCCACCATGGCAAGGCTAGCTTTTCCTCACCTTATTTGCCATCTGTGTTACTCAGCTGGAGTCATCATAGAAGGAGATACCCCCATTGAAGAGGATAAGCCCATCACCAAGAAAAGGATGGAGCAAGCAAGAGAAACCATGCACGGTTCTCAAGAAGTGCATGAGGAAGCTCATCATCAACAAATTCCTGAGATGCCTCAAGGGATGCACTTTCCTCCCAACAACTATTGGGAGCAACTCAACACCTCCTTAGAAGATTTGAGCCACAATGTGGAACAATTAATGGTGGAACATCATGAGCACTCCATCATTCTCCAAGAAATAAGAGAAGATCAAAGAGCAATGAGGGAGGAGCAACAAAGGCAAGGAAGAGACATAGAAGAGCTTAAGGAAATTGTTGGTCCTTCAAGAAGAAGACGCCACTAAAAGGTGGATTCATTCCTTGTTCTTTATTTCTTTCTGTTTTCGGTTTTTAATATTGTGTTTATCTATGTTTTGTGTCTCTACTTCATGATCATTAGTATGTAACCATGCCTTAAAGCTATGAATAAAATCCATTAATCCTTCACCTCTCTTAAATGAAAAATGTTTTAATTCAAAAGAACAAGAAGTACATAAATTTCGAATTTATCATTGAATTTAATTTAATTATATTGATGTGGTGACAATACTTTTTGTTTTCTGAATGAATGCTTGAACAGTGCATATGTCTTTTGATATTGTTGTTTATGAGTGTTAAAATTGTTGGCTCTTGAAAGAATGATGAACAAAGAGAAATGTTATTGATGATCTGAAAAATCATGAAATTGATTCTTGAAGCAAGAAAAAGCAGTGAAAAAGCAAAAGCTTGTGAAAAAAAAAGTGGCGAAAAAAAAATAGAAAGAAAAAGAAAAAGCAAGCAGAAAAAGCCAATAGCCCTTAAAACCAAAAGGCAAGGGTAAAAAGAATCCAAGGCTTTGAGCATCAATGGATAGGAGGGCCCAAGGAAATAAAATCCAGGCCTAAGCGGCTAAATCAAGCTGTCCCTAACCATGTGCTTGTGTCATGAAAGTCCAAGTGAAAAGCTTGAGACTGAGTGGTTAAAGTCGTGATCCAAAGCAAAAGAGTGTGCTTAAGAGCTCTGGACACCACTAACTGGGGACTCTAGCAAAGCTGAGTCACAATCTGAAAAGGTTCACCCAGTTATGTGTCTGTGGCATTTATGTATCCGGTGGTAATACTGGAAAACAAAGTGCTTAGGGCCACGGCCAAGACTCATAAGTAGCTGTGTTCAAGAATCAACATGCTTAACTAGGAAAGTCAATAACACTATCCAAACTTCTAAGTTCCCAGAGACGCCAATCACTCTGAACTTCAAAGGAAAAAGTGAGATGCCAAAACTGTTCAGAAGCAAAAAGCTACAAGTCCCGCTCATCTAATTACAATTAATATTCATTGATATTCTGGAATTTATAGTATATTCTCTTCTTTTATCCTATTTGATTTTCAGTTGCTTGGGGACAAGCAACAATTTAAGTTTGGTGTTGTGATGAGCGGATAATTTATACGCTTTTTGGCATTGTTTTTAGATAGTTTTTAGTAAGTTTGAGCTACTTTTAGGGATGTTTTCATTAGTTTTTATGTTAAATTCACGTTTCTGGACTTTACTATGAGTTTGTGTGTTTTTCTGTGATTTCAGGTAAATTCTGGCTGAAATTGAGGGACTTGAGCAAAACTCTGAAAAAGGCTGACAAAAGGACTGCTGATGCTGTTGGAATCTGACCTCCCTGCACTCGAAATGGATTTTCTGGAGCTACAGAACTCCAATTGGCGCGCTCTCAACGGCGTTGGAAAGTAGACATCCAGAGCTTTCCAGCAATATATAATAGTCCATACTTTATTCGGAAATTGACGACGTAACTTGGCGTTGAACGCCAAGTACAAGCTGCTGTCTGGAGTTAAACGCCAGGAAAACGTCATGATCCGGAGTTGAACGCCCAAAACACGTCATAACTCGGAGTTCAACTCCAAGAGAAGCCTCAGCTCGTGGATTAATCAAGCTCAGCCCAAGCATACACCAAGTGGGCCCCGGAAGTGGATTTATGCATCAATTACTTACTCATGTAAACCCTAGGAGCTAGTTTATTATAAATAGAACATTTATCTATTGTATTAGATATCTTTGATCACTTTAGGTCTTTAATCAGTCGTTCTTGTGACCACATGGGGGCTGGCCATTCGGCCATGCCTGAACCTTTTACTTATGTATTTTCAACAGTGGAGTTTCTGCACACCATATATTAAGGGTGTGGAGCTCTACTGTACCTCAAGTATTAATGCAATTCTATTCTCTTTTATTCAAATCTCTCTTATTCTTATTCCAAGATATTCATTCGTACCCAAGAACATGATGAATGTGATGATAAGTAACCCTCATTATCATTCTCACTTATGAACGTACGTGATTGACAACCACTTCCGTTCTACATGCAACAGAGCTTGAATGTGTATCTCTTAGATTCCCCAACAGAATCTTCGTGGTATAAGCTAGATAGATGGCGGCATTTATGAGGATCCGGAAAGTCTCACCTTGTCTGTGGTATTTCGAGTAGGATTCCGGTAATGAATGACTGTGACGTGCTTCAGACTCGCAAGTGCTGGGCGTTAGTGACAGACGCAAAAGAATCAAGGGATTCTATTCCAGTAGGAGCGGGAACCAACCAGTGATTAGCCGTGCTGTGACAGAGCGCGTGAGCGTAGTTTTCACTGCGAGGATGGGATGTAGCCATCAACCATGGGTGATGCCTCCAGACGATTAGCCATGCGAGTGACAGCCGCAGAGGATCATTTTCCCGAGAGGATTGAAAGTAGCCACCGCTGATGGTGAACCCCTATACACAGCTTGCCATGGAAAGGAGTAAGAAGGATTGAGTTGAAGCAGTAGGAAAGTAGGCGTCCTTGAGCCATACAATATCTCCATTCGCTTATCTGAAATTCCCACCAATGAATCTGCATAAGTATTTCTATCCTTTTTATTATTATTTCTATTTTCTTAACTCTATTTTCGAAACCATAAATCAATTTAATCTGCCTAACTGAGATTTACAAGGTGACCATAGCTTGCTTCATACCAACAATCTCTGTGGGATCGACCCTTACTCACGTAAGGTTTATTACTTGGACGACCCAGTACACTTGCTGGTTAGTTGAACGGAGTTGTGTCCGCTCGTGCCAATTTCAAATTCCATAAAAGTACAACTTAAAGAATAGTGATCACAATTTCGTCCACCAGAATCCTACTCAGAATACCACAGACAAGGTTTAGACCTTTCGGATTCTCTTGAATGCCGCCATCAATTCTAGCTTATACCACGAAGATTCCGATTAAGAAATCCAAGAGATAAACATTCAAGCCTTGTTTGCTTGTAGAACGGAAGTGGTTGTCAGGCACGCGTTCATAAGTGAGAATGATGATGAGCGTCACATAATCATCACATTCATCATGTTCTTGGGTGCGAATGAATATCTTAGAACAAGAATAAGCTGAATTGAATAGAAGAACAATAGTAATTGCATTAATACTCGAGGTACAGCAGAGCTCCACACCTTAATCTATGGTGTGTAGAAACTCCACCGTTGAAAATACATAAGAACAAGGTCTAGGCATGGCCGAGAGGCCAGCCCCCATAATCTAAGAACTAGACGTCCAAAGATGATCTAAAGATCTAAAGTGATCAAAAGATGTCAAATACAATAGCAAAAGGTCCTATTTGTAGAGAAATAGTAGCTTAGGGTTTACAAAGATGAGTAAATGACATAAAAATGCACTTCCGGGCCCACTTGGTGTGTGCTTGGGCTGAGCATTGAAGCTTTCATGTGTAGATACTTTTTTTGGAGTTAAACGCCAGCTTTTGTGCCAGTTTGGACGTTTAACTCCCATTCTTGTGCCAGTTCTGGCGTTTTACGCCAGAATTCTTGAGCTGGCTTGGAACGCCTGTTTGGGCCATCAAATCTCAGGAAAAGTATGGACTATTATACATTGATGGAAAGCCCAGGATGTCTACTTTCCAACTCAATTAAGAGCGCACCAATTGGGCTTCCGTAGCTCCAGAAAATCTACTTCGAGTGCAGGGAGGTCAGAATCCAACAGCATCTGCAGTCCTTTTCAGCCTCTGAATCAGATTTTTGCTCAGGTCCCTCAATTTCAGCCAGAAAATACCTGAAATAACAGAAAAACACAAAAACTCATAGTAAAGTCCAGAAAAGTGAATTTTAAATAAAAACTAATAAAAATATAATAAAAACTAACTAAAACATACTAAAAACATACTAAAAACAATGCCAAAAAGCGTATAAATTATCCGCTCATCAATGACCTTCTTTAATATATTTATGCAGTCTGACTTGTGGGCTTTCGAACTCCTTGTTTTGTTGTAACTTTTTGTGTGGTTGACTCTTGACACTTAGTTGCTTCTATGCAACTTTATTTTGGAAAAACAAAACACTTTTAAACTCTGAGGCTTCCCGTTAGGTGGCCTTTTGAGTCTTTAATGTTTTATTTTGATGGATATGTTTTTTCTGATTTGCTTGATCGTACCTTTGCAACCTTTGCGGATCTTTATGGATAGTTGGTACCTTTCTGTCCGACCTCTTTTGGATCATCCCTGCTTCGTGTTCTTGTCAACCCTTTTGCTTTTGGCAAAGTTATCCTTGTGGTTTGGTATTAGTAGCTTGTCCGACATATTTCTAGTGTTTTTTGCATAGAACCTTTTTAGTTTCGAACAATTTTGCTAGCTTTGTCTTGGAGTCGTGGCTTTTTGGGTAGAGTTGTGTTCCTTTTAGCACATGTTTTTGACCCTTTAAGTTGTTCTTCAACCTTTCTGGCTTTTCACTTCTTTTGTTGAGGTGGTATTCGTCCCTTCAGGTTATGCCTTTTTGGGGTGCCGACCTGTTTGTCTTTACTGTCCGGGCTTTTTAGTCCTATTCCAACAACTTTTTAGGTAGTGTTTCAGGAGGAACATTTTCTTTCTAGTTTGTTTGGAAGACTTTTTAGCTCCGTTTTTGCTTTGTGCGTTTGCTTTTTAAGTAGTGTCTTTCTTCAAAACTTCGTACCTTTCAGCAAAGAATTCTTGGCCTTTCTGTGGCCTTTGCGAGATGTCTTGGTCCCTTTTTAGTGATCCTTTCATTGGTCCGACTTCTCTGTCGGGTCTTCTTAAGTTATTTTTAGTAATTCATTTTTATTCAGACCTCGTCAGGTCACTTTTTATGGATTTCTTTCATAACTTCTTACATTAATCTGCTTCTCTTGCTTTCACCTTGCCAACCTCTTTGTAATCGGACGATGAATTTGGTTTTCACCTTGCCGACCTTTTTGTAATCGGACGATGAATTTGCGTTTTTTGAGCTTAGATTAATGCGTCTTGGTAGAAAACTTTTTAAGGAATCTGAAAAACTTTACTCAAATAGAAAATAGGAATATAAAAAGGAGTATATACATATGAGTGCTTACCCTTCTACGTCGAGCAATCTTGTACTTCTTGGCCTGGTGCCTCATTTAAAAACCTTTTTAGGAAAAAGAGTGCACATTGACCTGAGAAATTTGTTACTGTCTAACTATAGTACCTTCTTAGGTTACAGGCATGCCATGACCTTAGCAGCTCTCGCCCCTCGAGGTCAGACACCTTGTAGTAACCTTTTTCCAGTACTTCTACAACTCGGTAGGGTCCTTTCCAGTTAGCTGCTAGCTTCCCTTCTCCTGATCGACCTACTCCGATGTCATTTTGGATTAAGATAAGATCGTTGGTAGTGAAGCTTCATTGGACTACCTTCTAATTATATCTTAAAGCCATCCTACGCTTTAGTGCTTCCTCTCTAATCCGAGCTCTTTCTCAAACTTTTGGAAGTAGGTCGAGCTCCTCCCTTTGTATTTGGGAATTGGCCTTTTCATTATAGAGGATCCTTCTGGGGGATCCTTCTTCTATCTCCACTGGAATCATTGCCTCCATCCCGTACACAAGTTGGAAGGGCGATTCTCCTATGGTAGAGTGTGGAGTTATCCGATATGCCCATAAGACTTGTGGGAGCTCTTCAGCCCAAGCCCCCTTTGCGTCTTATAGTCTTCGTTTTAACCTAGCCAGTATGACTTTATTGGCAGCTTCCGCCTGTCCATTGGCTTGTGGGTGCTCTACAAATGTGAATTGGTGCTTTATTTTCAAGTCAGCTACCAAATTCCTGAAACCTGCATCAGTAAACTGAGTGTCATTATCCGTGGTGATGGAGTAAGGAACCCCAAATATTGTGATAATGTTTCTATATAGGAATTTTTGACTTCTTTGGGCGGTAGCAGTAGCTAGTGGCTCTGCTTCAATCCACTTGGTGAAGTAGTCTATGCCTACAATGAGGAATTTGACTTGTCCTGATCCATAGGGGAAAGGTCCAAGGAGGTCGAGCCTCCATTTTGCGAATGGCCAAGGTGACGTAACACTGATGAGCTCCTCTGGTGGAGCGATATGGAAGTTAGCATGCTTCTGACATGGTGGGCATGTTTTGACGAACTCTGTTGCTTCTTTTTGTAAGGTTGCCAGAAGAAACCGGCTCGTAGTACCTTTTTTGAAAGAGCTCGTGCCCCCAGGTGGTTGCCACACATACCATTGTGTACTTTTTCCAAGACTTCCCTTGTACTGGAGGTCGGCACACATTTTAGGAGGGGTGTTGAGATCCTTCCCCTATATAAGATGTCGCCCACTATGGTGTAGTACTGTGCCTCTTGTATTAGCTTTTTTGCTTCCTTCTTACCTTTGGGAAGTATCTCTGACTTGAGGTAGTTGATTATGGGGGTCATCCATCCTTGATCCTGACCTGATATGGGTAGGACCTTTTCTTCCTCCGAGATTGATGGTCTTTGCAATGTTTCCTGAATGAGGCTTCTATTATTGCCTCCTGGTTTGGTGCTGGCTAGTTTTGAGAGTGGATCAGCTCGACCGTTCTGTTCTCGAGGTATATATTGGACCTCATATTCCCCGAGTTGTCCGAGCTATTCTCTGGTCTTGTCCAGATATTTTTTCATAGTGGGGTCCTTAGCTTGGTAGCTTCCTTCTATTTGTGAGGTAACTACTTGCGAATCGCTGAAGATGATAAGCTTTTGAACTCCCACCTCCTTAGCCAGCCTCAAACCAGCCAGTAATGCCTTATATTTGGCCTGATTATTTGAGGCAGGAAATTTAAATTTTAGTGAGACTTCAATTTGGACTCCCTGATCGCTTTCTATTATAACACCTGCACCACTCCCGGTTTTGTTTGAAGAGCCATCTACGTAGAGATTCCATTTTGTGGGAGTTCCTGGGGTGTCGGTGTACTCGGCAATGAAGTCGGCCAGATACTGGGACTTGATAGCTGTTCGAGCTTCATATTAAAGATCGAATTCGGATAACTTGACTGTCCATTGTAAGATTCTTCCAGCTAAGTCCGTTTTCTACAGGATGCCTTTTATGGGATGGTTGGTCCGAACCTTGATAGTGTGAGTTTGGAAGAATGGGCGGAGTCGTCGAGAAGTGAATATGAGGGCGTAGGCGAATTTTTCTATCTTTTGATAGTTTAGTTTGGCCCCTTGTAGAGCCTTGCTTATGAAGTAAATGGGTTGTTTCCCACTTTCGTATTCTCTTACTAGTGTTGAGGCCATTGCCCGACTTCCCACTGCGAGGTATAATATGAGTGCTTCTCCTTTCTGTGGTCAGGTAAGAATGGGTGGTTGCCCCAAGAATTTTTTGAAATCTTGAAACGTTTGTTCCCACTCTGTTGTCCATTCAAACCTCTTTCCCTTCCTTAATGTCGCGTAAAAGGGAAGAGATCTTATGGCTGATCCAGCCAGAAACCTGGACAGCGCTGCAAGTCTTCCATTGAGCTGTTGTACCCAAGGTTGTCAAACTCGCGAGTCTAAGTAAACTTGTAGAGCTAACCTAGACTCGACTCATGAGTTAACTCGTAAACTCGTACGAGTTTACCTATTACAAACATTTTTCAAAATATATATATATATCATTTAAAATTAACAATATCAAATTTAAAGCACATAATAAACTAAAGTAGTAGCACACAAGTATTTTAGAACACAAGTTCAAATCCATTACAATTATATTTATTTAATTAATATAACATACAACACACACAACTAAAAGTTCTAAACTTCTAATAAACTTAAATTGAAATCCTCTAATATTTTCATCTTCCATGACATCAATAACATCTCCATCATCTTCATCAAAATCATCATTTATCATTTTCTTTAAACAACATTCTCAGATATTTGGTACCTAAATCAAGAATATCAAATAATCAAATTACCAATGTTGTCCCTAAATAAACACTATCACCCTAATTTAGTTATCAATTATATGTTGTTATTAACTTTTCATTTTCTATGTTATCCCTAAATAACAACCATGAACATTGAAGTTGAACCATAATCAAAGCACTGTAATTTACTAATTGCCTAAATCTTCAAACTACATATAAGGCAAGAAATAAAATTTAGAAAAAAAACTTGAATGGAACAAACCACGACAGCTATCTGCAAACCTAGAGATGCAGCACAATTGTGTTCGTGTAGTGCAGAGATGGAGTCACGATGCAGACCCAAAGAGTGAGAAACGGTGAGCAACAGTGAAGTACAATAGAGGTAAGAGGAGTAAGCCAAAACGGCACTGTAGCGGAGTTATGCACGAACGGTGGATGAACGAACGAATGGTGCACGAACAAACCACGGCAGCACAATGGACTGCAGAGCTGCAGACGACACGACAAACAGTGACAATGAGACAAACGAACCAGTGCGATGGATGGCAGAGGCTCCTCGTGCATCAAATCAAAACCCATTGATGGTAAAGAGAAGCAGAGCACTGAGAGGAGAGAGTAGAGAGCGACGTTCGACTGTTCGGGGACGCAAGCAATCGACGGCGAACGACAGTGAAAATTAAAGAGTGAAAAAATGACAGAGAGGGAGAAAGCTGAGAGAATAGTGATTATGGATTTAGTCATTTAGGGTTACGTGTTACTGGATTAGTATAACATATAGCGTTATTCTTTTTTCTTTTTGGGCCGAAGTCATGTCATTTTTTTGCCAAAATTGGCACCCAAAGCAAACTCGCAAACTCGCTCTCAAACCCGTGATTTTGACCGAGTTTACACGATTCCACCGAGTCTACCGGAGTCTACTAAAAAACGAGTTTATGTCCGAGTTAACTCGATTTCACTACCTAAACTCGTAAACTCGTACGAGTTTATGAGTTAACTCGAGAGTTTGACAACAATGGTTGTACCTCTTTGACGCAGCTCGGGCTTTTCATGTCGAGTATAGCCCGGTATTTATCTGGGTTCGCCGCGATTCCTCTTTGTGTGAGTGTAAAGCCCAAGAATTTGCCAGCCTCTACCGTTAAGGTACACTTTGCGGGGTTAATTCGCATTCCATGCTTTCTTATGGTGTCGAATACTTTGCTGAGGTCGGACAACAGTGATTCCTCATTTTGAGTTTTTACCAGCATGTCGTCTATGTAAACCTCCATGAGTTTTCCGATATGGTCAGCAAAGAATTTATTCATAAGTCTTTGGTAGGTAGCTCCTACATTCTTGAGTCCAAAGGGCATAACTATATAGCAATAGTTTACCCTTGGGGTTAGGAACGAGGTCTTCTCTTGATCAGGTGGGTACATTGGGATTTGGTTATATTTTGAATAGGCATCCATGAAGGAGAGATACTTGTATCTGGAAGAGGCATCCACTAGAGTATCTATGTTTGGGAGCGAGTAGGGATCTTTTGGGCAGGCCTTGTTGAGGTTGGTGTAGTCAGTACACATTCTCCACTTGCCATTTGACTTCTTCACCAAGATAACGTTGGCTAGCTATAATGGGTATTTGACCTCCTGGTGGACGAAATTGTGATCCTCAAAGTTGGTCTCTTTGTATTTGTATGAAATCAAAAATACCCCAAAGAGATCATGGTGTGATAAATTGGGATCTTAATAATCCCTGGTGTGATCATAACTCCGTTCAACTTAACCAGCAAGTGTACTGGGTCATCCAAGTAATACCTTATGTGAGTAAGGGTCGATCCCACAGAGATTGTTGGTATGAAGCAAGCTATGGTCACCTTGTAAATCTCAGTTAGGTAGATTAAATTGGTTTATGATGAGTTCAAAAATTAATAATAAATAGAAAATAAAAGGGATAGAAATACTTATGTAAATCAATAGTGGAAATTTCAGATAGGCGTATGGAGATGCTGTGCTCCTCTTGAATCTCTACTTTCTTATTACATTCATCCAATCCTTCTTACTCCTTTCCATGGCAAGCTGTATATAGGACATCACCGTTGTCAATGGCTACATCCCATCCTCTCAGTGAAAATGGTCCTATGCTCTGTCACAGCACGGCTAATCATCTGTCGGTTCTCAATCAGGTTGGAATAGAATCCCTTGATTCTTTTGCGTTTGTCATCACGCCCAGCCTTCAGGAGTTTGAAGCTCGTCACAGTTATTCAATCCCAGAATCCTACTCGGAATACCATAGACAAGGTTTAGACTTTCCGGATCCTCATGAATGCCGCCATCTATCTAGCTTATACCACGAAGATTCTGTTGGGGAATCTAAGAGATAAGCGCCCGGTCTAGAGTAGAACGGAAGTGATTGTCAGTCACGCACGTTCATAGGTGAGAATGATGATGAGTGTCACGGATCATCACATTCATCAAAGTGTTGTGCAACATATATCTTGGAATAAGAATAAAAGAGAATTGAATAGAAAGTAATAGTAATTGTATTGAAACTTGAGGTACAGCAGAGCTCCACACCCTTAATCTATGGTGTGCAGAAACTCCACTGTTGAAAATACATAAGTGAAAGGTTCAGGCATGGCCGAATGGCCAGCCCCCTGAATGATCAAGAGACCGAATGATCAAAGACTACAAATTCAAAAGATAAAACTGTCAAAAGATGTCTAATACAATAGTAACTTATCCTATTTATACTAGACTAGCTACTAGGGTTTACATGAGTAAGTAATTGATGCATAAATCCACTTTCGGGGCCCACTTGGTGTATGTTTGGGCTGAGCTTGATCTATCCACGAGCTGAGGCTTTTCTTGGAGTTGAACTCCAAGTTATAACGTGTTTTGGGCGTTCAACTCCGGATCATGACGTGTTTCTGGCGTTTAACTCCAGACAGCAGCATGTACTTGGCGTTCAACGCCAAGTTACGTCGTCAATTTCCGAATAAAGTATGAACTATTATATATTGCTGGAAAGCTCTGAATGTCTACTTTCCAACGCCGTTGAGAGCGCGCCATTTGGAGTTCTGTAGCTCCAGAAAATCCATTTCGAGTGCAGGGAGTTCAGATTCCAACAGCAATAGCAGTCCTTTTGTCAGCCTTTTTCAGAGTTTTGCTCAAGTCCCTCAATTTCAGCCAGAAATTACCTGAAATCACAGAAAAACACACAAACTCATAGTAAAGTCCAGAAATGTGAATTTAACATAAAAACTAATGAAAACATCCCTAAAAGTAGCTTGAACTTACTAAAAACTACCTAAAAATAATGCCAAAAAGTGTATAAATTATCCACTCATCACCTCCCTTATGAACCCTGCCTCTAGTAAAGCTTGCACTTGCTCTTCCATAGCTTGAGATCTTTCTGGCCCGAACTTCTTGCGTTTCTGTTGCACGGGCCGAGATCCAGGATATACTGCCAGCTTATGACACATCATCTTGGGATCTATGCCGGGCATGTCTGCTGCATTCCATGCAAAGAGATCGAAATAATTCTTTAGGAGTTGTATCAGTGGCTTATTTAAGGCTTCTTTCAAGGTTGACCCTACGTTTATTGTTTTATCCTGAGCATCCCCGATCTGGACTTCTTCGGTCTCACCTTCGGGTTGTGGACGAAGTTCTTCGTGAGCTCGAACTCTCCCTAGTTCAATGGTGTTGATTTCTTTTCCACTGGAGTTGCCTTTAAGGTTCAAACTTCCATTGTAACAGCGTCGTGCGAGCTTTTGATCTCCTTTTATTGTGGCGATCCCTTCTGGAGTTGGAAACTTCATGCATAGATGTAGAGTGGAGACTACTGCGGTGAGCTGGTTCAACGTTATCTGACCTATTCGGGCATTATAAGCTGAGCTCACGTCGACTACAATGTAGTCTATGCTTAGTTTCCTTGACCGGGTTCCTTTTCCAAAAGTTGTATGCAGCGAGATGTATCCTAATGGTTGAATTGGGGTGTCCCCTAGTCCGAACAAGCTATTCGGGTATGCTCTGAGCTCTTTCTCTTGTAGGCCGAGCTTGTCGAAGGCGGCTTTGAACAAGATGTCTGCGGAGCTCCCCTGGTCTACCAATGTTCGGTGGAGATTAGCATTGGCCAGTATGATGGTGATGACCATGGGTGATAGGTGATGCCCCGGGATGATGCCTGTTGCGTCCTCTTGGGTAAAGGTGATAGTGGGGAGGTTGAGCGACCTGTCCCCTTCTTCGACATGATATACCTCTTTAAGGTGTCTTTTGCGGGATGATTTAGAAATTTCTCCTCCTGCGAATCCCCCATTTATCATATGAACATTTCTCTCAGGGGTGTAAAGTGGGCGTTCAGTTCGTCCAACCCCTTTATACCTTATTCTTTTTCTTGGCTCATCTACTTTATTGGCTAAGTACCGATCTAGTCGCCCTTCTCTTGTCAATTTCTCTATGACATTCTTTAGGTCGAAGCATTCGTTGGTAGAGTATCCGTAGATTCGGTGGTATTCGCAGTACTCTGCCCAATTTCCCCCTCCTCTTTTGTGTTTGATTGGGCAAGGTGGGGGGATTTTCTCAGTGTTGCATATCTCCATGTATACATCCACAAGGGACACTCTTAGTGGAGTGTAGTTATGGTATTTTCTAGGTTTTTCAGTAGGTTGGTCTTCTTTTTTTCTGGACTCTTTACCCTTGTCCCGAGGAGGGTAGGAGAATTCAGATTTTGAATTTTCTCCTAGTTGAGAGTTTCCCTCCATGTTAATATACTTTTTTGCCCGTTCTTGTACCTCGTTTAGAGTTGTTGGATGCTTTTTTGATATGGAGTGGCTAAAGGGTCATTCTCGCAGACCATTGATGAGACCCATGATGACTGCTTCTGTTGGAAGACTTCGTATGTCTAGACACTCCTTATTGAATCTTTCCATGTAGTTGCGGAGGCTCTTCCGATCTCCTTGCTTAATCCCTAATAGGCTTGGGGCATGTTTGGCTTTGTCCTTTTGGATAGAGAATCTAGTTAGAAACTTCTTGGCGAGGTCATCGAAGCTTGCTATTGACCTTGGTGGCAAGCTGTCGAACCACTTTATTGCCGTTTTGGTTAAGGTGGTTGGGAAAGCTTTACAGCAGATTGTATCTAAGGCATCCGTGAGATACATCCTACTTTTGAAATTGCTGAGATGATGGCTTGGATTCGATGTATCGTCGTATGGGGTCATGTCAGGGGTCTTGAAGTCCTTTGGGACTTTTGTTTTCATGATCTCTTTGGTAAATGGATCTTGGTCCTTGTGTGAGCTATCTTCTTGATTGGATCGAATGGTTTTAGATTTGAGATCGGCCTCGAGCTTTAGGAGCTTGCCCTCTAGCTCTCGGTGTCGTCTTGTTTCCCTCCAAAGGTCCCTTTCGGCTTTGCGCTGGTGTTCGGCTTCTTGTTCGAGCTGCTTGAGACGGTCTTGCTGTTCTCGGAGGACATATATAATTTCTGTGTTTGGAGAATGCTTGTCTCCATTTGGTTGAGATGTATCTTTCGGTATGATGTCTGTGTTCTTATGCGGCGTCCTGTTTTCCAAATCAAAATTGTGGTCGTTGTCATGGTTGTCCGGCATAATGATGGAATGACTTCCGGGTTCCCCAGCAATAGTACCAATGTTCCGAGGGTTACCTGAAACTGAAGGTCGATCTCAGACGAGATCTGCTGTTGTGGCCGGAGCTGCCGTGTCCGACTTGTTGGACTTGGTGGTACCGTTGATCCTTCGTCACCGGAGGGTGGTGGTACCTACAAGAGACTCCGATGCTTACCTGCAAGAGACTCCGATGCTTAAGTTAGCATATACTTTAGGCAGGATTTTGTGTAGAATCAGAGTATGAGTTATACCTGGGTGCTCCAGTGTATTTATAATAGTATGGAATGATCTTCCTGGAGATAAGTTAGTTATCCTATCTTATCCTTTGGGTGAAGTCATCTTATCTTTTAGGGGAACCGCCTTATCTTTCTTGGCTTTGCCGCCTTTAGAATGGGTTGCATTCCTTCGTTTGGGCCTGCTTGGGCCTCTATGGTGATTTGGCCGAATTCGTTTTAGAAGAGGTCGGTGGCGACCCAACCTAAAGTGGTCGGTCATTTGTGTCTTTGGTCATCCCGAGTCGTACAGTTCGACCCAGGATATGAACGGTTAGGATTTAGGAATGAAATTTGAGTTTGAATTTCTTTAAATAAATCTATAACTAAATTTACTAGTCAAATTCTATGCACAAAATTAAATAACGTGCTGTATATTTAAGCGTTTTTTAGTTTTTTTTCAACTAAGTTGAATTAAATTAATTTAAATTTAACAAAAAGTATTCACATACATTAGGTGTAAATCATTTTTTTGCCTTTTTTTCGTACATTTTTTTCATCATAATTTTTTTATTATTGTTACTATTGACGTTTTCTTTTATTTCTTCTTTTTCTCTTCCTACTTTTATAGTTATTGCAAATATTTTTTTGGTTAATTTTTCACTTTTTTTTGTTTTTATTTTTGTTAAATAGATAGAACAAGAACTATACAAAGGTAAAACAAAAAGAAAAGAAAAAAAAGAAAAAGATGATGATGACAAAAAAAAAGAGGTAAAAGAGTTTTGAATTATGTAGAATTTATCAGAAAAATAGTACCGAACTTTTTTAACCGTAATACCAAAAGTTTTTAAATTTTGATATAGAAATTTTTTAACTATGACAAAGATTTTTGTTGAAAGAGTAAAATAAGATTTATGAGATGGTAAAACAAAGAAGAAAAGAAAAGTAGTTTTGAACTTTGCAGAAATATCAAGATTTTTACCCGTGATACAGGAAGTTCTTTAATTTTGACATAGGATTTTTTTAATCATAACATAGGAATGTTTTTAACCATGTTATTTCTAATTAAATAATGTACTTTTTTATCATTGAATTAGTTGAGTGGTATTGAACTCATATATAAGATGTTTTAGCTATTTTTGTGTCTTTATAAAAAATTGATGTATTTTTAGTTTCAAAGTACATTTGAATGTATTTTGTTAGTTGAGTGAGTTGAATTTGTGATATTTAAAATTTTTTTTATTATTTACCAAAAATTCATGTGTCATTTCTAACTAAATGGTTTGTTTTTGTTATTATTGAATTGAATATGTGGTATTGAACGAATGTATAAGAGATTTAGTTATTTATGTGTCATTTATAATAATTTGATGTATCATTTGAATTTAAAGTACATTTAAATGTATTTTGATAGTTGAGTGAGTCAAAATTTTAAATTTATAATTCTTTACATTTTTTATATTATTCACCTAAAATTTTTATATTATTTGTATTTAAATGATGTATTTTTGTTATTATTAAACTGATTGTCTGATATTTAACTAACAAAAAAAATGATAATGATCAATGATGATAATGGTGATGATGATGAATTGAAGGAGGAGAAAAAAAATCAAACAAAGAAAAGAGAAAAAAATAATAATGATAACAATAATAAAGAAGAAGATGAAAAAAAAAAGAAAAAAAACAAATATCAACTATGCATGTATGAAAAAAAAATGCGTAAGTACGGAAAAAAAGTGTACAATAACTTATTAAATTTAATTAAAAAATTACGTAATTTTCTATTTTTTATTAGATAAATCCTATCACTAAAAAAAAAAACTAGATAAATATAAAACAAGTATTTCTTGTCCTAAGGGTATATATATTTTATATTTTGGGTTAGTTTGTGCTAAAATAATTTTTCCCTTTGGTCATCTCCTAATTAATACTATAAAAGGAAATCCCGTTAGCACAAAATTTAAGTTTTATTGTTTTACTGCGAAATAACTTTGCATGGATTATATATTTTAGTATTGAAACGGGCCAATACTCAAAAAAAGAGAATATTAGGAGGTACATCTATTAATTTTTTGTAATTAATTCTGTAAAGCATAATTTTTTATCATATAAGATTTTATTTTATATATTTTTTATTTTTTTAAATTTTTATATAATATGAAATCACATTTTATAAAATCAGTTAATAGAAAAGAAAATGAAAGATCTATGGGTACATTCATTCCAATATCCCATGGATTCATCCATCCAAATGAAAAGATCTATGATCCATCCATCCCATGTTCATTTTTCAAATTGAAACAAACACGTGCTATTGATTTTTTGTTAATAGCGTATAATCTTTTTTTTTTTTAGTTTTCCACTGTATCTCTCAATCCGACAGGTCAAAGACTAATCCGTCGCGGTACTGAGCTCCATTTAAAGATTTGTCGTTGGCCAATGGATTGCTGCATGCACAAAGCGGGATTTGAACCCCCGACACTTGCTTAAACGGACTAGTGAATTAACCACTAGACCAACCCAACTTGATTTTAATAGCGTATAATCTACTTTCAAGTTTTGGAAATACGTTACCTGTGCTTTTTTTGGTAAGGTAAAGGGGCTTAAGCCCAAACAAGGAAAAAACAAAAACATAAACAAAAACAAATATTACTCTAGAAGTACAGGGTATAAAAACCCCATTGGCATCATTAGTTAGGATCGGAACTAGTTCTTCTGGGCGTGTCTTTGAACATGAATCTAGGGGAGCTATTGAAACTCTTCTTTGCCATTGCATCCGTGATGCGGAATTTTATAAAATTACAATTCAATAAATGTAACTAATCGTATTAAGTAATATTACAAGAGTAAATTATTGTTTCTATGAAAATTAAAAGACTAAACACACAAGAGTTAATCGATTATTCTAATCTAACAAATCGTATTAAATAATATTACAGGAATAAATTATTGTTTCTATAAAAATTAACAAACTGAGCACACAAGAATTAATCGATTATTCTAATTAAATAATTATAATTTAGACTTTTAGTAATATCAAATAGCAAAAACAGAAGATTAAATGATGATAATTTATAAACGGTTGAAAAAATAGTATGAATAGAATGCTAAAATTTTGGAGGTGTTTAAAACTTCAAGAAGAATGTTTTCATTATCTACTTTGATCATGCAAAGATATATCTTAGGACGAATCCTAATTAACCAAATCCTAATCTCTTGGTAATCCGGTTTTTTTTAACTTAACAAATCGTTAATTTCTTGATCAATTAATTATGATAGGATTTGGATCCTTTAAATTTTGAATTTCACTTTAAAGGGTAAAGTGTGATCTCTCAGAATTTATTTTATAAGTGGGACCAAGAGAAAATATGAGAAAGAAATTATTTAAGAATGAGAGATCATATTTTACCCTCTAAAGTGAAAATTAAAAATTTAGAAGATCCAAATTCATTATGATAAGAGATAAAGCACACGTACTGATTCATAAGCCACATAATTCTTAAAATTTAAACCTAATTGATTCAATTTCACTTATCAAGCCAAGTTCAAAACCTTCAGAATTGAGAGAAGAGGTTTTTAAGCTTAATTCTATCAAACAATCTTTTCCAAGATGCATATAGAATTTAATTCAAATTCAAGCTATTTCCAAATAAACTCAAACCCTTGTAATGAAGAATGAAAACCAAATTCTTAAGAACAACATCAATGCATAAATCAAGAATAGAAAAGTAATGACATTAATCCATGGTAATAAACGGAACTCCTAACCTTAACAGAGGAGATTAGCTACTCATGATCAAAGAAAAACCTAGAATTATGAATTGTAAAAACGGCCGTAAGACCAGAACTCTGTCTGTCTCCTTTCCCTTATATATGTTAACCTAAAACCTAAAATTCAAAATTCAAAACTGAATCAAATTAAAATAGAATCAAATACAAATAATTAATATTTTTCTTCTCAGGTCAAGCTTTAGATCCTTATCCTCATAATCCTCAATCAATGCTAGATAACATGGGTTTTGTGCCTAATTTTCACTCCCTCATTCAAGCTTAGAGGCTTAGAGATTAGTGAAGAAAATTAAGATGCCCTGGAGGTTGGCTAGCCCATGCGTTGGACGTGTAGGCAGACATGTTAGATGTGTGGTTGGAGTTAAGCCCCGGAGGGGGCTTTACGTGGTACGTTGAATGTGCCCTAACTCACGTTGGACGTAAGCTTTGGAGGCAAGTCCCTGGGAGCTCCTCTAGTGGCACGTTGGACATGCCTTCCTTGGGTTAAATATGAGCTTGAAAGCAAGTCTCTGATAGTGTTTTAGATTGGCACATTGAACGTATCAGGAGGCACATTGGACATGAAAAGATATTGGCATCCCTGGGAGTCTCCCTATTTGGTACAATAACCTTGCACGCTTGGTCCAGAGAGCTCTCTGTTTGCTTCCACCTTCTCTTGCTCTTGAGTGTTTCTCTTGCTTGCTTCTTTTCATCCTTATTCTTGCTTATTTTCAATACTTTCCTACATGTAACTAGTAACGACCTAACTTCTAGCATGTCATGATCAATGCTAGCCACTAGGCGCTACTTCATGACTTTCTTTAGAGACTCTAGACCTTATATTAAATATATACATACGAGCCTATAGCGCTAGTCGAGATCATGTGTCAGATATATAGATATAATAAAATAGGTAGTAAATAAATAGATAATATATACATGAAGCATAGAAAATACAGAAAGCATAATAATATCATACATATATGTCTAAAGGCTTATTTAGTACATCATAATTCATATTAGGTTACGTCGTTGCTTATTCATGAAAATATTTACAGACTCCATATTTATACTAACAGGCCTCGACTCACAAGAGTCACTCTAGTCAGGGACCCGTTCTAACTTGTTTATATAGGTATTTACAAAAGTACCTAGCCCTCTAAAAGTCTATACAGAGCGAGGGCAAAAGACTACTACTAGTACTGCTACTATCATAAATATTGCTGGTCATCGATCCTTAGTAGCTGAAGAAACACGGAAGTACTGTATAGAAGTAAAAGAAGTCGCTCTGATCCTCCGGTAATGCTACTGCCACTCGCTAGTCCCAAGGGTGGAAACTCAAAGAAGATCTCGCCAGTTTGCATCTGCGGAATGGGGAAGTAAGGGGTGAGAACCTAAGGTTTTCAGCAGGGTACTACACAGGAATCCTAAGGGTTTCCGCAGCCTAAGTCTAAGACTTCGCGCAGTTAGGTCGGTAAGTCATACAAACAAGTACAAGCAAGTATATAGCAGAATAGTAAACAAATACAAAGTATAAGAAGTAGAGGTAAATCATAATCACAGATAAATGTAGCAACCAAGTATGATGCATGCCTTGTCCTATGCATGCCATGAGCTTATGCGTCGGTTGACTACCCATAACCCAATGTTATCTAGGAACTTGTCCTAGATATGGTTTTTCAATTTGTGTCCGTTCGTGCATACATATCGATGTGGTTAAGAATACCACCAGTTCGTGACAATAGGCAATCGTTGCAAAGCCAGATGCCATAATATACACACAAAGCGGAAATAGAATTTTAGCAGTCAGTGGGTAATATACGCCTCCAAACAACCTCAAGCACCTTGGGGTTTACAGTTCTTTTTTCATAACACATCTCAATAAAATTTATCTCTAAGGAACTTCTCTGCCCTTCTTTTTGAAAACTTGTGCCCAGTTTCTTCTTAAAATGTCTGAGTCTTATCACATATTTTACTATTTTTCTCTTGGTATTTTTGTATGTTTCCAATTGTACTCTTTTTGTACATAACTTCATTTTTATAGTTTTCTTTAGGCTTTTAGTGACGCTTTTATCATTAGTGTTATTACTTCACCACTTTACCCTCATTTTTTTCTAAAAGACCGTCTTACCCTTCATTAAGTTAATTTATAATTTTTAATTTGACTTTATGCCAAAAATTGCTAATATACCCCTAAGTATTCTAGTTTTATCGTTTAACCTTATTTAACGTCAAAATGTTACCGGATTAATCCTAGTATTTTTTTATGACCAAATTATCCGTAATAATTTTAATTAAAGCCAATTATACTCTTAGGGACCTAAAAAAATATTTTATTCTTTATTAATTTATTTATGTATTCTAATTATTACTTTTTACCGTTTAATTTCTAATTTTTACTAAAACTTTTATTTAGTCTCGAAACTTTATTGTAATTATAATTTTGATCCAATTAATTTATATAATTACTAATTTATCCTTGATAATACTAAGTGCAGAATTTTACTTATTTTTCACTTAGATTACATTTTTAACCCTTTTTTTATCCAAAAATGACCATTACACCCTTTTTACTTTTGCATCTTTATTCCATAAGATTAAAATCAGTTTTCTAACCTCTTTTTAACCCTTATACACATGACTTTCATGATCATTTAGTGACTAAATTTTTAGGGGTGCAATTTTTTTATTTTTATCCACTTTTAAAAAATTTAGTTATGATGCAATTATAAAAGGATAAGTTATGAGAGATGTAAAGCACCACAATTTAAAGTACATCAATCCTTTTCTTTATATATATCTAAAATCTCCCTATTTATTCCAACGGCTGATATTCACAAAATTGCTGACATCAATCCTACAATCGACAATTTGTGTGTACGTATACGAGTGATATGGTTATGGACACTATCAAGTTACGGAAATTCTTCATTGCCATACTCAATTGAGATGGTTTGACTCGATGAAGACGCGAGTTTTCTACTAATATCCTTTTATCCATGACTCCAAGGTTATTTATTTATTTATTTAAATTAAAGTCTATGTACATTGGATTAGATATTAAATAAGTCTATATTTAACTTTTTCTTATGTTATTTTATTTTTTAAGCAGGTATCGAATAAAGTTTGGTGTCACTGATGATTCTGATTGTGCATGTTATGTAGTCTTTGACAAGGTGGCAAAACAAGTTTTGGAAGAGAGCTGTGTAGAGATACTTGATCCACTCTTATTGGTAAGATCTAACCAATATTTATTTCTAAAAGCATTAGTGAAGATATTTTTATTGATACTTTTTATATTATTTAACATGGTTTTTTTGTACAGAATTTGTTGCTTGAATTCTCCATTGAAGTTGCGGCCAATGATGAATCTGATTGTTGGAAAGTGCTATTACCCCAACTAAGTGACTATCCTCGGAGTCGGAAAATTCGAAGGTGGAAGGAGATACCTCAACTTGCAAGAAGATCAAGATTGAGAAAGAAACTTGAGAATTTGGATGCACATGTTTTGGAATCTCTTTTAGAGTCTATCTAATAGAATAATGCCAAGCATATGTTTGTTTTGGTGGAAACATTGTCTTTTCTTGAGTTGTTATTTTTCTTTTGGTTCTTTTCGATTTTTATGTTTGGAATTTAGAATTTTTTTAAATATAAATTGAAGTTATTTGGTTATTACTTGTGGTTTTATTTTTAATTTGATTTTCACCGCTGATATTCTGATAATTTTTAATTTAATATTTGATGTCATAAAGTTATAAATTTCTTCTTTGAACTATTGTTGATACAATTAAGTTAGTTATTAATTTTTAATGTATACTTATTTAAAAAAAATCTAATTATATTTTTAATTAAAGTATTATGTTTATAATTTTAAATTTAAATTCAAATATACTTTTTTTAATTTTTACGTAAGTAATTGGGTTTGAGAATATTTTTTAAAAATTTATATAATTTATAAGTTAGTATGCTAATTACAAAGGATTATAATAAAATAAATAGAATTATCAGTCTTATTAAGATGTGAAATTATTTAGACTATTTAAAAAAAATGTAATACTGTTTAAATTTTAGAAAAAGTATAATAAAATTAATACTGTTTATGATGAAACTAAAAAAATTATTTTTAAATTAACAAATTTCTATATTCCTAATAGACAACGGACGTTTGATTAGAAAATTTTATTTAAAAATTTAAAATTTATACTAGCTAATTAGAAAATTCTATTTTAAAAATTTTAAATTTGAATTTCTAATACTAATTTCTAATTAAGTAAGTTTTTAACCATTTCAATTTTTAAATTTAAATTTTTTTACTTGCCACATTTATAATTTTTTATTATTATCTTTTTAGATTGTCTCTCCACAGTAGAAATACTTTCATCTTTTTCTCTCTTTTTAAGTATTTTTTCTAAATTTACGTAATTTATAAGGTTATTAATTTTTAGATTGTATTTAATTTTATTTATTTTTATCGATAAATAATAGGATTGATACTATTTATGACGAAACTAATAAAAATTATTTTTAAATTAACAAATTCTTATATTCTTAATGAATAACAAACGTTTAATTAAAAAAGTTTATTTAAAAATTTTAAATTTGTACTAGCTAATTAGAAAATTCTATTTAAAAATTTGAAATTTAAAACTCTAATACTAATTCCTAAAGTGGCTTCTTAGCCGTTTTGATTTTTAAATTTAAATTTTTTTATTTGTCACATTTATAATTTTTTTTCCATTTACTTCGTTTACATTGTTATTTTTTAGATTATAACGATAGAGGTACTTTTATCTTTTTCTCTCTTTTTACTTATAAGTTGTTCATTTTCAATCTCTTTAACTATAAGTTGAATTTACTGATCGTGAGATTAAACTTATATTTATTTGAAAAAAGATACTTTTGTAAAAAAATATATATTATTTTCTGAAAAATATGTTTACGTAATTAAATAAATGAGAATAAAAAAGAAATTAAAGCAGCCATTGAAAATAAAATCTGTGCGATTTACATAGACATAGGAAGACACTAATTTCATATTCTATTTGGTAAGTTAGACATGAGAAAAAATTGTAAAAAAATTAGTGTCTCAAGTTAAAAATTAGTATTTCAGCATTTTAGAGAGACACAAAATACATGTTTTTAATGGGTGTTTGTGTACGACTATGTCTTTCATCATTTTTGTCTCAATAAACAAACACCATACATGTACTCCTGTGTACTTCTGTGTCTATGTTTTGATTGATATGTGTACTACTTTATTTTTTTAATAATATAAAAAATTTGATAATAAAAATGTATTATGTATAATGTATATATATATTTTTAATTGGTTAAAAAATTTATTTATTTGATATTTTTAGGTATATATTAAAAGATGCAAGAAGTCCAAAGAGAAGTAAGATTATATTGAAGAGAAAATTGATATTAAAAGACAAAAAAAATACAAAGTAAAGTACAATTCAAGGTAGATTTCATATAAAAAATAAATTAATTATTTTATCATTTTTGTTTTTAGGTTTGAATAATATATTTTTTATTTGGTATTTTTAAGTATGTCAGTTCTATATATTTAGTTTTTATTAGGTATACAAAATAACTAACATGTCATGAGTATTTTGGTCGAATGAAAGTCCATAAAATACAATATTTTCTATATATTATTTAGCTGTTGACAAGTAATAAATTATTAATTTACATTGTCTTCGTAATATGTTACTAAATTTGTTTATGAAAAAATTACAGGAAATTCAAGTGATAGTTCCAATGGTGTGCATTTTCAATCGGTATTGTCGAACATTACAAATAGTATTAATACAGATTTATTTTTGGATGATTTTTTTTGGAACTTGCTTATGGGAATGTACATACACTTTATGTATTTTGATTTTCCTACTATTTATTCAATTATAAATTTTAACAGAAAATATGTTCAAAACTAATATCTCGAGTTATCTTATTAGGTAATAACCCAACACCACATTGATCAAGGTCTCCAACTACTAATCTACACTCTATAGATAAAAAAAATGATGTTCCAATATTAGTGATATTAGTAATTCGGGTATCACACATGAAGCATATGATAGTCCATGTCATCAGATAAGTCAACAACATCTTCAACAAACATCAAATAATATCTATCAGTTATTATGTTAATATGTTTTTATTACTTAAAGACCAAACATTTAACTTTTTAATTGGTCTATTAAAAACAATCATTGGTATATGCTAAATAATTATTATAGATTCATTGGAGTACACAAATCGAATTAGATTGCAAAGGGATGTAAGACTGAATAGGGAGACTATGCTACTTCAAAAGAGAGATGGTAAGATAAGCATGATAAATTGTAATTATCACAAAGCTAAAATTTTACTTATTTTATCTTTAATACTACCTTCATAATATATATTCATAATTCAGCTGATTCAAATATTTAACATATATTTATTTTTCTTTTTTTATAATATAAAGTACTTGATGTATTATCTCTAATGATTACAGAAGCAAGTACGTTTAATTCAAATTTAGATACTAAAGAATTAGAAGAAGTGTGCATAGCTGAAAAAAAAGACACCTGATACAAAGAGAAACATTTTTGAAGGAATTGACTACAAATCTTTCAAAAAATTTTCAAGAAGTTGAGGATATTATTGAAAATACGACTATTTTAGATGATTCTGTGCAAATTTAATACCCAGCCATATTCAATGTTGCTGAGAATACTGGTAATTTAAGAAGTAGCAATATCAGCACTTTATTATTTACTATTGTTATGCTTTTTATAAACAAAAAATTATCGTTTAGTGTTCAAATTTTAAAATTCAAACTAAGATATGGTTATATATTATAATTTTTGTATTTGAACATTGATTTATTGTAAAACTTAAATCTTGAGGTTGGCACAATGAAATTGTATTATATGATCTCATCTTTTTAATCCATAAATATTATACTTAACATGGTGAAAGAAAGGTATATTTTTATATAAAGTATTTGTTGTAAATATAACTAAAACAATTTATTATCTTGGTGATTATTAGATGTGATAGATATTGGTGATCCAGAATTTTTTGTCGGCATTGCGACGCCGTGATGTGGTATGAGGAGAGATCAGAGAAGTCCAAAATAGGATTCAATTTTGAGTTCTCAATATGTTGTATGCGAGGGAAGGTACAACTGCCATTTTGAAGCACTTGATCGGACGCTCAGGAATCTTATGTCAGTTACCGATCAACATAAGACACATCAACCATTTGGTGGTAAGATTGTTGTTCTAGGAGGTGATTTCAGACAGATACTTCCGGTGATTCCGAAAGGAAGTAGACACGATATATTAGCATCCGCTATTAACTCATCCCATCTGTGGTCATTTGTAAGGTTCTGAAACTGCATATGAATATGAGGCTTCTAATGTCTTCTTCAGATCAAGATGAAGATGAAATGAAGATATTTGCTAATTGGATACTTGATGTTGGAAATGGAAATATTGGCTCTGTTGTTGGTGATGAATCAGAAGTTGAAATTCCAGATGATCTATTGATTACAACTACTGATGATCCTCTCTCTCATTTGGTAGACTTTGCATATCCAAATTTGTTGCAAAACATGTCAGATTACAGGTATTTTCAGAGTAGAGCAATTCTTGCACCCACACTTAAGAGTGTCGAGAAGGTAAACGATTTTGTCTTGACAATCTTTCCAGGGATGAAAAAGGAGTATTTGAGCTCTGACACAACATGTCAAGCTGATGAGAATGAAGATGTAAAACAAGAGTGGTTCACACCAGAGTTTCTAAATGACATCAAATGTTCGGGACTACTCAATCACAAGTTGACTTTGAAGCCAGGAGTCGTTGTAATGCTACTGTAAAACATAGACCAGACTTCAGGTTTTTGCAACGGGACAAGATTAATAGTTAACAAACTTGGCAGCAACGTAATTGGAGCGACGGTAGTGACCGGTAGAAATATTGGAGATAAAGTGTACATTCCAAGAATGAACTTGATCCCTTCAGATTCAGGATTGCCATTTAAGTTCCAACGGAGACAATTTTCATTAACAGTATGCTTTGCAATGACCATTAACATGAGTCAGGGTCAATCATTATCACATGTACGGCTTTATTTGCCAAAATCAGTGTTCACCCATGGACAACTTTATGTTGCTTTGTCAAGAGTTAAGAGTCGCAGTGGCCTCAGGGTTTTAATTCTAAACAAAGACGGCAATCCAAAGTCATCAACAACAAATGTCGTGTTCAAAGAGGTTTTTAATAATATTTAGGTAAGAATAATATTATTTTCATTTTAATAGCATGTTATGATTTTACACTTTTGTACAAATCTTTACTATAGATATAACTAATTTATCTATAACTCTTTTTTCAAATTTGAAATGAAATGTGTAACAAGGAGCACAACATCCAATGATTTTCTAATGAAGTTAGTAAGATACTAGGTTGTCGATAAATTTTTATTAGCTTTTTGATATAAAATTTAGGGTAAAATTAACATGCTATTATTACAGTTATATATGTTCTTATTTTTTTATCTCCCTCCTTATGGTTCAAGAATATTATAAACTTCGAACTCTTCTATTCATATTTTACTTTGAATAAAGATAAAACAACATATTTAACACGTTTATTATATAACGATGATGATAGTGTTATACTAAATTTAAAAAACATATGATTATAAAATATTATTTTTAATTTAACTCATCAAATTTAAATATAAGCCCGTGCATCGCACGGGTTTAAAACTAGTCTATAGACAAAAAGGAAAAATTTTTTATAAAAAAATATGTGTCCACCTTCCCAACCGTGTCCATTATTATCCTTTATAAAAGAGTTAACACAAAAATATAAAAAATTATCCTGGAGACAATGTGTCCAGTGTCCATGTCTTTTTCTCCAAACACTTTTTAAATATTTGTTGTCCATGTCTCTGTGTTCTGTCTTCGAAAACAAACGCTATCTAAAGGACTTCTCTGCCCTTATTTTTGAAAACTTGTTCCTGGTCCCTTCTTAAAATGTCTCAGCCTTATCACATATTTTACTATTTTCTCTTAGTATTTTTGTACATTTTCAATTTTACACTTTTTGTACATAACTTCGTTTTTATAGTTTTTTTAGACTTTTAGTGACGCTTTTATCACTAGTGTTATTACTTCACTATTTTATCCTCATATTTTTTTTTCTAAAAGACTTTTTTATCCTTCATTAAGTTAATTAATAATTTTTAATTTGACTTTATGCCTAAAATTACTAATATGCCCTTAAGTACTCTAGTTTTACCGTTTAACTTGATTTAGCGTCAAAATGTTATCGAATTAATCCTAATATTTTTCTATAACCAAATTATCTATAATACTTTTAATTAAAGTCAATTATACTCTTAAGGACTTAAAAGAATATTTTACCCTTTATTAATTTATTTATTTATTCTAGTTACTATTTTTTACCGTTTTACTTCTAATTTTTACTAAAATTTTTATTTAGTCCCAAAACTTTATTGTAATTATAATTTTGACCCAATTAATTTATATAATTACTAATTTATTCTTGATGGCACTAAATTTAGAATTTTACTTATTTTTTATTTAGATTACATTTTTAACCCTCTTTTTACCCAAAAAATAACCATTACACTTTTTTTACTTTTACACCTTTTTTTTATAGGGTTAAAATCAGTTTTCTAACCTCTTTTTAACCCTTATACACGTGAATTTCATGATCATTTAGTGGTTGAATTTTTAGGAGTGCAATTTTTCATTTTTATCCACTTTTAGTGACTCTTAAGGTTTGAAACTTAAATTCTAAATGCTCCAAATAATTTTAGTAATTTCATAAAATTTTTAGAGGCAAATTTACTTCATATATCACTCAAATAACAGTCCAAAAATAGAGAAGCATTACTGAATTTCCAGAATTAAGAATCAAATATAAAATCACCACAAAGTAGTTCATATGAATACCGAAAACAAGCACAAACATACTCTATCTAATTTTAACCCTTACCTCTTATGTAATTCAGTTATTAAGCCTTTCACACACTAGAAAATATGCACACAAGGGAAGAAGCACGGATGGTTATGGTGCAGTTTCGTTTTTTGGCCGAAAATATCACAAAAACATCGAAATTTAACCACTTTTTGCTCGAATCTCTCCAAACTTTCCATCTTTTCTCACATAGCTTCAAGTCTTCTTGTCAAAAGGAAGATGTGTCTCCTTAACAATTTTACTATAAGGATCTCCCACCCAAAATTTTTTAGTCTTTTCATGATGGTCTCATTCACTTTGAAGTTATAAATGCCTTCAACTTTTTCAACCTTAATCTCATTTTCTTCTTCTGCATTATCTCCTTGTTGGTTATCTTCCATTGTCCCCTCCTCCTTAGATGAAGAGTTGATATTATCTTCTATAACAGTTGCATTTTTCTCTCTCTTGATAGTTTTATTGAACAATCTTCTTTTATTGGTACAAAAAGTGTACGAAGAGAAATTTTTTTTTGTTATTATACACTACTAGACACCCTTCACTCATACACACTAAAGTAGCGTTTATTTTGATGTATTGAGACAGAGATTGAGAGATTGAAACTCAATATTATGTTTGTTGGTTTAGAGACTGGTACTAAAATTTCTATTTCTGTTTCTAAAATTTCAGTATTTTAGTACCTCCAAAAAGTGAGAACACAAGGAATTGAAATTTTAATAACATTTTATACCTAAAATACCCTCATTTTAATTAATTAATTCTAATTTTACCTTTTGTACAAATTAAATTAGAATTTCATTCTTGTTTTAATTTTTGTCTCCCACTTTGTATCAAACAAAATACTAAAATTTATTTCAGTCTCTATCTCTCAATCTCAGTCTTTCAATTTCTATCTCTCCACCAAGCGCTACCTAAAAATTCTTAAAGTACATATAATTTTAGTTGGGATTTAAACTCGAATGCAGCATTATACAAATATGTGATCTGGCCTCCTCTGCTAAAGAATTCTAGCCGTTGATTTAGAGCATTGTTTTTTTTTGTTTCTCACGGTATCCTCCAACTCGGCAGGTCAAGGACTAATCCGTCGCGGTACTGAGCTCCATTTAAGGGTTTGTCGCTGGCCAATGGATTGCTGCATACACAAGGCGGGATTCGAACTCCCGACACTTGCTTAAACAGACTAGTGAGCTAACCACTAGACTAACCCAAATTCTCTTGTCTTTACGTTTCTTATGCTTTTAAGTTGAGAGGCAATTCTGGACATACGAGGCTAATACCCAATTCAAAAAAATATTAAAACCCAAAACATAGAAATTCTACAATTGTGGGCTTCGGCCCTATAATCCATGACCACAAAAAAAAAGAAAGTCTACAATTGTTGCCGTCACTATTGTTTTTCTTATCAGCCGTTGACGTTGGGAGAAGGAAGAGAGTGGAGGCTTGACTGTTGTAGCGTGACTAGCCAGGGCTTTCAACCGAATCTGCACCTTGCAATTTATGCCTTGGTTAGTACCAGTGGGTGACGTAAGCCGAAAACCCCCCTTAAACCCCTTTCCACTTTGAAAAGCATACACACATACTCTCTCTCTCTCTCTGCAAAAACCCTAACTGAATGAAATGGATGAACCAAATGAAGCACCAGAAAACCGAGAACTCTACGCACTCCTCAACTTGTCTCCAGAAGCTTCCGATGAAGAAATCCGCAGAGCTTATCGCCAATGGGCGCAAGCATATCACCCTGATAAATACCAATCCCCTCACGTATGCTTCTTTTCTATCTCTCTTTCTCAGCTGTTTCTTTGTTGTTTTGCAATTCCTTCTCAATCCGTTACTTGTTTTGGTATTTTCCTCTCTCAGATGAAAGATATTGCTACGGAGAATTTTCAACGCATATGTGAGGCCTACGAGATACTGTCAGATTCAAATAAGAGGCAAATATATGATATATATGGCATGGAAGGTGTGAATTCTGGTTTGGAGCTGGGTGCGACTTTGAATAGAGCTGAGGAGATAAAGGCGGAGCTGGAGAGGCTCAAGAGGATGAAGGAACGGGAGAAGATGGCCGCGCATTTTCGATCTTCGGGTACAATTCTCGCCAATATGTCTTTGCCACACTGTCTAAATGGTGATGGCCTCTTCAGAGGGTAGGCTGTTGCTGTTGCTCTGTTTCATCATAGTTTTTCCTTCTATTTTCTCATCACTCTAAATCTGGTTGGTTAAGTTTATAAAATTATTGATTAGGATAATAAGATTCAGTGAAAGAACCACTGAATAGCACAATTGTGGAAAATGAGACTGGAAAATATAGCTGATGTTGTTATTACTGACTGTAATTTGAAACCTTGAAACGTGTGGTTGATTTAACTTTTTTCACAATGCTAACACCTTTCTAAGCATATCTGTTGCTCATTGCAATTTGTGAGTTTAGAAACTGCCTTTATGATTTTCATCTGACTGTTAACATAATTTATTATGTTTCTGAGTACCAGAATGGCCATGACAAGCGAAATTCAGTCTGACTTATCGAAGCGTGATGCTATTACAATTGGTGGCAATTTAGCAGTAGATGGAAATGAAGGTGGTGGAGCTGCCACTGCAGTATTCAGGCATCAAATTTCTGAAGCTTCCTCAGTAGAATTAGTGGCTTCAGCTGGTTTACGTGCACTAGTTGGAGTGCAAGCATCTCGGTCTGTGATTTGCTTTCAAAAATCAAATTCTATAGTGCACTTTGATCAGTTCTGGTGATGCTAAGATGCTTATATGTTTGTTGTGCTTTGTATTTTAGTACTTTATCATCACACTCAGCTGCAACAATGGGCCTTGCGCTGTCTTTGCAAGATGGTTCGTTGAATCTTTCAAATTTATGGACCCGCCAATTGTCAGAAACTGCAAGTGGACATGTATGCTACTTTCATGGAATGATAAGTATTGTTTCAGGGAATTGAAATGAAAAACAATACATATCATTGTGAGGACATATTTTTCAAGTTGTAATATAAAAACACATGGAAACATCGTATATTCAATACTCTTAGATAGCCAAATCCCTCAAAAATAATGTCTTACTTGTACCAGAGTTTAGCTATAGTTAGGAAAACCTTTAGTGTTAAAGCGGAAAATTAGGCATTTTTTTCTCCACTTTAAGAATTTTGAAGCAGTTTTACAATCTACTATATTTCATAGCTTCCCTCTTGCTTACAGATACAGCTTGCTTTGGGAACACAGTCGTCTATAGCTGTCGGCTGGCAAAAGAAAGACGAGAGAAGGTCTGCTTCTGGGGAAGTAAAGGTACTTTTGTGTTTCCTGGTCTGCAAAATAAACTCGTCAAGTTGGATAGGAAGTTTTATTACCCTAAGCACAACCCGCTCTAATCATGTTAACTGAGTTAGCAAGTGATTATTTTGTATGACATTCAATTTGGAATCATTGTATCGTTATTTACTTACTCTTATTACTTAGTGCTAATTAATCTTATTGCAAATCTCCTCATCCTCTCAAAATGTAATAGAACTTTTTTGAGGTTTTGTTTATGTGAACTTTGGGTAAGGTATTATAAGGTAAAAAATTCATTATCAATAGTCGAGAAGTTGCACTACTCATGATTGTTTGAATGTAAAGGAGTGTTTTCATGTTCCATTTGGACAATAAACAACATACACACACGTATGGTTCACCGCTCTAGGATTTTGTTCAACTGGTTTTTAGAGTTGCATGATTAGTACTTTAGTAGTGGGTAGTGAACTAATTTATGCATCAATAGCATGCTTGTCTTGTAAAAGTAACAACTCTTATGAGCAGTAAAGAACTGAAGAGGTAGTTATTTGAATCACATCACTATTTGTCTTAGCTCCAACAGCAAGTATATTTACAATCTGGAAGTCACCTAAAACTGCTCATATTTAATTTAATTTCTGGAGGAACCTCTCTTTTGATGCATAAATGCAGTACCTCTAGGCTCTACACGAAAAATATGAAACCAAAATTACAATATCTCATGTGCTTCTGACTTTTTAGTGGCTTAGATTTTGGCTATTTCTGTATAAAAGTTTGGGACTTTTTTTTATTTTTATTTTTTGTCTTTTCCTATACTCAATTGACTTCTTTCAACCCAGTTTGGCACAGGTTCCTTTGATACATCAGTTCATTATACTCATCGCTTTTCTCCTAAATCACTTGGCTGCATTGGAGGAAGAGTAGGAAGGTATGCAAAATTTTATTGCACGTGGGTTTTGCCACTTTCTTGCTTTTGGTTTTGTTTAAGGAGAAAGTATCTCATGGCATCAAAGTTAGAATTTGATTATTGGATGCTCATTATGTTTAATGATATTCTTGGCAAAGGTTTTTGTTGTTATATCTTATGAAACCTTTGTTAAATATATATTCATAGATTTGATCTTGACTAGAATCCTTATTTTTTGTTTGATTATTGCCATTGTTTACTATGAATTGTTTGATGTATACCAAAATAGCAATGCAACATTCTTGTATGATTTCAAGTTTAAGCCACTCAATTTTTTTTGGTTGTCAACTATGCTAATGACCATTCAGACTGAGCATCAATTCAAGAACATTGGCAGCCAATATCCTAATTAGTTTAGATGTTGTCTTTTTTGACATAAAGCAATTTAACCTTGTAGTTCTTCCCTTGAGATTGAAGTTGGTGGTGGGAGGAAGATCTCTAAATTCAGCACCGTGCGCTGGTTGTATACAATAGGAATTCAGGTAAAGCAGTTAAGGAGAGCCTTTCCCCCCTGTTATAGTTTGCATCTCAACATCTACTGTATAAAATCAATTTTCTACCTTGCAGCTATATTCCATTTTTTCCCATCAGATTAATGGTTTCTTGCTTTCTACAATACCAATGGAATGAATGGTTTCAAAGATTTCTTTGCATATGTTTCTCCCCTCCTCATTTGTTTCTCGTGATTTAATAACAATCTGAAGTTAAATACAACTAAGCTAACTCGCCCCCCTGTTTTCAATTTGTTTATGTAAGCTATCTTAATATGCTTCTTACATTTTTCAGGGTATTTTCTGGAAATTTGAACTACATCGTGGGGGCCAAAAGTTGATTATTCCTGTAAGGACAGTCTTGGCTTTTTATGTGTATGGTCCCATAGATACCGGGCTTTGACCTTTTATTTAAATATTTTACACAACTACTCAGGTAGTCCAATCTAGGTAGACTTGTGCCCTCCCACTTAGAGAAATTAAGAACAAAGTTTTGTTTGTTATAAGCCATGCTTTTCTATATGGATTTCATTATTTGGCTAATGAATAAATATACATAAAAGTTTGCAGTAAGTTTTTTCTGTACACATACATATACTGCAAACTTTTATATATATATGTATGTGTACAGAAAAAACTTGCAACGGGCCAGTAAGGAAAGTGGATTAGTTGGAGGATAATAAAATGGAGGTAGAGAAAGACCTAGAAAAGCTATAGGTGAAATTATTAAATAAGATCTGTATATGAACGGTTTAGATGCAAAATTACAAATCCCAAATATGATCCATGGTATTCGAAGCGCCCTCAGTGAATGTAATGTAAGAGCAGACACCACACTTTTTTTTTTGTTTCTTTCTTTTTTGGTTTTTTTGGGGTGGGGGGGTGAATATATTGTAAGGGGGGAAAACTTAATATTAACAAATGAACTATTACCTGCAGATTTTGTTGACAAAGCATTTGAACCCTGTGTTTGCATCTGGAGCATTGGTGGTTCCAGCATCTATGTACTTTCTACTGAAGGTCAATAAACTTGACATTAATAATCAATATCTTTGTAGATTACATAGTTATCTTTTCTTTTCTATTTTTTGTTTTTTATTTTATTTATTTATTTTTTTCTATTTTTGGGTTGCTCCTTATACTATCTGCCTAGTGCCTAGTTATGCTACAGTCATAGATAATGTCATGTGTTATCTTAAGCTTCACTTCCAAGCATTTTTAGGCCTTACTTGCTAATTTTCACTATCTGGTATTTCTGTTATAGAAACTCTTTGGTAGAATTAAGATAAATAATTATTTTTCATCCAGTGTGACACAGGTTATTGTTTGGTTGATCAAACAATTTGATGATGTTTCCTTCATTTTGTATTTTTCTTTTAATATTTGAGTTCTGTGTTTTCAGAAATTCATCATTAAACCCTATTACCTTAGAAGGAATAAGCAGAAAGCTCTAGAGAAGGACGAGAAAACATCTTCACAGGTATACATATTCTCTAATATCTAGTATTGTTGATTTTTGTTTGCGACTATTAGCCTTCTCATCTCAAATATGCCAATGTCTCATTTGTTGTGTGATAGTGTGACAATATACGCACCCCAATAATTTTAGATCTTTGTGCAATGCGCTACACACCTTCGTCTGCTTGTTCATATGAGTAATTAATAATAGCTGGCGAGTTATAACATCCCATTAAATATTAAACAATTGGATAACAGCTGGGTTCTTGAATCTCTTGTATATCCCATATCCAAATATCTTTCAATAGTACAAAATACCTGATGACATAGAACTCTGTTGCACCAAATGTCTACTTGTAGCTTGCATTGTCCATGTGTTGAATAGTGGAACTTGGAAGAGACCAATATTCTTGAAAGCTTATGGATAAGATTCTTTGTGTGTTTTGAAAATAAAAAAGAGTCATTTCTCTTATTTATTCTTTTATGGAGCTCATACATTAATATACTACAGAAAAACGTAAAGATGATTCTTTTGAACCAGACATTCTTGTATCTCTCCCCTTTTGCAGAATTCCAATTGACATCCTGGTTAATATTTCCCCCTTTGGGAAATTAATTCTGCAGGTTAAAGAAGCAAGGGCAGCAGCAGAGAAAGCTCAGAAATTACAAGAAAATGTGGCTAACAGGAAAAGAAACAAGCAATTAGAAACAGGTGGACTGGTTATTATGAGAGCACTATATGGAAATGAAAGAGTTTTGTGCAACTTAAATTCGTCAAGTGAGACAAGTCTTGAATCAACTTCAGAAGTTATTGATGTCACCATTCCTCTTAATTTTCTAGTTAATGATTCTGGCCAACTCAAGGTATGTTTCTTTTCTGTTTTCTGCATGCTTTACAAAAATAATCTGATTGTTAGCTACAATGATTTATATTTGTCAATTTTTTTCAATTTTCCTGTCAACTTATCCACTTGAATACAGAGATTGCAGTAAGTATAGGGTAAAATGTGGAAAACTTCTTTTAGCTGACATGGCAAAACTGCAGATAGGATATCCTTTTTTTTTTTAAGGGTGCAAAGATGTGTGTTTTGTTATCATAAATGTCTTCTAACAATTCCTTAAGTAGATTACTGTGAGAGATGAAAGAAGCAACTATAACTCGTACTCTCATAGTGATCAACCGAGATGACACATCTTTCTAACAAAACTATTTGACCCTTTTCCAGTTCTGTTATTAGTACTACTAGTTATGGATCTTGTATGGCTATAATTTTCCATAAATAACACATAATATCATTGATGTCATATCATGATTTTGCCAACTGTGTTTTGGGATCCATATGGTTTATACATTTTGAGATTGCTAATCTTTTTTTATTAAATTCTGATTGTGCGATTGCTGTGTACCTTGGGATACTTGTGTGCGGGGCTTCTCTTATGATTTTGCGATTGGTTGATACAGCTTCATGAAGGTGTAAAAAAATCGGGCATCATGGGGTTTTGTGATCCTTGTCCAGGAGAGCCTAAACAGTTGTATATAGAGTATGCTTATGCTGGCAATGAATACAAGGTAATATTTCCAGATTTTTAGATAGTGTTCAACTAGTATTATTTAATAATTCTCTTGTATATGGTCGATGCAATGATACATGGGCTAATTCAAAATTGGAAGCAGGTTTCGGTTGGTGATTATGAAGAATTAATAATACCCCAAGGCGCCCACAGGATATAGTTATTATTTTCGGCATGAGGACTATTTTTACCCCATGCAGTTTTCCCTTCGATTACAACATTTTCTCCTGTTAAATTGAATGCAAGAGGTACCTTCTACAATTTTTGGGCCATTGGTACCTTCACTTATTTATATTTTTAATTTATTTATTGTTGTGCCCTTCTTTTTGTTACTCCCCCGAAAAAAATAAATTGTATAATAAGGTCATTTTAGGAGGTGATTGTAGAATTTCGTCAAGGCATTGCGCATTGCGCATTGCAGTATGTTACGCAGCTGCTAAATCACAATTTTGATTAGTGTTACTCTTGCTGATCGGCTACCCAATTTTATAATTTCACTCGAGGGAGGAAGTTCGATCCCATGAATTCATTGTTAGTTTTCATTTGGGTTTGTACTTAGTAGTCGTGACAATAACAACTGGGAATAAAAATTACAGTTGGCTCTTTGTGTTTGGGCTGGGACATTTGTATTATGTTTGTTTATATCGGTTACCGCAGTACTATTAGCTTTGACACTAACGATCGGGTTGCAACTCTGCAATTAAATCGCTTGCTCATGCAACTTCCAATTGGTCCGAGAGTGATTCTGATTGGGTGAATAATTTCTTTGTAAGATAAGCTTTTTTATTTGGGCGTTTTAGATAGTTATTGTAACAGGTTTTTAAATTATCAGAAACTAGATTAGCCTCTTAATCACAAAAAAAAAGAAAGAAACTAGATTAGCCTCCGGTAATGTATACTTGAGGTTGCTTTGTTTACACGAGTAAGGCAGAACAATACACCCAAGACATGGATATAATGAATAGATTGTAATGCGTATACAATATGCAAAAAATACTACTGTCATAGCAAGAATCTCTAATACATGAATAAAAATATGGTTATTATCAATAATTATGTATTAAATTATTTTTAATTAATAAAATAAAAAGAACTGCTATAAGAAAACTAATTTCACCTCACTACTATCATCACTCCACTATTGTTTTTCCAATCCTTCACTCTATGCCTAACCCTCGACCGCCTTAAGCAAAATAGAGAACAAATCTTAAAATCCACAACTTCAACATTTTTCATATATGGTAATTCATAATAGACCACTTTTTCGTATATGATACTACATAATTGAATGATAGCGTTGCATGTCAACTAAAACTAAATATTTAACATGATTTCCCCAACTTAAAATTCTTATAAATAAAACTATAAAGGCATGTGATTAAGTGATTATGAAAACTTGTTTCGCACTTATGAGTATTATGCCAAGGTAAAAACTCAGATGAAGTTGACTTCACGTGAAGTTGATACTTCAGAGTCGTTAGATGAAAATTTAGTCAAATCAGTCAAATTATCTAACGGTTCTCAGGTATCAACTTCACGTGAAGTCGACTATACCTAAGTTTCCACCCGCCAATTACTAGTATCTATGAACTTTTTATTTTTATTTTTTTTGTTAATTATTATTGACATCAAATTAAAATATGCAACATAGATAATTGTGATTTTATTAGATAGTAAATATGGAAATTGAGACATTTTATTTAAAAGACAACACACTTTTAGTATTGATGGTACATAAAAATCAAATTTATTTATTTTTATGTTATATATATATATATATATATATATATATATATATATATATATATATATATATATATATATATATATATATATTCAAGACATTATATATGGTTATATTTGTGTTTTTTTAGTATTATGTTTTTCTTAAAATATAGAATTATGAAATTCTTTTTATATTTCTTTTTGGGCTTATAATTGGGGTTGAAGCCCAAAATCATGTATAATCAATCATGGCAGAAAGATGTACTCCCTTTACTCGTACTTACAGCGAAGGAAATAGAGATGCCTAAATATCCCAGGAGAGTCTCAAAACTAACTTAGGGCATAACTTTGTGAATCAACTCACGAGGAACTAGCTCAAATTATCTTTAATGATGTCCGACGGATTTTAGTGTGGTTTGGATTGATTTATTTAATCCAAAAAAAAAAAAGATTTTTTATTAAAAATAAAATATTTTTATTAAGTTTTAAATAAATTTGAATATATTTTTTATTCTTATTAAAAAAATAAATTATTCACTTTTTTAAGTCAATAATATTTTACTTTTAAGAAGAACAAAAGTAAAAAATATATTTAATTATTTGAAAATTTTTTAAAAAAATTATTTAAATATAAAATAACTTTTCTTTATTATTTTTTTAAAAGATAAAAAAATAAATATTTGTTTTATCTAAAGCCAATTCAATAGTTCTTAAATGTCTTGAAATGTAGTTTTGTAACCTAGTTTTGTTTTTTCTTGGGCTTTTAGCCCTGTTATTCACATAAAAAAGATGGCAGGAAAGATGCATGAACAGTGGAACCGGTTGCGAATAGGCAATAGCCACTGGAAGTTCAAACAAATGAGGGACCATGGAATTTGAATATTTGATGGAGCACGATTCTTTCTTGTTTACCTGTATGGATCAATGAGGAGAGGTCGTTGAGTGGTGTGGTTGTTTGACACGTGGCAGAGGTCTTACAATAGTAGATGAAAGCTGCATCCAAAAGTCCAATCGAATCGATCCAGTGAGCTGAGTTTCAGGAAGAAATGATGGCGGCGGCAAGTTCCTCATGCGTTTTCTGTGAGATCGCCACCAGATCCACCGCCACCACTCTTCTACACTCTGTACATCTCTCCTCTCTCTCTCTGGATTGTGATTTATGAGTTGAATCTGAGTATTAAAAAATTGCAGGACGATAAGGTTGTTGCTTTCCAAGACATTAGGCCTTCTGCTTTCAGGTACACTACCTCTGTTGATTACTCGATTCTCAAATCTCAGAGGTTACTAATTCTTTTTTTTTTTTTTTAGGCATTACTTGGTAATCCCTGTGCAGCACATTCCTACTGTGAATGATCTCCAAAGGAAAACTGAAGACTATGCTTTAGGTAAACAAGATCACTCGTAATCTCTAATCACTTTCAATTTCAAGTTCTTTATTTTATATGCCATGAATCATTATTATTCAACAGTGACTCACATGTTAGAGGTTGGGAGAATGCTATTACTTAGAGATGCACCTCACTCTAACCACCACAGGTACTTCCACCACCTCTAGTGTTATTATACTTGGTCTAATTTACATTCAAGAGTTATACCGTAGTAATAATAGTTGGGAGATTGAATGTATGTATTTCTTTATTGTAATTTGAATTACTCGTACTCATCAATCACATTGTGTTATAAACCCATTTTTGTGTGTTCATATACAAGATTATTCCATTCTTAAAAGAGTTACATATTCGGTTTTTAATATGCTAGTAAAAACATGAGGTTAACTTGACCTGAAGTTAGTTGCTGTAGTTAAAAAGAAGCAAAACATGACCATGTGATTGTTTCTGTTACCTTCTTTTTGATAGATTTGGCTTTCATCAGCCTCCCCTGAATTCTGTTAACCACTTACACCTCCATTGTTTGGCGCTTCCCTATACACCCAGGTATCTCTTCATCTTGTTGATTACTATTTTGCATAAACAGCTCGCACTGCATAGATACTAAAACCTTTTTCCACTTTCGAGCTTAAGCAGATGGAGATTCATAAAATACATGCCTTTAGGACCAATTGGCTTCATAGAAGCAGAGAGATTTCTGGAAAAGATAAAGCCATAGCCCACAGGTTCCCTCAAAAAATATAAATGAACGTGGAGTACTTGATTGTTCTTTTGCTATATTTTGCTTTTTCCCTCTTCGGAAACATGCTAGATATAGGATCAAATTCAAAATTAAATCTGTTCAATTTTTTTATCATTAAAGTGTGTAGTAACAATTATACTCCACTTTGACCTGTAGATCATAGTAGATGATATATAAATATGAATAAGAAAAGGATTACACTTGCCTAAACCCTAAAATCCTAGATCTGAGATGCTCTTTGTTGTTAATATGCTAGCTTTGGCTACTTTTTTCTGGTTTCAGAAGGGAGCATACAATGCTTTGATAAAGAATACGCGTTTTAGTGGTTTGCTTACCAGCAATTTTTTAATAAACCTTTCCAAATAAAAGAACTTTCTACTTTGTGGATTTTGTCTTAAACAAAATCACTTAGCCAGTCCTCATTTAATGGAATTGGAGAACTTTGGGATGTCCATTACAGTTAGGCATTATTTTATACGGTATAGGTAAGTAGGTAATACTTATAGCATATTCACAGCATATTTTTCTGCTGGGAAAAAGCATTTGGACCCAAAGATCATCTAGTAAATAAGATGGATTAATTGAGAAATATTTTTTTACATGTATATAAATAATTTTTTTAGTGACATTCTTGTTGATGTTGATTTTTTTTTAAATGTGTTACAAATATAATCAATTTGATAGATAGTGATAACCTGATGGTTGAATTAATAAAAATTATATGCTAGTGTAAATGTGTGAAGTTTTGTATTAGTCTCGATAAATATTTGCTTGTGCTGTGTGGTTTGCCACTTTTAATTATTGTATTAAAATTTTATAAGTCTTTTATAAGTGTAAACTATTTTTATCTTCCAAATTATTTCTCTGAGTTTGGTCTACTTAATTTTAATACAATGTTAAATCTCATCCTATAATACTATCGAGACATTCTGCACATATTCAATTGGTCTAATCTCACATCAAGTGATTGTCTATTTTAAGTGTAAGAGAGTATTAGAGTTTAACAGTTTTTATATGTACCAAGACAACTCTTGTTTCTTGAGTTAATTTTGAGTTGTGTGAGCTCCAGTGAATTTAACATATTGTCTCAGGCTCTCATTTTCACATTATAACAACAGCCATCTCTATCAACATATTTGTATCTAATGAATAAATACATGTAATGAGTGTGTGTATTGTATATTGAAATGGTACATATTTTTAAGGTTAACTATTTTGTAAGTAGGTGGAGTAATGAATGTATAGTATTATAACATGTACTCTAGTTAGAATGCATCAGTTAATAAATAATAAATAAGTCACATTTGACACTGGTACTAATGAGTACTGTACAAAAATAACAATTAACATACTCCATTGCATGGATATATAGTAACAAATTGAGGACTTTGTAGTAAATATGCCTTCATGGATTCCTTGGCTGAACTGAATATAGACTTTGTAGTAAATACACCTTCACAGCCTCACAGGTAACTTGGTTGAACTGAATATACACGTTCCCTATTCAATGCCTTGCCATAATATTTTTGAAGATATTTTGCAATGCTAAACAAACAAGTCAGCTCAATCAAAATCTCATAAATAGCACCCTCCCCCGGCTCCCACCTGATTAAAATAAGATTGCATTTAGGACGGGCATGCTGCTTTTTGGTTTCACAAGAAACAAAACATGGATAACCACTTAAGTCATTGAGTTCAAAATAATATATAATAAAAAAACAATTACCAACAGCTGTGATAGAAGCATCTAGAAAATAATTGTCAATAGAAACATCTAGAAAAGAAAAATAAACAAAAAAAAGGGAAGGGGTATAACTTGTTAGTAAAATTCTTTCGCCGAGACGAAACTATCCAAAATATATGGAAATTTAGTGATTAAAAGTTAAAACATCATGAGTTGTGGGCAGTATTATAATATTTTATTGTTACGTAAACAAAGGATTTGGCCCAATATTATTTAATGCGGGAAATGACTTCAAGACCATCCAAAATGACCAGATGAGTTGGATTAAGTCGAGATTGGCCTACACAATAATTGATTCTTAAAAGCTTGTGAATTGTCTATATATTCACCTACATCGCCGAATCCCTTTCTAGTCGTCCTCTACTACCCTTGGAAGCATTATAAATTAAATTTTTAATCTAGTTCCTATACTTTGTAGCAAAAATTCCTCATCTTCTTAACCCCTTATAAATGCTAGTTGACATTTTTGGGCAGAAGCAAACAATGGATATCTACTTTATAGGATTGGTGTACCATCCAATTCCATCCATTAGGTAATGAGTCAATAAACATTAGATGCCTTTCGGTCTTTCATACTGTATGGCCAAAGCAGCCAATCTTGTGGTTGTGTTATTCTGCTGTTGACCACATTAGCATCACAAGAATTATAAATAATAATAAGTTCTTTAATTTCAATAGCTGTGGATACCAAATCCAACTATAATGAAAGGAAAGAATGGATATTATACTCACATAACATAAGCTTTAGTGGAACCAAAGCGTGAGGAACTAAAGCAAGGGAAAACTATATGTTATTAGACTCAAATGGCTAACCTCCACTAATGCAATGAAAGCGACCCAATTAAGTTGGTAGGACGCATATATAGCAATTTTAGAAGCCATTATTTGCATCTCCGCGTTGAGGGTGTAGGGTGTCTATTATTTTAGTTACATTATGTGGTGTGTCTCTCAATCAATGGCTTTAGACCACTCCATGATGATCTTGACGGGTTTAATTTGTTCGATAACTAATATTATATACGTGTTTTTAATGATGCTTCATGCTTGTTAGTAGAACAATTTATTCCTTGTGAATGATACCTCGCTTTCAATGATATGATTCATCCTTCTTTTTTTTTTCTTTTTTTTTTTTTGGTAAATATGTTTTCGTCATTTGATGTGTTATATTCTCGTTTTTATCTTTTGTCTACTCTTCTCATTTGTACACATTCACTGTATAAAAAAATTGCATTAAAATTAAATAATCATGTTATATATACATCAAAAATAAAATTACCTAATTAATTATTTATATAAATTATATGTTAAAATATAAAATATATTAAAAATATGTAATATATATAATAATTAATTTAGTCATTAATTTTTAGAATGCACAGTATTTAAAAAAATATTAGATAACCAATTTTTTTTATTATTCATGTATAGTTATATTCATTTAAAATTAATAATAATTAAGAACTGTTAGGCGATGATTTAATCAAACTTATTAAATTTTTACCTTATAATAGAATTAATAATGATTTTTTACTTTTTATCATTAAAAATATTAACCGAACATTCTTTTCAAAAATCAAATTCTAAAATAAAACACCTAACAAAAGGTTATTGGAAAAAAAAATGAAAAGGTCGGCAGGGAAGACAAATTTTGAAATGGAATGGAAGAAAAGTTGATTTTGACCAATATACGTCATTAGGTTAAGTTAATACAAGAAAATAATTGAACTCTGACCCTGATTGACTTGATAACTACGTCGCTTTGAGAGCTTTCTCTGTTCTTTGCAATCTTGCTAGACGCCTCCAATGCATTGGTTCGCACATCGCAGTCAATTTTGACGTTGATTGCATTTTCCACGTTTCCTTTTATTTTACCTTTTATTTTATTTATTAGTATTTCGAAAAATAAACAACTAAAAATAGTGAGTCTTTCACTTATCTATGAGAATAGGACTTTAACCTAATCAATGAAAAGGCTAAACATCATTTTGTACAGTTTAGCCATGCTTTTCAAAAATTAATTCATCACAAATGCTGATTAGCATTTTTCAACTGAAGCATGAAATTTGGATTTAGTTAATTTAACTATGCCAAGTGGCCAATTGAAGTATTTTTCTTCTTTTGAAAAACTTTTAGCATTCTTTGGATTGGAAAATTGGAACCACCAAAGGAAGGTGAAAACAGCAATTCAAAAAATGACTGTCCTAAACAAAACCTGTTGGCAGCAAAACCATCAACAAAATAGCTATCACCCTCCCACATTAACATCAATATACTTACACCCTTAAAAGACATTAAAGTATTATAGTATATCACTATTGAATATTGATTGCAGGTTTAAATTATTCAATTAATTGGGATAATAACATTGTCCTAAGTCCGCAGAAGCGGCAACTTCGTACCATCACTAATGAATTCCATTATAAAACCCGTCCTTCTCGTAAGTCTGAGTCTCAATTAATTTGAAAATCAAAATTTCATTCTCTGCCTGAAAAGTGAAAAGCAATGGCATCTTCCGCAAGGAAGCTTGAGCTTCTCTGGTTCATTCTTATCTTCATTTGGGTTCCATCTTCATCATCACAGACACTTGTTATGCCCCTCACACATTCAATCTCCAAAGAGCAATTCAACAGTACCCACAACCTCCTCAAATCCACTTCCACCCGTTCCGCCGTCCGCTTCCACCACCAACGCCAACGTCATCGCCAGCACCAAGTTTCCCTTCCTCTCTCCCCTGGAAGCGACTACACCTTGTCCTTCACCCTGGGCTCTGGCCCGGCCCAGGCCCATCCCATAACCCTCTATATGGACACAGGCAGCGACCTTGTCTGGTTCCCCTGTGCCCCCTTCGAGTGCATACTCTGCGAGGGAAAGCCCAGCCCAGGCCCAATCAGGCCACCAAACATCACACGGGCCCACGCAGTGTCATGCCAGTCACCTGCATGCTCCGCGGCCCACTCCTCCACGTCATCATCCGACCTCTGCGCAATGGCACGTTGCCCCTTAGACGCCATAGAAACTTCTGATTGCAGTTCATCGGCGTGTCCGCCATTCTACTACGCTTACGGCGACGGAAGCTTAATCGCAAACCTCTATCGCCACACACTCTCTATGTCTTCTCTCGTTCTCAAGAACTTCACCTTCGGTTGCGCCCACACCACCCTCGGTGAGCCCACCGGCGTCGCTGGTTTCGGCCGTGGTTTGCTCTCTTTTCCGGCCCAGTTAGCCACCTTCTCTCCTCAGCTCGGTAATCGATTCTCATACTGTTTGGTATCTCATTCTTTCAACGGCGATCGAATTCGTCGCCCGAGTCCACTCATTATCGGCCGTCGCGACGGCGGGGACGAACACGGTGAGTTCGTGTACACGTCCCTGCTTCGGAACCCGAAGCACCCGTACTTTTACTCCGTCGGGCTAGCTGGAATCTCAGTCGGGAAGAGGGATATTCCGGCGCCAGAGATACTGAGAAAGGTGGACGCGACAGGGAGTGGTGGTGTTGTAGTTGATTCCGGGACGACGTTCACGATGTTGCCAGCGAGTTTGTATAACTCGGTGGTGGCTGAGTTCGACCGGCGAGTGGGGCGAATTCACAAGCGGGCGAGTGAGGTGGAGGGGAAAACGGGCCTGGGTCCATGTTATTACTTGGACACTGTGGCCCAGGTTCCGGCGGTGACGTTGCGTTTTGCGGGGAATGATTCGAGTGTGGTGCTGCCTAGAAGGAACTACTTCTACGAGTTTTTGTACGGTGAAGATGGAGCCACGACGAAAAGAAGAGTGGGGTGCATGATGCTGATGAACGGTGGTGATGATTCTGAGTTAAGTGGTGGACCCGGGGCCACGCTTGGGAATTACCAGCAGCAGGGCTTTGAGGTTATTTACGACCTTGAAAAGCAGCGCGTGGGATTCGCCAGAAGGCAGTGCGCGTTGCTTTGGGATAGCCTGAACCGTGAGAAGAACTAGTGTGCTCTATTCTGCACTGGACCACCGGAACTCTCAGTCACGGGTTCGGTTAACTGTAAATGGGAATAAGGCGGTGGCGGGCTTCGGTGCCCACTGCCCATGCCCTTACTCTGTATAGCCGAAATTTGTACTTTTTGTGTTAATATTGCTCTTCATTTTTTGGTTGGTGTATCCTTGTAAATCTTTTCACATTTTTATTTCCATCACTAGGCAAAAACTAAAGTGGAGTTTTTACTAATTGATTACATCGTTGATTTGTTCTATTAATATTTTCTATACCTTTAATTTATGTTCTGTTTTACTACTTTTTGTTTTGTCGATCGTATGTGTTATCTCTATATATAATTTTACCAATTAAAGTTTGAATCAATCTATAATTGAGAAGTAATAGATCTATTACCAGGTAGCAAATTGTGCAAGTACAAAGCATAAGCGGATAAAAATGTACAGACGAAGATTGAAACCAATGCAAATGTAAGTACTAGGTAGGATCGGCAAAAAGTAAACGATCGAATCATGGAAAATATTACATGACACGACGAAAAGTCAACTTGAGAGTTGTTAACTTGTTATGTCTATCTTTCGCACAAGATCCTATATATAACAGATAAGGATAATGGATAATTTAGCTTCCCTTTTACTAAACGTAGGTAAGGTGTAGTAATACTAGCATATTCAGCTTCCACCATACATCAAGTTATTCCTACCGTTCTACTATTTTATTGTTCCATTTGAACATTTATATATATATTATGAACTAACATATTTAATTGTAGTTTAGTCATCCATACAGCAGCATCTAAATCAAATCATTTAAAACTTGACTAATCTAATTTAAAAAATCGTAATTATCTGACTACAAATCAAAACAGCCTTTTGCCCCCCTACTGCTAAAAAGTTTTAGTAGCAGGATAGCACCTAAAATTACATGGAGAAATATATGGTAAAGATGTTGTTTTAAAGATGTGTCTACATGGCAAAATCTAAACCACACATTCTAAAACTACACTTTTAACTTAAAACCGTAACTCTTCACAAAGAAAAGCGTCACCTAATGGAAAAAAGTAAATTAGAAGATTTAAGAGAAGAAATAATTAAATTATCAAAACTAATAGATCAAAAATTAATGATTTTAACCAATGTTAATTGTAATGACACTGAATTCTTAAAATCAATACAAAATGATTTTTCTCAAAATCTTTATTTTACTATAAGTTTTATTGAAGGACTTCAAAAACCTGAAAAAACTTACTTTTCACATGGAATTTTTAAAAAATGCTACCATGGAAATGATTCCCCACATCTTCATCATACTTTTAACCCACAATTAAATTCTATAGTAGATGTGCTTGAAGAAATATTACTATCTATAAAATTTCAAAGAAATAAGGAAAAAGAGAATCCCAAAAAAGAAAAATTTCAAAATATAATCAACATAACAGACTTAAAAGTAAAACCACCATTGAAATTATGAATATTGAAGAAAAATTAGAAGAAGTTACAATGCTTTTTAAACAATTAAAAATGGCTCAAGAAAATAATATTATGGAACATGGTTTTCAAATAGAAGAAGAATTAGTAAATTCTGAAAACATAGAAAATGAAGAACACATTCTAGATTATTCAAGTGACGAAGAACCAGCAATTCCAATACAAGTAAAAAATGAAGCTGGAACATCTAAGGATAATCAATCTCAATTTAAATGGGAAACAGGTTTTGATAATTATGCTTTTAAAAAAGGATTTATAAATAAAGATTCAAAATATACAAAAATACCATCAAAATACGTTCCTAAAATCCAGGAAATGGAAGGAGAAAGAATGCTCGATTTAGACTGCAAAAAGAACGAAAAAGAAATTTTTGAAAACTGGTTGAATTCCTTCTTATTAGAAGCCTTTACTAATCCAAAACTTAGTGAATTGTCTGGAAGAGACATTTGGAATTACATAGGATTTCATACTAAAGGAACTATAAGAGATTATATGACATCAATAGAAAACCAAGTAATAGAAGAATTAGAAACAAAAACAACAGCTTATGATAAGATATTATATATAATGATGATTCTATATAAAGAATTTTTTGGAAAAAATATTATAGATCATAGGCAAGAAGTCTATAATAAAGAATATCAAGAAGCAAAAAATCATTAGCTAATATTCAGATATATGATTTATGTAATGTGGAGTCTTATATATGTGAATATAGAATACACTATTACAAATTAAAAGAAGAAGACAAAAATCATTATCTCAGTATGTATATAACAAAACTGCCATATCCTGCTAATGAATTTATAATGGGAAGATTTATAAGAGAAATAAATAGAGGAACAATTGAAAATAATTTTGGTGGAGCAACCTCTGCAATAAGAGAGGAAATAAAAGAACGTTGTATGCAAGAAGCAACTCAAAAAAGATTTGCAAATATAATTAGAATTTGCTGTCAGGATAATGAAAAAATACCTCAAAAATATGGTCTTAATAAAAAATTTCAAAGAAAAAGAAAATATCAATTTAGAAGAAGAAAATACTATCCAAATTGGAGAAAAAAGAGATATTTTAGGAAAGAAAGTAATAATAAAAACAAAAGACAAAGAAATAACTATTGCCCGAATAAAAAAGAAAATTGTAAATGTTGGTATTGCCAAGAAGAAGGACACTACGCAAATGAATGCCCAAAAAAGAAGGATAAAAAGGATCTTACTAAACAAATAGAAATTGCTAAGTCTTGTTTCATGGAACCATTAGAAGAATCTGATGATAACTTAGACTATATTTTTGAATATGTCTCAGAAACAGACTCAGAGACTGAGTAATAATGCTACATTTATTACTATAAAAATAACAGAAAAATTTATAAATGCTTTCATAGATTCTGGAGCAACACAATGCTTTGCTAGTTCAAATATAAAACTTGATTAGAAAAAATTAAAGAAACCATTAAGAGTTAGAATAGCTGACAAATCAATACATAAAATTGACCAAAAAGCAGAGATGGTTGAAATTTTTATTCAAAATTATAGGTTCATTGTTCCATCTATATATATGTTAGATTCTGGAATGGAATTTATCATAGGAAATAACTTTTTAAAGCTATATCATCCATTCATTCAAGAATTAACATATATAGTTTTAAAAGCTCCACACGATTCTTCAATAAATCAAAAATCAAAACGTATAAAAATACCAACTACTACTATAGATAAGATCTTAAAATTTAAAATATTTTCTATACTAGAAACATGTTATTTAAATCTATACTTTCAGATAAACATTCCAAAAAATAATCTTGAAATAAAGATAGAAGAACTTTTGGAAGAAATTTGTGCTGAAAATCCTTTAGATATTAAAAATACAAATAACGAATTAGTAAGAATTAAATTAAAAGATCCCACAAAAGAGATAAATGTTCCAAATAAAATTCCTTATTCCGCAAGAGATAGAGAAGAGTTCTCACTAGAATGTAAAGATCTTTTGGAAAAAGGAATTATAAGATTAAGTAAAAGTCCTCGTGCGGCTCCAGCTTTTTACGTTGAAAACAATAATGAAATTAAAAGGGGAAAACGAAGAATGGTAATAAACTATAAGAAGATGAATGAAGCAACTATTGGTGATGCTCATAAACTTCCAAGAAAAGACTCTATTTTAGAAAAAATCAAAGGAGCAACTTGGTTTTCATCTCTTGATGCAAAATCAGGATATTGGCAACTTCGTTTAGACGAAGAAACAAAGAAATTAACTGCTTTTACTTGCCCAACAAAAGAATCAACAAGTGTGTTGCTCTATGAATGGAATGTATTACCATTCGGATTAAAACAAGCCCCAGGTATTTATCAAAGATTTATGGAAGAAAATCTAAAGGAATTAAATGAATTTGTTTTAGTGTACATTGATGATATACTAATTTTTACAAAACAGGATAAAGAAGATCATCTTCAAAAATTATTAATAGTTTTAGAAAGATGTAAAGAAAAAGGATTAGTTCTTAGCAAAAAGAAAGCAAGAATAGCAAAACAAGAAATAGAGTTTTTAGGATTAATTTTATCCGCTCAAGGAAAGCTAAAACTTCAACCAAATGTTCTAGAAAAAGTAAACTTATTTCCTAATAAAATAGAAGATAGAAAACAATTACAAAGATTTTTAGGGTGTATAAACTATATTTCTGATCAAGGATTCTTAAAAAATATAACAGAATATACTAAAAGCTTATTTCCAAAAATAAGTACTAAAAAAGAATGGAAATGGGATGAAAAAGATAGTATGCAAATTCAAAGAATTAAAGAATTATGTGAAAAACTTCCAGAACTTTATATTCCAGAAGAAAATGACTACTTAATAGTAGAAACAGATGCCTCAGACATAACCTGGTCAGGATGTCTAAAAGTTAAGAAAGCTATAAAAAGCTTAGAACAAGAAAAAGAATCACTAGATTCTAAATATCCCCCAAAGGAATTACTTTGCAGGTATATTTCAGGAACTTTTACTCCAACAGAACAGAGATATACCACTCATGAAAAGGAAACTCTGGCAGCAATTAAATCTCTTAAGAAATGGAAAATTGATTTACTACCCAAAGAATTTACATTAAGGACAGATTCAAGTTACCTAACAGGTTTTATACGATATAATTTAAAAGTTGATTATAATCATGGACGATTGGTAAGATGGCAATTATTTTTGTTACAATATCCAATAAAAATTGAATATATTAAGGGTGACAAAAATGTTATTGCAGATACATTAACAAGAGAATGGAGTTCGTCTACAACGCATTAGGTCAAGAAATTAAAAAATACGAACAAGAACTTGAAAAGTGCAAGCATTGTCAGCAAATAAAGATACAGATCCAATCCCTCAAGAAGGTCATCGAAGCAATGAAATCAACACAACAACCCAAACCATCAGAGTTCAGCTAGCTAAGCGTGGTGGACAAATCAGGTGAGGAAAAAATTCCAGAAAATAAAACAATTGCTGAAATTATCAAAAAATCCACTCAAGATAAAAAATATTATGTAATTTATAATGGCCCCATGAAAGGAGTATATGATGCCTGTGAAAAAGCAGCACCATTTACACATCAATCAAGGATAATTCATAAAGGAGGGTTTTTAACACCGGAAGAAGCAAAAGAATCCTTCAGGGAATATGAAACTCTTCATCCAGAGCAAACCCTAAAAAGAGCAGATAAAGCTCCAATTCAAACCCAAAGAACAGGGATAATAAGAAACATTCCTACAAGGGCTGAAATCAAGGAAAAGAAAAGGGTCTGTAAATCAAATCTCAGAGAAACCCTTAACATAGTCCTGAATTGGACTGAAGAAAAAAGGGCAATCTTGGGATATTATCCTATTGCGAAAGAACAGCTAACAAAGCTGGTTATATTTCCAGAGGCTTCCCCATCTGACACCTATCAGTTTTTCCAGTATGGATTAATTGATACAATTTTAATTTTTAATGATTTGAAAATTATTAGTGAGTTTCCTGCAGGATTCATTGATGCAGTAAAGAGATTTAAAAATATGATTGACAACGTAAATCCAAGGGATATATCCCTAAAATTTACGAATAGTCAACCTATTTTTAATGAAGAAGAAGAATGCTTGGTTCCAGCACATCAAGTAATCTTCATGTCCGTCTTCCCAGGAAATTTTCAACCAATTGATCAAGTTCAAGATTTAACAATCTACAGTCATGAAGGAAGACTAGCCAGCACACTAGTAAGGGTCTTCGAAAGAACTCAAAAGATAACAAGAGAATCTCACACAAGAATCAATTATAAAAGCAGAAATACTTTGCTTGTGTCCAGTAAAAGAAATGAAATTGAAGAAAGAGAGATGAGACTCTTAGTAGAATTTGAATCAGCATTCTACAACTTATCTGGACTCTTAGAAAAGCTCCCCGAAGGGATAAAGAGGAATCTCTGCTATTTGATAAAAGACAGAGAAGACCACAAGTGCCAGCTATGTGTCTCAGAAAGCAATAATGAAACGGAATCAACCCACATGATAAAGAAAGAAGACAACGCATCTGAAGGTCACATGATGAAAGAGGAGGACAGCACATCTGAAGCATCTCTCAACATTATTGCATAGTGACGTAAGCGCTTAGGTCATAGAGCACCAACGATGTAGCTGGTGCAAGATAATAAACAATGACGTAAGCAATGACGTCATAAGAAGGGTAAGGATGGGAATTGTCCATCAGACCCAACCATTATAAATAGGTTGCTTAGGCAATTGTAAAAGCATCAAACAATAGAAAGCAGGAGGCTAGGAGTACTCATATGCTAGGAAAGCAAGGAGGAAGCGGCCGAGGCGATTCTATAGTTTGAAGAAGAATTCCCTTAGGAAAAACCAATTCTAAACTCCCCTCTGGAGTTAGTATCTACAATCTCCCCTCTGGAGATAAAAACATCTTATGTAAAATATTCTAAATAAAGGAAGTTTTTCTCCAGAAAGGTACGCCTTTATCTTAATCTCATAGTTATGAATTATTTAGAAAGTTTAGAATTAACGGAAGAATCTGATTATTATAGATTATCTGCCTTATTAGATAACGAAAAACAGGCTGTTCTAAAAAAAGAATTAAATCTCAAATCAAATGAAAATTTTAATAAACAAAATCTTTTAAAAGAAGTTTTTAATAGAAAAAATATAATATACTATGGAAAAATTCAACTTGAAGCCCCTATAAAGATAAAATCTGCTAATGGAGAACTTGAAATAGCTTTGATAAATGATGAAGAATTGAGTAAACAGATTGAGAAAATTAAGGATCAACAAAAAAGATCTAAAATTGGATGGATTCATATTAGTACTATACAAGTCTTAATCAAATCTACATATATGAAAGGAATTAATTCACCAATAAGCTTAGCAATCTGTGACAAAAGAATTACTGATGACCCAATAGATCAAATAATTGGAATTGTTCATGGAAACTTGGCAAACGTAAATGTTAAATTCAATGCCCATCTTGGATATGCTATACCGTTATCAACTGAAAATCTTGGAAGATCTATAAGTTTGGCTTATAAATTTCACAGAAAGAATCTAATGGAACAAGACGATGAACCATTTTCAATTACATATGCAATAAATTATGCTTTAACAAATAGCCATCATAGTATAATATTTAAAAACAGGGAAAGAATTTATGTCGATGAATTATTTCAGAAAATTGTAAAAACAGAAATACCAAAATATAAAGCTATTGAAAACCCAGTTCTTTTACTAAAAGAACCATCAGGAAAATTAGTTTCATCAAATTTTCAAATAAGAGAATCCAAAATTAATAGCCCTTTAAGTTTATCTAAGTTAAAGATTAAAGAAGAAAATTCTGAAATAAAAGAATTAACAAAAAAGGTCGAAAAATTAAATGACACCCTAAACACTAAGTTATGACAATAAATAAAGAGAAAATATATGTAACCTATCAAGATAAAAAACAAGAACTCTTTGAAAGAGAAAATCGGTTGAATTATTTACAGTTTTCTGAAATAAATCAAAAAGCATTTGAAACTCTAAAAATAATCTATGACAAATTGAAAGGAGAAGTTGAAGAGTTAGAAAAATTAATAGAATCTCTAGAAAATAGTGATGAATCAATGATAGAATTTGCAGAAATTCTAAGATAAATAATGAAGTATACAAAGATTGAAAGACCAGAAAACAAAATAAAAAGACATAGGGCGAAAAAATTAAAAAGTAAAATAAAGGAGTATAAAAGGGAATTAAATAGTCTTCAGTTCGAAATTAATGACCTTATAATAAAAAGGATAGAAATAAGAACAAATATAAACAAGTTGGAGCTAAACTTAAAAAATTTATAAATGTCTGGAACACCATATTATGACTTAAAAGAATTAAAGCTGTTGAAAGAAAAAATGGAGAATGAAGTTGAAAAATTAAAAAGATATTTAGAAACAACAGAAAGAGTAGAAATAAAAGAAGTTTTGGAGGACTTGAAAAATTATATTAAAGAAAAAGATAAACAGATAAAAGATTTTATATACAATGATCAATGCAAAAAAGAATATTATAAACTAAAACAAGATTGAAAAAAAAAACTATAAAAATGAAATCAGACTTAATAAATGCTCAATATTTATTTGAAGCAAAATATGAAGAATTAAAAAGAAATTACATCTTAAAAATTGGTATCAGAGCCAAGTTAACGATTAAGGGTAACACTTTTTCTTTAAGCAACACTTTTAGTGATACGCTTTTAAAATCAACAAATAACCATAAAAGACAAAAATCTTTACAAATGCATCTGTACACTAGATGCCCCCAATTACATTCTATCATGAACCCTGTTTCTGAAAAATACACACATTTTTGTTAAAGACCGTACATAGATATTATTCTATTAATTTTAAAATAATTATAGTTTTGACCTTTTTTATATATTTAAAAATTAACGTGTTTAGATGTAGAATAAATTTAAAATAAATTATTTCTACTCATAAAAATTTTATACATTGATAAACCTACTTACAAATAAAAAAAATTAAAATGTTATCTAGATAAATTTAATGCCATAAAATTATTTAAACATTAAAAAATTATCCAAAAATTTTAAATTACCTTCCTTAATCTAACCTAACCTATTCTAATCTCTAACCCCTTTATCACCACTCAAATTCTTTTCCAACTCTCATCCATATCTATTACAACTGTCTGTGCCACCATCATCACAATCATCACCGTCGTTGGCTCCTTCTCCCTACACCACCACTATTCTCCCAACAATTTAGTTTTTACAAGAGCCTGAAAAAGGATCAATTTCTAACATGAACCTAACTTTAATTGCGCTGTGAACCCTATCCTGTGATGCCGTGCCAAGAAATTCCAGCTTTGCGTTTGTTCTTATACGTCCACACGTCGTTGTTCTTCTTCCCGTTCTGAACCTACAGGCTGCAGCGTCTATTCTCTTCTCGCTCGTGGCACGAAGAACAATGCTCTCGACGAAGCCACCACAATTTTCGACAACCCGAGGGAAAGCGATTCTGACCCAGACGTAGAAGCAGCTTTTCCCTTCAGCAAAAACGCCGACAAGATTATGTTTCTCGATGCTGAATCGACATGCTGCAAATAAGGATATTCAAATTTAAAGCGATTTAAATTAAACCATTCGTTCAATCTAAATAAAAAACTAATTAAAACCCCACTAAACGGATTAAAATCACATCAGACTTGGAATCGTATGATGGTTCATCATATTATTATCAATTCTTCTTTTTATATGTCATTATTTTTGTTCAAGTAGTTAAGAATAGTAAATAGCGTGCTCCATCAGCCAAAAAATGAATAAATGCGAGCTTTCTCTTTGTTAATTATTACTATAGAGAAATTTCATCATGACAGATAGTAATAACATCCACAAGCTTACATCAACATCCACAAGCTTACATTAATTTCACTTTTATTTGGGTGTAACATCGTACATGCTATAGCACGAGGCACTGCAAATGCGCATCCTCAAATCATAAAATAACAATGTTGACTTGTGCCCACGTTGTTCAATTTGATTTATCTGCATACCCGATTGCGATACGGGAGTAAATACTAAATTGTTATATATAATATAATATTTTGTCTAAAATAATTAAATATATTCATGTGACATGGTTTTATTGATAATACATACATGATACAAGCACAGCGGCGGTTGCTAGGTAACACCCGCATGAATACATAAATGACAAGAAAAACTGAAAAAATAAACTGGAGGCCAGGAATTGAAGTATTGTGAGAGGTTCAATTCTTCTCCCCTGGAGAAGCTGCAAAGAGTGTGTATAGTACTTGGTTCGTGTAAACCAGCTGTCCACAGCTCAAACTTATGCCAAGTGCATTACACACAACCCAACGAAACTCTATCAATTCCGCATCCACCCCCACCCCCTCTCTCTAGGAAAATCAATTGCATATCAGAGACAGAGATACATGTATTCATTAATAATTAATTAGAAGACATACAATAGTAGAAAACCTTCAAATAATTTTCATTTCATATATATACACATACATAATTTAATTATTTAATATAATATATATTAATATTTTAATTAGTATATTTATAAAAATATTTTATACAAATAATTATTTTTTTTTGGTGTCTAAACATACAAAAAAAGACAAAACAAAACACTATCTTAGATCAGAATGAATAATTTGCTAGAGATTAACTCTAGGCTCAAACCAAATAATATGATTAGTATTATTCTTGATTCCATATTTAGCCATTCAACTCGTAGTTCTATTTGCTTTTCTGACTATCCATTCAAAGTGAACAAACTAAGAACGAGATAGAAGCTCCTAAATATTGTGTATCAAATAATATCAACAACTTCAAAATGAAACCCACTAGCAGAATCATGCATGAGGTGCAAGAGATCAAGGCAATCCGTTTTACATACAATATCGTGTAATCCACAATCCCAAACTAAAATAAGACTCCTCCAAACAGCAAAAAGCTCACATATGATAATAGATCAGGGAGAGAACTTCCAAAACAACCCGAAATTCAACTATCATTAAAATCTCTAATAATACACTCAAATTCCGTTAAATTTAAATCAGAAAACAAACTTACATCACAATTAACTTTAAAACTATTACTTGTTGGTGATTCCAAACATAGTCGATTTTTGAGAGTTCTAAAAGACGTGCTTCTATTCATATATAACTGGAAATCATTGGTGGTATTCCTTGCCAACGCAACAACCTTGTAGATTGACAATTTATTTTCAAGATTAAAAATGTCGTTACACTTATGTTGCCATACCCACCAAAGCTCTGAGCCAAAGAGTACCTCATTACCAGGTATGATCTTTCGAAACCAATCTTCAAGAGAGGTACCAGCAGCTAAGTCCATGATAAGATGATCTAACATTTGCCAAATTGCCTTGGATCTTGTAATACCCTACCACACAAAACTTTACGCTTAAGTTCGTAAATCAGAAGTGTTGAAGTATTACGACCTCTAAAAGAAAAATGCGTACATAGGAATACATAAAAAGAAGTTTAACTAGGAACCTTAAAAAAAATTTGAGCAAAACAAAACTCGAAACTCGCATCACACTCGAAACGGTTAAGCATAGAAGAATAGATAATAGCATATGGAAGGACAATATACATATGATATAGAGTGCCAAAGATATAAATAACAAGCTCCAAACTCACTTGCAAAGTAAAGGCCAGTCAGAATATATATATATATATATATATATATATATATATATATATATATAACTAAACATGTTTACCAAAAGATAAAATATAAATCATGTTTCTCCAAGTTAACCTCTAAGAGGGACAAAATACAAATATATACAAGTGGAGAACCTATATATATATATGAAATACAAAGCATAAAAATCCCAAAGTAGATCTTCGCTTCAGCAGAACCTCCATCACACTTAGCGAGATGTCTGACGTCCTGCATCTAAAAAATAATAGAATATATATGGAATGAGAATTAGGGATTCTCAGTATGGTGAAGGTGCCCGTGTAGATAATAAATAATGTTTCGGAAAGCCAGAGGCATTCCAAAACTCTAAAAACCCTATTAAATCCTAGAGTTTTCACTAAACCAGAAACACGGTGACTACATCTAAGGATTCTAGTCCAACACTTCATTTTCCGTTCTTTGCAAACCTCCAAATCACCAAGTGGAACAACCCTCAGCGCCTCCTCCAACCACCAGCAGGATATTTCAGAAACAAATACAAACAAGACAGACAAGAAAAATATAGATATGGAATAGATACAGCATATAGAACAAGTAGCAGTTAATTACAAATAAGCAATTAGGCAAGCCAAAAATAAATGCATACTCAAATAAAACATACAAGTGCATATGATGCATGCCTGCCCTATGGCCGATGATATCATCTATCGGTTATACAACTAAACTCGACATGTCCAGTAGCAAACCTTGGATAGAAACACCACATCGCGGAGCAAGTGGAACTAAGCCACCACCCTTGCATACTACCCACTTAACCCAGAGCATGTGGAACGAACTACTACTCATGTGTAGTACCCATGTGGGTGTTTACAAACTCAACCCGGAACAAGTGAGATGAACCACAATCCTTGCTACTGTCCAGGTGTTTAAATTACTAACCTAGAGCAAATGGGACGAACTACAATCCTTGCGTACTGCTTAGGTGTCTCAAACATTAACCTTAACTCATTATCACTCAATCAACTTCATTCGTCCTCATTTCTCAACATCATAAATGTTCTAAAATACACACCTGATTGCCATCACCATCATCTCATTCAACAATATCATAATCGTCCTCATCACATAACTCGTTGAGCATTATCAGCTCATCTTTGACTCAATTCTTCACTTCACAATATCCCTCAATCTCAATTTAAATCCTTCAATATGTTCATACTCACTCCAAAGCCTAAAAACTAGCTATTGGACCTTAAGCAAGGTTTACAGAGGTTTTGAAAGCTAGATGAATAGTTGAAAACTCAAAAATAACAATTTTTAGCAAAACAAGAGTCATGCGTACACGAGCTTCCTGCTGTGTACACGAGAATTCGCAAAAAGGTAGTGTTACGTATGCATGCACTGTCCGCATACATGAGTATTTTGAGCAGAGAAAAGGTTGCGCGTACGCATGCACGTTTTTGCGTACGCATGAGTGTGAAATTCAAAATGTCACGTACCCAGTCGTGTTTCGCATACACGAATGTGTGGTAGAGCCTAAAACTCGCGTTGCGTGAAAGTGTCGCGTGCACAATCATATTAGATTGCCCAAAAAGTTGTGAAGTTCAGAAAAACTAGTTTTTTGCACCAAACTTTCGATGCGCACAATTTTTTTGTTAAAAGTAATTCTCATTCTGTTCTTCAAATGTTATAAACTTCTCATAACCAATTTTTATTCAAAGTAAGTTGCACAAGATTTGGGAGTCCAAAAACTAAGTTATGGCCCACCGAAATTAGTCAAAAATTTAGTTTTTACCAAAGATTCAAAACCTCTAATTTTCCAAAATTTTCAATCCAAAACCAACGAATCTGACACCAATTATTCTTTTACAATATCACATACTCAATATCCAATTCACAATCACTTTAACACCTAAATTCATCAATTTTTTTAACCAATTTTCATACATATTTCTACCAAATTCACCAATCATCATCAGCATCACATTTATACAGTTTTAATCCGTCAAATCCAACAATTTCGAATATTCAAGCCTATCCTATGGCAACTAGCTTAAGTTTTCACGTAACATTATAGATTAACTACAGAAAACAAAAACCATATCTTGACCGATTTTTTCCCAAGCAACAAAACACCTCAAGACCTTGTCTCCATAAGTTTTCAAGCCTCCAAAGTCCACTTGACAAGCTTTTAACTACCAGAGTTCCAATTCAAGCACTTTATTTCACCAATTTGACATCAACTTCACATATATTTAACCTTTACCCACAGAGAAATTGGATAGAACTCAGCTATATCTTGAATTAGAGCACCTCACTTTGTTTAGATGGATTTGAAGAGTTCGACGAGTCGGTCGTGTGGCTGCAAACGGTGTGACGATCGGAACTCCGGATTGAAAATTATGGAAAAAGAAGATTGAGTTGGGATGAAGGTTAGGGCTTTGTGTTTTGCTTCTCTTCCTCAGCATGCGTTTCATGAATGAAGGCAAGGAGTGGCTGTTATGAGGTTATATATATTGGGCCTACAGGCCTGATTCAATCGGTTCGACCCGATTTTGGGTCAATATCTTTAAAATTAGTGTTTTAATATGCATTCTAAATTTTTTTTACTTCTCTGAAATATAAAATTTAATCTCCTGATTTCTTGGGCTCATAATTAGGATTTTACAAATCTCACACAATCTCTCAGACAATGCTCTATAGTTTCTTGAGCCTTATTGCATCTCGGGCACATATTCGAAGTAGCTAAGTGACGCCTAAATCGAAAAACCTTAGTTGGAAAAGCATTATGAAGGCCAAGTCACAAGGTTAATTTGATCTTTCCAGGAATATTCTTATTCCACAACCAGTTCTAATTGCTATTGACATTCCAATTCAATTTGTTCTTTAATAATCATATATAGCCCTCTTTTGCATTATAATTTTTTGTTGCTGCAGGTCACCAGTTCCACTTTGGCTCCACCTGCGCCATATTAGGATGACTCATGCAATGGATAAACTGCTTGATCTCATGAGAAAGTGGCGTAGTAAGTCTATCAACCTCCCAAGATTTATCCTTCAACAAATCAGCTATTACAATATCTGACTCAGAAATATGCACGTAAGAAACAAGATCGTAAAACTTTTCCAAAAGAGTGCACTCATCATACCAAATTGATTGATGTAAATTCCCAACATTTCATCGAAGCCCTTCCTTAAGAGAATCATAAGCTCTAATAATGTTCTTTCAAGTAGCCAAAGAATTATATTTGCAGTTGTTGTCTAGATTGGTAGGATTGCAAAGATTTTTATGCTTCATAATCTACACCCATAGCTTCTCATCACTATTATTGAAGCAATCCCAAATCAGCTTGCCAAGAAGCGTCGTGTTTGCATAGTGAATATCCCGAACAATAAATTCTCCTGTCCTTTTAGGAGTTATGGTCACCTCCCACTTAACTAGAGACAATCCTTTTTCATTCTCCTTGCCTTTCCACAAGAACTATCTTATAAAGGAATCTATCTTATCACAAGCATACTTTAGAAGAAGAGAAATCTGCATGTTATAAATTCGAATAGAATCCATAAGCGATTTAACTAGGCAAAGTCTTCTCGCTTTATTTAGCAGGGACCCCTTCGAACAGGCAAGTTTCTTCTGAATTTTTTCAATAATATTCTGAGCTAGCTTCCTAAAAGTCTTGATGTGTCTGAACTCTCAGGTGTTTACCCAAATCTTGAGAGAATTAGGTACTAAAATTTTTTAAAAGAACCTCTTTTCTATATGGTGACTCGTGTCTATTTAATTTTATTACTCCTAAATATAAAAGTAAAAAATGTTATATATATTAATTACATTTGAGTATATTTTTCTTATAAAGTTTTTGTTTTCTATGTTAAAAATAATTGATAAAAAATGAAAAAGATAAAAAATTGTAACCTATATGATAAAATACAAAACATAAATATACAAATAAATAGCATTTTTAATAAACATAAAATGATTTTGATTATTAGTAGGGAATGATTTTAGTATTTTATTATTACAAAATTTAATATTTGTTTTTGCTTTTCAAATAAATTTTATATCAACTTTGTTAAGTAACCAACTAAAAAAATTGCCAACTACAGCCAATTAGTAAAAAAAGTCCATTAAAAAATTGATTTGGGATGTTTTTTTTGTATTTTTCTCTTTGGAGAGAACGTGAATTCGAATTGTCATGATAAACATAAAAAATCAAATTAAAAATATCTAAAATTATTGTAAAACGAATATTCAAAATCTATTAAAAAAAATCTGAAATGTAACAAAATCAACATCCAAAATCTAACAAAAAAATCCAAAATCATTGAAAAAATCCAAAACTTAACAAAAGCGACACAAAAAAATATTGAAAAAAGAACATCTAAAATTATTTAAAAAATCATCTAAAACCTAAAAAGAAAAACCATCGAAAACATAAGAAAAAAACATCTAAAACGTTTAAAAAGACACATTCAAAACTTAGGAGAAAGAATCATCCAAAATCTAAGTAGCTGCCGACGGACGACTGGTGCACAAGTGATAAGCGGTGCGCTGCGATACATGATGGATGAGAAGGTGATAGATAGCATGGTGAGAATTTGGTGAAGAAAGAGAAAAAGAAAAAAATAAAAAAGACGAAGACGAACATGCGTGATGCAAATGCTAAAAAATATTTTTTAAAATTAAAAAAATTAGTTTAAATTTATTGCTGTTCTTGTATGGATACCTGAAGGGAGAGCTCGGTCCCTGAGAGTCGACGCCGAGTTGTTATCTTCGGTGACGACCTTCGAGCTTCGTGGAAGTCCGAGCTTTACTTCGAGGGGATGTCCAATTACATAAAGCATGAGCAAGGAACAAGGGGAGAGTGTACCTGCAAAGGCACTCCGAAGCTTACGTCAGTATTGAGAATTCAATATGTGGCTAAGGATAGGAGACTATACCTTTTATGAGTAAAGACAGGTCGGTTACGTTTCCGTTTCAACGTCTGAATTAAAGAATAATAATTGAGTGATGAAATCCAATGGGACGTTTTGATTCTAAGATGTCCGTTGATACTGTCTCGAATTACCGAACTATAATGTCAGCTTTCCGAGTAATAACGTGAATAATGTCGAGTTATGATAGATAATACCGAATTATGATGTTGGATGTGTAACGGTTGGATCATAGCCCCCAAACTTAGCCTGGGGCTGTGTTTAATGAAGTAGGTTGAGCTTTTAATGAGTTGAAACTCAGAAATTTGGGTGAGGAGTATAGTTCGGCGAGGTTTGGGTTGTCCTTGGAGCCCCCAGTTCAATGTGCTTTATTAAACAGTAATTGTAAGTTAGATATGATTAGGAGAGAAAGTTTATTGAATGCTTCATAATGACTTGCGTGTTTCCAATGCACATCGTGGCACCTGGGGTAACTGAAGTGATTGTATAGTGGTATTAGGAAACGGTTTGTGGGTTTTTAAAGCTTGGGAAACCAAAGGTTTGCTATTTTACACAAGTGTTTTCAATTTTTATCAGAAACCTTCGAAGGGAAAATGAGCAAGAGAGGTATTGTCCTATTTTCTTTGTAGCTTTCTGCATTCTTTCTTTCTTCTACCTTTCTCTGCATTTTTCTTTTGGTCTCTGCAAATGGGGTTTAAAAAGGAAAAAGAGGAGAAGAAGGGGAAAATTAACTGGTCGTATGATTGGGTGAGTGAAAATGTGAAGAAGCATGCATCTTTGTTTTTGGATGAAAGTGCTGCGAAGGAGATAGATATGGGTAGGGTTGTGAGGGTTGGTTCTGGAGTTCATTTGGAGTTGCTTCCATGTGTTGATGGTGATCATGTTTTCCACAGGGAGGGTGGTTCCCTATACTTTTATATGTATAATTGCGTTTTGGAGGAACTGAGGGTGAAGCTTCCTTTTAGTGAGTTTCAATGTCAAGTATTGAGGCAGTTGAATTGTGCACCTTCTCAACTGCATCTTAACGGGTGGGCTTTTCTTCGTACTTTTGAGATTTTGATGGATTTTCTGAAAGAAGCGCCAATATTGGAGTTGTTTTTCTCGCTGTTCCGAGCAAAGGGTGTTTGGAAAGGTGTGTGGGTGAACTTGAATAGTTACCATAGCTTTGCTGTGTTTAAACTTTACAAATTCTCTTTTAAAAATTTTAAGAAATGTATGTGAAAGAAAGGAGTGTTGAGGGCAAATACCCGTTTTATATGGATGAGAATTTTGCGGAGAGGTTTCCTATTTGGTGGTTCTCAGAGCCTCAGAATATTCTGGGCCCGAGGTTATTAATGAAAGAAAGCAGTGTATCATTGAGTATTTAGTTGAAGTTATTGATCGGAATGAGTTAATTTCGGTGTTTGCATTGCTCCAATGGGACGATAATAGGGAAGCTGTAATAGATTATTTAGGTGAACTGTATAATTGCTGTAGATTAAGTTGAGTGCTATAATTGTGTTAACTGTTTTAAATTAGTTCCTGTCAGGTGGAAAATATCCTGGTGTATCTGCTGTGAGTCTGAGAGCTCGGATGAAGACTAAAGTTCATGACAAAGAGGCATCTTCTTCAAAAGCTGAGAAAGTCTGTACTGGTGAGGTTGATCAACCGAAGCCGAGGAGGAAAAAGGTAATTTTAAAGAAAAGAAAAGGTGATGTGATGGATTTGTCCGATTTTTCTGATGATGAAAGAGGTGAGGTGCCGGTTGAAGAAATTCATAAGTTTTTTGACAATCAGAAGAAGTTACTTGGTCATACTGATCAAACTGATTCATCGTCCTTGTGGGGAAGGGATTACCCGTACATGGTTGTTGCTGATGAGTGTTGTCAATCGTCAGTTGATGTGAATTTGGCCGACGAGGTTGGTGATGTTGCTACTGACCAATATATGCAGATGATGTTATATTGTCAGTATTGGTTTTAAGTTTTGATATTTTTGTGGGTTACACATTTGACAGTGTGTATGTTGCAGGTGTTGGGATTACGGCTGGCGAGTTTGGGGCGCAGTCGTAAAAAGATACATCGGAAGGTTGTTGAGAAAAAGGAGGATCCGAGTTTGAGGGAGGAGTTGGCTGTAAAGACTGCTAAAATTGCTGAGCTTGAGGTGAAGTTAGCTGATGTTGAGAAGCATTTGAAAAAGGTGAAGGATAGCTATGCCAAGGATGTTGAGGATTTAAAAAAAGAAGGAATCTGACTTATCTGCTCTGAGTACCCATATGATTGAGGTTACTGCTCAATTGAAGGAGGTAGAGAAAAACAAGCAAGGAGAAATTCTTGATTCCTTCCTTAAAGGATTTGAGAGGGCTTCCCTTCAGGCGAGATTCTTAGCTCCCGAGGTGGATTTCTCAACGATGGATCTGGGTAAGATAGTGCAGGATGGTGTTATGGTCGAAGATGATGGTGCTGCTGAGCAAGGAGATGAAAATGTTCAATAGGATTTTGGTTTGCTTCTGTTGTTTTTTGGATAATTTATTTTGTTGGTAAACTATTTTGCTCCTATGTTGAGCTTTTGTATTTGAAACTTTGTTTGTTTTACTACTATTTTTGGAATGGCTTATAATGCTTCTAAATGCAAGCTGTGTTGCATGTTATGATTAGAACAGAATATTTATGATAAGCTAGTGTTATCTTGTTTGTTATTGTGGCTTGGAGCCAAATTGGTTGTATAAATGGTGGAGTGGCATTATTTTGGATTGAGATTTGTTAACTTTGAGGGAAGGTCGAGAAGGCCGAGTTTATTATGAGATACCGAGTAATAAAGATAGGGTTTTTCTATTTGAGAGTATTTTGTATAAGTGGATTCTGTTTAATGATCGGCGGTACTTTTGGATAAAAGTTTTGAATAGTCAGTTTCCGAGTATTGCTTGGCAATCTGTTTGAGTGATTAATTCCGAGTAGTATGATTCGGTGGAAGGTCTATTTGTTTGACTCATAAATTTAAAATGGTAAGTTTCGGATTGAGATCGGCTATTTGATTCAATGTTTTTGAGTGATCTGATTTGGAATAAGATCGGCTATGTGCCTAATGGTCGATTTCCGAAGTAGATTGGTTATGTGTTTGATTGATAGATTATGAATGATCGGATTCCAAGTTAGATTGGTTAATATTTGTTTGATAGATTCTGAATGATCGGATTCCGAGTTAGATCGGTTAATATTTGTTTTATAGATTCTGAATGATCGGATTCAGAATATAGATTGATAGTTTGTTTGAATGCTATTATCCAAATGGTCGGAGTTGGATTATAGTTTGGCTGTAGAAATAGTTCTATAGGTAAATGAGAGATATGAGATGTAAAAATATTTACTGAATAAAATGAGAAATGTATTTATTGGACAACCTTCGATTTCAAAGGTTCAGGTAGGCTAGCCTCGTTAAAACCTCTCCAAGCAAAACCCATTGTGGAAAAAATCTTGGTAGTAGGAAAAAGAGTTCTCGCCTGTCCTTAATTTTTTAACTGTAATATAACTTTAAAGATGATACATTCCAAGTGTTAAGCAGATCTTTACTATCTAAGGTTTGTATTCGGTAAGCTCCATTGCTGATGACTTCTGTGATTCTGTAAGGGCCTTCCCAATTGTTTGCTAGCTTGCCACGGGTTGATGGTCTTCTTGCTTGTTCTGTTTTCCTGAGCACAAGGTCGTTTAGTTGGAAAGACCTCGGGTGAAGTCTTTGGTTATATCTTTGTGCTAGGTGCTGTTGCATGGCCAATTGTTTAACTGCTGTGGACGACCTGAGTTCTTCTATGAGGTCAAGTTTGGATTGCCGAGATATGTCTTGTGTAGTTTGGTCGGCCATTTCAGTGCGCAGTGAGGATTGGGAGATTTCCACTGGTATCATTGCGTTTGAACCGTAGACTAACCGAAAGGGTGTTTCCTTTGTGGTTGAGTGAATGGTGGTGTTATATCCCCATATGATCTCTGGAATAAGCTCGGCCCAGAGGCCTTTTGCATCATCCAGTTTCTTTCTTAGTGCATGTAGTATTACTTTATTGCAGCTTCTGCTAAGCCGTTTGTTTGTGGGTGCTCCACTGACGAGAAATATTGTTTCATTTTAAGTTCTTCCAGAAAGGATGTGAATTTTTATCGGCAAACTGGCGACCATTATCTTTGATAATGTGCTGAGGAATGCCAAATCGACAAATAATATATTTCCAGACAAAAGAAAGCATTTATTGTGATGTGATCTTGGCTAGTGGTTGTGCCTCTATCCATTTGAAAAAATAATCAATTGCTACAACCAGGAATTTTACCCGTCCTGTTGCTGTGGGGAAAGGTCGGAGGACATCTATGCCCCATTGGTTGAATGACCAACTTACCTCGGAGCAGTGTAGGAGTTCATCCAGGAGATGTGTGATCGGACTGTGTTTCTGGCAGTTGTTACAGATTTTAACTTTTGCTTTGCAATCCTGTTGTATTGTTGGCCAGTATAATCCAGCTCTAAAGATTTTTTAAGACAGATTTTGAGCTTCGAAGTGTGTACCGCAGATCCCTTCATGTGCATCGAGAAGTGAAAGCTCGGCTTCTGATCTGCAAAGACATTTTAGTAACGGACAAGAGAATCCTTGTCTATATAGGCAGTTGTTATAAATTGTAAAAAAGGAGGCTTGTTGGCGAAAGTGTCGAACATTTTCGACATCGCCTGGAAAGATCCATGTTCGAAGATAGTCCATGTATGGAGATCTCCAATCTGCTTCCTGCGTTACACTTAAGATTTCTGTGAGTTTAATGCTTGGCTTAAGTAATGTTGATTGATAAATAGATGACCCGTTTGGTTGAGTACTGGCGAGTTTAGACAAAATGTCAGCTCGGCCATTACTCTTCCTAGGTATGTGCTGTATTTCGTATTTAGAAAATTTTGAAAGTAAATTTTGTACGATGTCAAGGTATTTAGAAAGCAAAGGGTCCTTTACTTGGTATAAGTTGTTTACCTGCTGGACGATGAGTAAGGGGTCACAGTATACCTTAAGTTCAGTGATGTTTAGGTCGACAGCGAGTCTAAGGCCAGCAATTAGGGCTTCATACTCACTTTGATTGTTGCTTGCTTTAAATGAAAGATGGAGGAAATGTTCGATGATGTTGCCGTGGCTATCATCAAGTATGATACCTGCTCCACATCATTATGGGTTGGAGGACCCATCGACGTATAAATACTATTCGATGTAGTCTTCGGCCGTGTCTGGTACTGAGAACTTGGCGATGAAGTCGGCCAAGAATTGGGACTTGATAGATGTTCGGCCTTTGTACTTGATATCAAATTCCGAAAGTTCCACCGACCATTTTACTAGTCGACTAGCTAGCTCAGGTTTCTGAAGGACTTGTCGTAAAGAATGATCTGTTCGAACATGGATTTCATGGCTCTGAAAATATGGTCGAAGTCTTCTGGCCAAGAAGACAAGGGCTAGGGCCAGCTTCTCAATGCTCGGATATCGAAGCTCGGCATTCTGTAATGTTTTGCTGGTAGATCGGGAACTGTTGCTTTTCCCTTTCTGCAACAAGAGCGGAGCTTACAGCCCAGTTAGTGATGGATAAATATAAAAATAATGGTTTCCCTTTAATGGGGGTTTGTAAAATTGGTGGTTTTGAAAGAGTTTCTTTGATTATTGCGAATTCTTGTTTGCAATCATCAGTCCAATGGAAATCTTTTTTCTTTTTTAAAGTTTGGAAAAAAACATAAAGACTTAAAAGCTAGGCAGGGTAAAAATCTAGAGAGTGCAACAAGTCTCCCTGTTAACCGCTGGACTTCTTTGATGGTTTGTGGGCTTGTCATGTCTAAAACAGCTCGACATTTTTCTGGATTCGCCTCGATACCTCGGCTAGTGAGCATGAAGCCGAGGAATTTGTCGCTCTGGACCCCGAATGCGCAATTCTCGGGATTTAACCGTATGTTGTATTTTCTTAGTTGTCCGAACATTTCTTCAAGGTCATTGATGAGCGGATATTTTATACGCTTTTTGGGGGTATTTTTATATAGTTTTTAGTAGGATTTAGCCACTTTTTAGTATACTTTTATTAGTTTTTATGCAAAAAAACATATTTCTAGACTTTACTATGAGTTTGTGTGTTTTTCTGTGATTTCAGTTATTTTCTGGCTGAAATTGAGGGACCTGAGCAAAAATCTTATTCAGAAGCTGAAGAAGGACTGTAGATGCTGTTGGATTCTGACCTCCCTGAACTCGAAGTGGATTTTCTGGAGCTACAGAACTCCAAACGGCGCGCTCCCAATTGCGTTGGAAAGTAGACATCCAGGGCTTTCCAGAAATATATAATAGTTCATACTTTGAGCGAATTTTGATGACATAAACTGGCGTCAAAATGCCAGCTCTCTGCCCCTTTCTAGCGTCAAAACGCCAGAGCTGGCATAAAAATTAGAGTTAAACACCCAAACTCGCACAAAAGCTGGCGTTTAACTCCAGGACACAGCCTATGTACGTGTAAATCTCAATGCTCAGCCCAAGCACACACCAAGTGGGCCCAGAAGTGGATTTCTGCATCATTTACCTATTTCTGTAAACCCTAGTTGCTAGTTTCATTATAAATAGTACTTTTAGAGATTTATTTTGTACCTCATGACATTTTATATCTGACTTTGTATCTTTTACGGCATGAGTCTCTAAACCCCATGGTTGGGGGTAAGGAGCTCTGCTGTGTCTTGATGGATTAATGCAATTACCACTGTTTTCTATTCAATCACGCTTGCTTCCGTTCTAACATATTTATTCACATTTAAACATGATGAATGTGATGATCTGTGACACTCATCACCATTCTCAACCTATGAGTGTGTGCCTGACAACCACCTCCGTTCTATCTTAAATTGAATGTTTATCTCTTAGCCTCCATTCCGAAAGATCGGAGTCTTCGTGGTATAAGCTAGGATTATTGGCGGTCATTCCTGGAATCCGGAAAGTCTAAACCTTGTCTGTGGTATTTCGAGAAGGATCTGGGAAGGGATGACTGTGACGAGCTTCAAACTCGTGAGTGTTGGGCGTACTGACAGACCCAAAAGGATCACTAGATTCTATTCCAATATGATCAAGAACCGACAGATGATTAGCCGTGCGGTGACAGTGCACATGGACCATTTTCACTGAGAGGATGGGAAGTAGCCATTGACAACGGTGACACCCTACACACAGCTTGTCATGGAAGGAGCCTTGCATGCGTGAAGAAGAAGACAGTAGGAAAGCAGAGATTCAGATGACAGAGCATCTCCAAAACTCCAACCTGTTCTCCATTATTGAATCACAAGTATCTTCTATTTCATGCTCTTTTATTTTATTGCAAACAAAACCCTTTTCATTGATAATCTCCTGACTAAGAGTTATAAGGTAACCATAGCTTGCTTCAAACCGACAATCTCTATGGGATCGACCCTTACTCATGTAAGGTATTACTTGGACGACCCAGTGCACTTGCTGGTTAGTTGTGCGGAATTGCAAGTGTGATAGCAATTTCGTGCACCAGTCATCAAGGTGATTGTTGCCGATCTTTGTCTTGGCGACCATATCGTCAACGTAGACTTTGATGTTCCTGCCGATCTACTTGGCGAAGACTTTGTCCATTAGACGTTGATATGTTGCACCTGCATTCTTAAGGCCAAATGACATGACTTTATAACAATAGTTTCTATACTCAGTAATAAAGGCTGTCTTATTTTGATCGGATGGATGCATTTAGATCTGGTTATAGCCAGAATATGATTCCATAAAGCTAAGTTTTTCATAACCAGAGGCATTATCGACTAAACAATCAATAGAGGGCAAATGATATGAATCTTTGGGGCATGCTTTGTTGAAATCGGTGAAATCAACACACATGCACCATTTACCGTTATGTTGTTTTACCATGATGACATTTGCCAGCCATTTTGTGAATCTGACTTCTTGGATGAAGTCGGCGTGAATGAGCTTCTTGGTTTCTTCTAGGGAAGCTTGTTTCTGTTCATGGCCGAGGTTTCTCTTCTTCTGTGTTACAGGTCAGACAGATGGATCTAATGCCAACTTGTGGGATATGATTGATTGATCGATACCTAGCATATCAGCTGGGGTCCAAGCAAACAGGTCGGCATTTTGTTGTAAAAATGCTTGGAATGAGGATTTCTCTTCTGGGGATAATGTAGAGCCGATGTAGGTGAATTTGTCCGAGTTTTCTGTGAAATAGATTTTATGCAGGTCTTCTGTTGGGGTTGGTCTTTCAAGGGTTCCTGCTCTTGGATCATGATCGGCCAGAGCTGGTTGGTCATCCATGCTTCCGATGTGGTGAACATGGGCTTTTTTGTTTGAGTTAGGTCTTTTAAGACTGTTGTTGTAGCATTCCCTGGCTTCTCGGGCATCACTGTGAACGATTGTGATTGTGTTATCCTGCAAAGGAAACTTAACACAGAGATGATCTGTAGAGACTATGGCGCCGAACTTATTAAAGAAAGGTCGGCTGAGTATCAAATTGTAAGGACTAAAACAGTCAACCACTAAGTATTGAATATCTAAAGTTTTTGACGAGGGAGACTCACCGAGTGTGGTTTGTAACCACACAGAGCCCATAACCGGGACTCTCTCACCTAAGAAACCTACTAGATCTCCAGTGGAAGGTTGGAGGATGTTACTACTCAGTTTTATTTTCTGGAATGTGGAGTAAAAGAGAATGTCGGCACTGCTCCCTGGGTCCAGTAACACCTTTTTTACTAGGAGATCTCCGAGCTGCAGGGAGATTATGACCAGGTCGTCTAGATTTGCCACATTGGTATTATTGTCATCTGTCTGGAATGTTATCTGAGAAAATTGTGGAAGTGTCCGTTGTTGAGTTTGATCAGCGTCGATTGAAAGCATAGCTTGGTAAGATCGCTGTCGTGCCAAGCTTGTGATTCCTCCACCTGCGAAACCTCCTGAAATACAGTTAATGATACATCTTGGTTGTTCGGGATGGTTGTTGTTCGGTCGGTCTTTATCTCGGCCATGCTATGTCGCCGAGTTTTGGTCACTAGAAGGGGGTGCTCGTTGTTGTATGTGGCCGCCGATGTACTTGTCCAGGTGACCCTGCCGAACTAATCATTCCAGAAGGTCTTTAGCAATGACACACTCATCGGTAGTGTGTCCGTGCTTTTGGTGGAAAGAGCAGTATTTTGACCTGTCCGCGCCTTTTAAATCTGGGTAACTGCCAGCTTTTCTTGGTGGTTTGATCAATTTTGAATTCAAGATCTCCTTGATGATGTCGTCGCGTTTGGCGTTGAATTGAGTGTAGGACTCATATCGTGGAGTTGGTTTGAAATTATTCTTGTTGTCTCACATTTTTCGTCGTCTCTGTAGTGAGACTTTTCTGTTTTTCAAGCTTGTCAGAGTTCTTCGATGTCGATCTGACCTTTAGCTTTTTCACGGAACTCGGCCATAGTCTTAGGTTTGGCTACAGCAATAGTTTCCTAGAATTTTTCTGGTCGGAGTCCGCTTTTTATTGCGTGCAGTTCCACCTCGGGGTGGAGGTCGGTTATACTCATGGGTATCTTTGTGAAGTGCGTCATGTAGTCCCTAAGGCTTTCGTGCTGGCCTTGCTTGATTGTATTCAGGTAATCAGAGTTGTGTAGGTAGATGGACGATCCAGCAAAGTGCTCCTCAAAGGGCTTTAATAGGTCTCGAAAGCGAGAAATAGAACCTGCAGGCAAAGAACAAAACCAATCAAGTGCATGACCGTCTAAGTAAGATGGAAAGCAACGACATAAAACTTTATCAGATGCACCGTTTACTATCATTATGGAGGTGAACTTTTTGATGTATTTCTTTGGATCACCTAATCCATCAGAGGGAGTTAGGTTGGTCGGCAGAGTGAACCTCCTGGGTAACACGAAATTCATCACCTCGGCCGTGAATGACCCAAGGAAGCTTTCCTGATTGTCGTCCTCGTTGTTTGGCCAAGCTTTTTCATTATGCTTGGGTTGCTCCTCTTCGTGCCGAGTAGTTTCAGAGACGTGTGTTGGCCCTGACTGATGCTCGACTTCCTCTGTCTATTCTTGCCAATCGTTGTTGTTTTCGATTCGGGTGTTATTCAAGTTGGCAATTTGATTTGCCATTCTTTGATTCTCTTCGGTCATGCGCTGGTTGGCTTGCCGCAACTCGGTCACCATCTGAAGGAGTTCGGATAGTGTGGGTGGAAGTTGTTCAGCCATGACTTCAAACAAGAATCTCGAGGCCGATGATATATGGAAGGAATTATATTCTTGGCCCCACGGTGGGCGCCAATTATTCTTGTATGGATACCTGAAGGGAGAGCTCGGTCCCTGAGAGTCGACGCTGAGTTGTTATCTTCGGTGCCTACCTTCGAGCTTCGTGGAAGTCTGAGCTTTACTCCGAGGGGATGTCCAATTACACAAAGCATGAGCAAAGAACAAGGGGAGAGTGTACCTGCAAAGGCACTCCGAAACTTAAGTCAGTATTGAGAATTCAATGTGTGGCTAAGGATAGGAGACTATACCTTTTATGAGTGAAGACAGGTCGGTTACGTTTTTGTTTCACCGTCTGAATTAAAGAGTAATAATTGAGTGATAAAATCCAATGGGACGTTTTGATTCTAAGATGTCCGTTGATACTGTCTCGAATTGCCGAACTATAACGTCAGTTTTTCGAGTAATAACGTGAATAATGCAGAGTTATGATAGATAATGCCGAGTTATGATGTTGAAAGTGTAACGGTCGGATCAATTGCATATACATTTATTTATTTATAATTTTCTATATTATTAATATTATTGTTTAGAATGATAAAAGAAACTTTATATTAAAGATTTCTTAAGAATAAAATATAAAAAAGTAATTAGTAAAATTAGTAGCTACCTGTAGTAACTAATACTTTTAAGATATTTGTTAAAAAAATTATCATAAAAAATAAGGTATTTTTTTTTGTTATGAATTTGGAAGACGTATTATGCTTGGATATGGAGAACTAGTATGTTTTTGAAAAATGTGAAGTTGATTTTTTTTTAAATCAAAAAATACAAATCGAAACCTCAATCTTACAGGAGTTAAAAAATCGAGGATCAAATTTAAGGAATGTAAGATTTAGATTACAGAGTGTACGATGCCTCTAATTTGTGTGGATTCAAATTTTTTTAGATGGAGCAAATCGTAAGGTAAATTTTGGATTAAAAAAAATCATAAAATGCAAAATTGAAATCTGTGGATCGATTTTTTGAATTAAAAAAAAATAATTCATTGAAATCGAAAATTGAAGGTCAAATTTGTGATATATAGAACTTCGCTTCTGGCTTGTGCAAACTTCGTCTTCTTTAATTCATTTTCTTCTTTTTTGTTTTCTAACTGTGTTCACTTTGTTTCTTTTTAACTTTTACAACTTTAAACTAATGTTGAAGGTAGAAACATCGTTTTAAAAAAAATGGAGGATAGAGTTATGTTAAAATTATATTATCATTGTCAGATATTGTTATAAATACTAGAGAGAGTAAGTTTTGTATGCGAGAATCCATGTGATATTATTGTTTCTTTTATAATACTATTTGAAAAACTAAAATATGTTATTTGTGAAAAAATAGATCCGCATATACCGAAAATAGTATCGAATATTTTGTACTGATATCCTGTACCAATATTTGATGAGTTCGTTCATTTCCAAATAAAATATATAACCGATAAAAAGAGCATGCAAGAGATGTGAATAGAAGAAAGAGATAGTCTCGTATCATTGCTTATTAACTCCATCCTTTTTATGTGCAGGTGGTACACGTGGTTATTGACCACAAAACTGAGGGTTAGAATTGTGGAATTCTCTTTCACTGTTGATCATCGTTGATATATTTTTGTCCGTTGAATTGATAAGTGATAAAATCTAAAACTCAAATTTCGAACATCAAATATTCACTGTTCGATCTCTACTCATTTATCTTTGGCCGTCCAATTACTATAAAAATGTGTTTTAATTACAATTAAATATGAGAGTCCAATTTGAAAAATATTGCCCTCCAATTTGTAGAACTGTAAATCTAAACTTTAAATTTGTCTTTTGCTGCCATTTACATCCAAAAATTATACACACAATATCAATGATAGTGAAAAATATTATTTCAGTCTTAATATACAAATTAAAAAGTGTACAAAAATACAAGCGAAAATGTGAAATAACGAGTAAAGTAAAATACTTGAAAAAAAAAAAGAAAAAAGAAAAAACTGTCCACGGTGGTGATGACGTGGAACAAGAAGTGTAGTAGTGGACAGAAATAAACGATTTGGTTTTTTCATAAATGACGTCAAATGAATTAAGGTGAATTTTAGCCTGCGCCTGTTCAAAAAAGGCGTCTGGAACGCCTTGTACTTTCTGACACAGGTTTGTCGGTCATTTGTAAGTTTATACTCATTTTCAGTTTTGATCACTAGATATAGTACGGTGAATTTTAGCCTGCGCCTGTTCAAAAAAGGCGTCTGGAACGCCTTGTACTTTCTGACACAGGTTTGTCGGTCATTTGTAAGTTTATACTCATTTTCAGTTTTGATCACTAGATATAGTACTATCTGAATTTAGACCACTTTTATTATTAATAGTTAGAAAATAGCCCCACAATTTCATGAAGCTTTTTTTGGACCGTGACTTGCTCTTCTAGTCTTCTATAATAATGGGCCAGTCCAATTTTTTGCAGCATTAAATGACTATTAAAAGTCTAGTTTGTACTTATCATAAAAAAAAAAGTCTAGTTTGTACTTAACAAAAAAAAAAGTCTAGTAGTAGTATGTGAAAAAATATACTTCACATTAGTTATATGAATTTTATACATATAATTATGTAACAGTCGTACTATATGAATAACAATTTTTTTAAAAAAAATCATGAAATATATTATTTTTTTTTTAGAATTTTGCTATCATAGATTCTAAAAACATTAGTTAAACATATAATAAAAGAAAATATTTTAATATTATTTATTACAATTTTTTTTTTACATTTTTAATATAGGATAGCAAAACCCTTCTTTTTAAAACATGGAAAATGAAAATTAAAATATTGACATGCATTAATAACTAACTGGGATTTATTAAGTAAACAATGCAAATAATGGGTTCTAGCATTGACCCAATAAAGTAAAAAAATACTCCATCCCAAATTAGCTCTTAAACTTTAATATTAGGATAACCATCTGCACACCTAGTGAATTGAATATCCAACCATTGTTAACTGTGTATGAGTAAATCGAATAAAAAAATAACCATCTAATTAAAAATAATGAACATAATTATCTGCATACCTATTAAATTAAACATTTGACATACCCATTTTTCACATTATTTAGTATTCTCATTATCTACCTAAACTTTTCCTAACTAAAGCTAACCATTATTTGAATGCTTTCATTACATCAAATTGTTTTCATTTGCTTCATTTCCTTTAAATTTGATGGCTATAAATCCGTAGTACAAGAGTTTACTTAGCATGTCTTGTTAAGATTTTTATTAATAAAAAATTAATAGTCTTTATTTAAATAAATATAAAAAATTTTCAATTAATAAATTTAATATATGTGATAAACGTTCGCTAATATAATCTTGGTGAAAACTATTTAAGGAAGTGGACAATTACTAGTTATATTTCCTGTAATAATTAATGTGTCGTGATTTCACTAATGTATTTTGAACAACAAAATGTTCCAATAAATACCATGCTTAAATTAGTATTCACAAATTCACGAACAAAAAAGGAGTTGACAACTACATAATATTGTTCTATAGAATTAGAATCAAATTTCATAATTGTTAAAATCATTTTTTAAGTCAACTCCAAAAATAACTTATTGAAATATTTAATTTTTTGGTACTGAATAAATTATTTAAATAATTCTGCATTTTTTAACAAAACAACTCTGTTTTTGGTTAACACAAAACAACTAAGGAATTTGTTTATGGCTATACACACAACAATCATTTAATTCTTAATATTTGCCTATGGTTCAGTTTGTTACAATTTTTCTTGTCTAGTGTGCAAAAATATTGTCACAAAAAACGTATCACTTTTCTAATATATTCACACATTTTTTTTTTTTGTCAAGAATATATTCACACATTTAAAGGGCATTCCTTACCAACCAAAAATGTATTCATACATTTAATCAGCCCAACTAAAAAGTCTACTGGACCACCAAAAACTGAAAACATGTTTACACATTTAACATCTAATGTATGTATATTGCATTTTCACCACAAACACAAGAGGCCATAACGTAATTATAAAAATACAGGATAAAACTGGATGGAAGTCACATAAATACACGTCATTGTCACATAAAAATACGTGTCTGTTGCATAGAAAGCCACAGCAACAAAAAAGGACAGGCGTTCCAGACGCCTCTTTTGAACAGGCGCAGGCTAAAATTCACCGGATACAGCTAGCTTATTTGTCCTCTCCTCATTCTCCAATCCACACGTGTGTTTCTAGATTTTTTAACTCCGCCCCCACACGACTGTACTAACACCCATCACCATGAGATCAACCATATAAAAATGAAAAAGCTTCATGGATCCTTGAGCAATTCGAATTCTCAACACACATTGCCTTTTGTTTTTGTTCACAATAAATCAATAATACACATTTTGAAGAGATTCATCAGGGACTTGCCCGAAAAGTAGTAATTAAAGCGAAGAAGCATTATATTATTAATATAAAAAAAATTAAAAACCAACCGAATTTATTATTTTTTATTAATATTTTTAATTATTAATTTACTTTTTTTAATTTATTAATTTAATAATATATTTTTAATTTATATTTTTTGATATTATTGATTAACTATGAATTAAAAATTAATAAATTTTTTAATATTTTTCTAACGCACGTTTATTGTGTATATCTTTGGATTATATTTAGAAAAGAATTTAGATTCTCTAAATTTTAAAATTTTATTTTAGAGAGTAAAATGTAATTTTTTATTTTTAAATATATTTTTTTATTATTTTGTCTTTTTTATAAAATAAATAGTAAAAAATTATATTTTATTTTTTAAAATAAAATTTAAAATTTAGAATATACAATTTTTTTAAAAAAAGAGCTTAGATAGAAATAATAAATTGGAAAATTAAACTTTATATATTTTTATAAAATATTAATATTTTTAGTATGTGTTTTTATAACAATGCTCATTGTTCACAACAAAGATTCCCATACATTAACTAAATAAGACACAAGTTAGTCCATGCCACGCATCAATACCGTAATGATATGTGGTTATTAAGTGCTGTCATATTCATATACGAAGACTTGACAGTCTTCTCTAAACAGATACTTCCTTACCTTTAGGTGAGATTAAAAAAAAAAACCGCACCTGCAAAACTTTTGTGGAGATAAAAATCTGCTCGCGTGAATAAATGAAGACAGAAACAAAGATCGAGTTATCTACTCTATAGGATTTATAAAGTTTTTGCAAAGAAAATTTTATTTAAATGCTGTTAGGTTGGTTTCGTAAAGCTTTTTCAGGAGGGAGCACAAGCATGTCATTTTGCGTTTGGTAAATTAAAAAGCTCAAGTGTTTGTGCTTGTGGCTTTTAAAAGTTAGGGGTGCTTTTAAAAGCACCTAGGAGGGAGCTTTTCAAAGCTGGCTTGTGCTTTTTAAAATTTAAAAGTCTAATATAACCTCATATGTTAACTAATTTTCAAATTTAATGTTTGCATTTATGTCTATTATAGTATTTTTAAATTTTAAAAGCTATTTTACCAAACACAATTGATGTTACTTATGTTTATTAAAAGTTGTTTTTGATTTGATTTACCAAACATAAATGCTACAACTTTTAAAAAGCCATCTTTTAAAAGTTAACTTTTATAAGCTACTTTTAAAAAGTAAAAGCTTTACCAAACTAAGCCTTACATACACACACATATATATATATATATATATATATATATATATATATATATTTTAATTCATTTTTAATATTTTTAAAAATTATTTTATTTTTTTAACTTATATGTTAAAGATATCACGTGTGTTGATTATGTTAAATTTATACTGAAATTATATTTTTTTTAAATTTAATATCCGTCAAAATTTGTAGATATCTGCCTCTCTACTCATGGAAGAAAATAAACTGAAATCCGGGATGAAAATAGAATAAAAACAGAAGACATTTTACTAAACAAAAATAAGAAACGAAAAAGGAGTCTCCGCCCCATAAAAACACATTGCCATCCTTATTACTTTCAAATACACCCCACCAAAATTAATCTAACATGTACATTGTACTCTATGGTGCATGTACGTATACAATAGATTTGGTCTGAGTACTGGTCCCCCAATGTGACTGGAAAATGAACCACTATATATTGCCTCCAATAATACTCCCAATAAAAAACCTAGGACCACAATTTATTGTCCCCACGAGGGAATAAAAGTTAGTTGTCATTTTGAATTTCAAACCTCAAACCTATTTTACCAATAATTCATCACTTCAATCCGCTTCACAGTCTATCTTGTTGCTGGATCATCATATAGTGGTCAATCCCACTATTAAAACGACGACTAGGATTTAGTATGAGGCAAGAACTTATATGGCACACTAATTATTGAAATTGTGTAAAGACACTACATATCTACAATGTATGGCTAAATTGCTTTTAACATAAAGTTAAACCTATAGCCGTAACTGTATTATATATATAGCAGTCTCACATCTTACGCTTTTAAGAACGTTTATCATTAGGTAATCTAATTTAAAACACTAAGCATGTGTCTCACTATATTTGTACACAAGAAATGAGCCGAGACGCAAATAAAGATACTTATTGATTGTCTCACAAGAAACAAATCATATTATTCAGGTATGAGTATGCAATATACAATATCGTGACTTAGATGTGTTAATATACAAAAGGATATATTGTAAGGTATAGGATCACGAAAATTGTACGTTATCCGAGGAACATAAGTATGATTAAGGTTATCCATCTCACCTGACCGCCATGGTAAGATGCGGCTCAGATTAGCTCATCTTTTCTCTATAATCCCTATTCTAAGTTGTTTACTCTCTAGTCTCAATGCCATCTTCCCATGGAAAATATCAAATTTGTACTATATTGCTAACATTTGAAATTTTTTCATAGCCCATGAAGATTCAGAATCTTCTAGTATAATAGAGAGAGAACATAAATTTGAGAGTAATGTTACCCAAATTTGTTGGAGAATTGAATTTTAGTAACGATATGATTTATCCAACAAAATAGTTTTTTCTTTTTGGTATTTGACAACAAAATAGTAAAAAAAAGAAAAGTGTTTAGGCCCGTGCACATTACAAAAAGTT